>NC_092814.1:56096840-56399340 GCF_023375885.2 Dermacentor andersoni | reverse complement strand
ATTAGTAGGCCCTAGAAGATGCCATCAAAATCCAAGACGTCACAGTCCCCAGGTGCGGGAACTTAAGTAGGCGTCGCCACCCGTATTTCGTTCTTGCGCTTTTTCTGGCTTACCAAAGGTCTTATCGTCGTAAGAGTGGTCTTTTGGTGTTGTAGAACGGTCATTTACTGATGCAGAAGAAATCATTTTTCACTTTAGTGTCCCTTTAAATTGAGGACGACGCAACGAGCTATGGAAAGAAGAAGGATGGGTGTAACGTTAACGGATACGAAAAGAGCAGATTGGGTGAGGGAACAAACACGAGTTAATGAAATCTTAGTTGAAAATCAAGAAAAATAACTGGGCATGGGCAGGACATGTAATGAGGAGGGAAGATAACCGATGGTCATTAAGGGCTATGGACTGGATTCCAAGGGAAGGGAAGTGTAGCAGGGGGCGGCAGAAAGTTAGGTGGGCGGATGAGATTAAGACGTTTGCAGGGACAGCATGTTCACAATTAGTACATGACCGGGGTAGTTAGAGAAGTATGGGAGAGGCCTGTGCTCTGAAGTGGGCGTAACCAGGCTGGTGATGATGATGATGAAGTGCTGCTGGACTGGTGGTGAGTAAATTGTGGCGTGTGACACGGTGGATTCGCATTGTATTACATAAATTAAAACTAAAAAAATTCTAGTGTGTAGCAAAAAAAGAAGTCAGCAAATGACATTTTCCTCAGCTTATAGTTATTTTTTAAATAAAAGTAGTTGAGGACATTTACACTTCGGAACGATTAATAATGGCAGTTGGTGCTAAATGCCGCGACGATCTTCTTTGCGCACTGCAGTGGTACATGTCGCATGAGCCTTGCGCTGCCTAAACGCGGACAAAATAGTCCAATTCACGCACATTGTATCCCGGGATGGATTTTTAGAAATAGAAGAGCTTGTTCTACTGTGCTTGAAGACTCCAAATGTGCATTTAGCCATGTAATGCAACAAAGGAAAATTTATTGTGCCGTTCACAGCCGTTGTCACCGCGCAATGAGAAGATGACGGCATCCATCAGCGACTGCACTGTTTTGGTCACAAGAAGCCGAGCTGACGAACTATTTGGTTTTCCTATTTTCTGTTCTCGAGGTCACCATTTTTCTTTTGGTCTCTATGTGTCTTGGAATGTGCGCTTGATTGTTTATCTAGTAACAGTACCGAGCTGACCTTACGCCCGAAGTGGGAGCTTCAGCAGAAACGGTGGTTCTGTGGTGGCCTTGAAACGACGCTTCGGTCGCAGTACACAACTGGCATAGCCGAGTTAAGAAGTGTAAGCATCTCTGCCGAGGTGGCCGTAGAATTATCAGCACATATCTGTCGTCTATCCCCATTCTCGCACATAATGCAACTCGTGAGCCGTAACGATGTTCTCATGTTGTTCGCCGACTGAAACGTAATTGCTTCCAAGAATCGCTTACGTACTTGGAAACCGTTTGCATCATATATGCTTGAACCGTCTCGTGCCGAACCGGTAGCCATTATTATTATTTTTCTTCAGTTCAGGTCCAGTTCGGTTTGGGCACGTTCTAAGAATATCGGCTTGGGTTCAGTTCCGGCTAGAACTCCGGTTCGGGTATGGTTTTCGGTTAGACACCCTGCGCGAAACGTTGTTCGGATCATCCGAATTGTTTCTGCTTGGCTGTCGACAAACTTAGCACATCAATGCATGCATTATCTTGGTTCAATTCTCTGTCATTCTCGCGCAGTTAAATTTGCGCCGTGACGAGACGGCAGTACTCAACATATTTGCTCTTGCACAACACCAGATAAGGAAGATATTTATTGGCATTCCCTTTGAAACGAGACGGCGAGAAATAGTCAGATAGCCTGTTTGATCTAATCAGGTTTTACTACATCTATCGCAGTCTAGCATTTTGCTATCTCCCGTTGATGTTTTCTTTCTTCATTAAAACCTCTATCCCCATATTGAACAGTTACGTATGCCTGTAGCGACTCCTGTTCTATCAATCTTTTCCCTGCCTATTTTGTTCACCAGTACTCTAAAGATATCTTGCTTATCTCGACTCTTGACAGGTTAATGCTTCCAATCGCTTTGGAAGATGGACGTTTCGTACGGGTCTTGCTGAGTGAATATGTTGCATTCCATTACAGCGTGCCAAGTTGTTTCCGAACTTTAGCTGCAGTAGACGCATGCCTCATCCGTCCGGTTGCGAACATTTGCTCTGGTGTATTTTCGTCCTCAAGCAGCCAGTTCGGGCCTCAACTAGCAAGACACTACAAATTTTATTATACTGATTCCCTCTCCCCTTAATTTATTTCTTGCCCTATTTTTAAATCTCCATGGTATTATTTGTTTCTGTTATTTGCGTCCAATTTATCGTTTTTGTTTCTGTCACATTTTTTTTTAATGACTCCGGATTATCTGTTTGCACTTTCAGTAACCCTTTACTTCGTTGCCAACTTCCTTGACCTCTTCCTTCATTCCGTGTCCTCGCTTTTCGAGGTACAGATAGTTGTGCACTTTAGCGGCCAATTTCTTTTCATCCCCCTTTTTTTAGTCTTTCTTCTAAACGAACTTTGCTCTGCGCTTCTCTGAATTTAAATGAAGCCCAGCCCAAGTCACTCTTCACTGCCTGATTTGTGGTTTTACCGAAGGCCCTCAATGCCAATCGGCCCTCCGACCTATGGTTAACTTCTAACCTCGAAAAGATCTCTGATATTTAAGCACAGAATTGCATTTTCGAATGTTAGCGCTGGCACCATTGCTCCATTAGCAGACGCAGGGGAAAGACACACCATGTTAAGAACGGCCTGCAGAGGTGCCGACATGCAAAGTTTTCTCAGCCAGCTGTAGCAGCGGGGTTGGCGTTTTCAAGGAACCGACCGTCAGTCTCCAACCGAACGGCGCCACTAGGTCTACTGTGGAGACTTGCTTTGAAAGGACGACAAGGCGTTGTTCCGCAGCCTCTTGGCGTCACGATGTCTGCTACGGCGACTGTCTGAGTGAGGAGGACAATACGCCGAGTCAGCAACTCTTCGTCGCCGGAATGCCGAGACGAGGTCGACGAACCAGGATTTGTTAGTGAACTCGCCACCACGGACCTGGTCTGTCGGGAGCGGGGGAGTTCCCGAGGGAATGTATTTGGCGGCACCGTTCCACGCGTCTTTCAAGACGCAAGACAATGTAGAACCCCGGCGGCCACTTTGCGGGGGTCAGCTCGGGGATTAAGAGGCGCCTTCTTAGGGCAAGACCCAGTTCTGCGAAGACCGTCTCGCCTCGGTGGGGGCAGTGAAACCTGTGCGGGTGTGTGTGTGTATGCCCTCCCCCTCAAAGGCGGCTCGGCTACGATGACTCTGGTCGAACGTTTTCCCTCGCCTAGGGATCTAGGGAGGACAGAGTGTATTTAAAGGGCTGTTGCGCGGCTCCTCAGTGTGCTTTTCTCTCGCAGTCATGCTAGATTGATGAACTGCAGCGTCCTTATGTAGGTACTGTAAATAAACCCATATTCTTAGTTCTCGATGAGAACAAGTCTCTCACTTCAACAACATCCTCAGCGTGGATGAGTTGGATGACGGCATGGGCCAGCTACCATCTAATTCATGCCCGACTGCAATCCTTACAACCACCAGCAGGTTAAACGCGTCACAGACCCTCCTTTCACATCGCGTTGTGTCGCCAACCTGAGCTATGCAGTTTTATCTAAAATAAGATCGGATACTTTTCAGACAGGCAGGACACTTAAATAAACTTAAAATAAACGCAGTTTCTTTTTTATTTCAGTTGTTTGTTTTGAGGCCTGTGCATTATTTTTAACGCTTGAGTTAATATAAATAATGTAGTTGGTTATTTCAATCAGAATAGAGTGCATGCTGTCAGACAAGGTCAACAAGCAAAGGGCGTGTGGGGCCTTAGGGGTTTTTCGACCGCTTAATAGCGTCTTTCTGAAAAATCCGTTGGCAACATTGCATCGTAGTGCCCCGGCCACCGCATAACGGTAGCAGTTCTTTTTTGTAGGACGTTTCAGCCGGCGGGCCTCTACCTTTTTCGCGCCGCGCGCATTATCGAACAACGTGTCATTATTTAATCTACTTTGGCGGCGCCTCCAGGGCACCAAAGGGGCGGCAACGAGGACAGCAAAGCTGTAATCCAGACTGGTCTCAGCTTTGATCCCCCCCACTTCCCCTTGGTTGCCCCGGAGATCCTGCGCTGCCTGCTCTATTATAACTCCCTGTGCTCTCCTGAGGCCTCCGTTCGCCGGTATTATCTTCATTTTCTCCTGCTAAATGATTGCATAGGACAAAATGGCATGCTAAGCGTAAACTCCTTCACGCAGAAAAAAAAAACACGAAGAAAGGAAGAGCTGCTGGCTGGAACCGGATGGAATGTCCTGCAAAAAACATCTCCCCCGTATAACTATTTGATGGCAAATCAGAGCGTTGGTAGATCTCGCTGAATATTTACCCGCCATGCACAATACAGCCGAGAAATCGTACCGGCTGAAATTCACTTGTTTCCTTCCATGAGAAAAGAATTACTTGTGGACAAAAATTCGATGACGCAAAATAAGTAAGGCTAGGGATGAACCGACTGCAACGGTGCTATCAAACTTCTTCCAAAGTGGACTGGCCTGCTTGGTTCTAAGCTGGACCAAATGCATCACCAGTGAGGGGAATATGCTGAGTAGCGTGTTTTCATATGCTTCTTTTTCCATATGCGCGCTCACATGTAGAGTTCGACGTCTTATGGAAATTTACTTTCGGTGTAACTCGCAATTTCTAACCATGGACCCAATAGCATTTCAAGACTCGAATGCCCCCTGCCGAGTAGTCGGTGCTTTGCGGCGTCGTTTTGCGGGGGGTTGAGGACATTACTCACACTTTCATCCGCCTGGTCACAGACACAGTCCGTGGGTTCGTTGAGCCACTACCCAGACGCGGAATGTACATCAGTATTTATTTATTTAATTAATTAAGTAATTAATTGATTAATTATTCATTTATTTATTTATTTATGCAGATACCTAAAGCGCCCCTATTGTTGTAGGAAAGTGTGAAGTAAATTGAGTGATGAGAGCACATCAGACGCGGTGGATAATTGCAGCACAAAGTGTTCTAAGTCTGAAAGCTACCGTTAGGTTGTGTAGGGCGCCGTGGCGATTTATTCCTGAATAAGCTTAACCACTTGCGCTCCTTCAACGCGCCCCGTGGTTTACAGACTTCTGCATCCCGTCACCGTAGGGGGTCGGCTACCACGGCCGGGAAACGAACCCATATCATCTCGTGCTCGGGAGCAGAACGCCGCAACCGCTGAGCCAACGTAGCTTTGTCCGTCTGGTCCGCATTAACGAAGCACAAGATAAGCCAAAACTTCTCGAGTTAGAGTTAAACATGTCATGCTGCTAGTTCGAGAACGTATCTTGTTCAAGATGTACGGGTATAATATCTGGCTTCGCGAGAGCGGAAGAGCTGAATGGAGCGGCGTTTATGTAACCTCTTCGCCTGGCCAATTTAACCGTGGCGCGTGTGCGCGGTAATCGCAGTCGGGCGCACTGTACAGAATGCGTGCTTAGGAAGGCTGCACCGGTAAAGGGCGAGCTGCACAACGACTAAGCGCTTAGCCGAGAGTGACAAAGTCGTCTTTGGCTGTAAATTAGCGCCGTGCACAATTCCTGGAAGCAATGTGTTTGCAGGAGCGATGAAGGCTAAACTGCGCACTACACAGCCGCTGCTGAGTGCTGTGCAATTTCGCAATGCGTGTTAGCTCCAGAAGTCAAGTGTTTTTAAATAATTCCAATCCTAATCAGATTATGAAGCCTTTTTTACGTGTATGAGGTACTTTAATTGCGACAGGTTAATGTTTAATTATCCTGTCGAGCGTGCTGTATACAAGATGCACCACAGAGAAAATGCACCATTTTTTTCTCTCTCTCTCTCTTTTTGTCGGAAGCATGTCTTAGACATCGCATTTGGACAAATGCACTTATTCCTCCACGTGCGAGGAATAATCCTCGCATGTAAGCTTTTCTCGTCTATAAGCCGTGAAGACGCATGTTAAATAAAGCAATTGGTGCTCGCCACACTACAGGTGTTGAAGTACAGTTTAGTTTATCGCGGATTGCCGTGCCTCGAAAACGTTTCGAGAACAAATGTTCGCCGTCGACGCGGTCGGTGTGCAGGCGGATCTCACTTTCCTGTAAGAATGCGATAACCGGCTCAGAGCAGACGCAGCTTATCTTCGGCGGGCGTTTACTCCGAACCGCAGCGTTAATTCAAGGCCAATTGGGCTTTCTTCTTTCTCCCAGAAAATTTTCAAAATACCAGAAGGATGCGTGATTTATCTTTTGTCCACATGTTCAACATAACGTACTATGTCTGCTGTATACGCCGGGTTTCTCAAGAAAATAATACTGCTGACGCTGGGCGCATTATACAGATACGTGGGGTGCACTTTCGTGTGTTCTGTACTATAGCGGGAATCATGTTTTACGTTTGACTGTTTGTCTGCAGGCTTGGCATTAAAGGGAAGTTCATTTTAGGTGCATGCGTCTCAACGACACTTGTACAGTGCGTCATCAGGGGCGCTTTTAGTTGAGTCGTGAAACGGCAGGACTCAGAGTTTTAAAGATCGGCTTGTACACTTATAGCGATAATGTTGTTAAGTTCTGCCTATGACAATATGATGGGGAAATTGGTTTCATTTCACGCAAACAGTTACGTGTCTTTTGCAGGAGAGAAATAGATGCATCACTGCTTGTGTACTTTACTCCTATTTTGCTCGTGAAAATAGGCGAAGGAAAGTGGGAGGGCGTGTGGCGGTGACTATACGTGGTTGTTTAAAACACATGGTACTGAGTTCCATAATGAAAAACCACTAAAATGAAACCGTTGCTTGTCTTTGTGTTTTTTGCACTTTGGACGAAATGAGTCTTGTTTAGGGCAAATTTTGTGAAATAGTGCCTTCGAGATGTTATGGGATATCACGCTGCCGTGAACACTATGATTTATTTGTCACGTGAGTGGCCATCTGCAAGCCTTTCTCAATATACCTTCCTCTTCCGCTCCACATTCAGTCGCACATATTTTTCTTCCGTGTTGAATTTCCGAGTTCCTGAACGCAGCGGTCTGTCTTTTGCGATTACGAACGGGCCTGTCACGCCGAAGTCGCGTGCATCGTGATCTGCGCGTTGGTAACAGCGCCCTCCACTTCCTCGGCGATACGCTTCCGGTTGCACACGATGGCGTCCAACAAGTCCTTTTCGTTCTCGCGCACGTTGAGTACGCGATTTGCAGACCCTGTCTCCACAAGAGTGCCCGTGTTCATTTGCTCCTTGGAAAGGGTTTGCTGCATGAGCAGGGTAGTGATACGGGATACGTGATAGATACACCACATTAGGGGTTTCTTTATTGTTGTCAAGCGCAGTGAGGAGAATGAAAGAGAAGAAATCTGTAAGGATACTCATATCCTCTTGAGGGATGACTACCTGCCAATCTTAACAGAGAAGCACGTATAGATCGTTTACAATGGTTTGATTGTGGAGCGCAAAAGGGACGGAGCTACCAGCTCCGACGCCACACGGCGCCATACCCTGTAGCCATACGACGCGTTCTATAGCTGAGTACAGTGGAATGCCGAACCACCGCAAGAGTGGGACGGGCGTGTGTAGGATGATGTTGCGCATATTAAGTAAAGTGAGGCGCTGCACATCTGAAAAAGTAGCAGCGGACGGTATGCAATCTCGGCGTACTCTGTAGTACTATATACATGGGGACGCCACTATCATGCACCAGGATTTAAAAATGTGCGAATGCCACGTAGCTGGACAGAACCAAGGTAATCTTTGCCGTCGCTTGGAAATACTCAGGTTGTTTATTGCATACTGCCTAACTACATAATCAGTCCTAATTAATTAATCAACTTCTCAAATGTTATAATTAAATAAAAAGTGTCAATGAGGAAATTGTAGAGCAACGTGAAATACTCCCGGTACGCCTTTCTGTTGCTCAATACGTGCTACATAAGTGTTTTTCCGAGCGTGAAAGAAGCCCGCGAATACACGCAAAATTGCTGCGCGACTGGCCGCTTGAGTACTTTTCATGTATCTATAATATTTGAGATGTTGATTAATTGATTAAGTATAATTACGTAATTAGGCGGAATGCAATAAACTATCTGAGTATCTCCAAGCGGCATCAAACGACATTACCTTGGTTCTGTTCAGCTACATGGCATTTGCATACTTTTAGATATCGGTGCATGATAGTGGAGACACAGGGGAAGCGTGCACATGTTTCGCGTTTTGTGCGGATCCGACAGTGATTTTTATCAAATAAATGGTTGTCGTTTGTAATATATGAATGAGTGTTTTTATAGGTGAGCTACTCATATTTAAAAGAAGAAAGTTTTGCTCCGATATGAATGCATTATGAACAGATCGTGAGTGAGCGAACTATTGAGAGTCCTTTCGTTCGATTTTAGTGTCATAATGCCAGGAGAAAACAATTAGACTGTTCGTACACTAGTAATCGCATGCAGTCGATATATGCCGACAACGTTTTCTTGGCTATGTAAATGCATTTTCCTGACTGTGTTATGAGAAGTACAAGAAATGAAAATGTGTCTCAATGCAAATTTTGTTCACATCACGCAAAGCATAGCGAAACATCCTCAAACGACTGCAGTTTCGATAAAGCGCAAAACACGAAGGCACTTTCGGCGGAAATTTTGGTTTTGGCTGTAACCTTTGTACTTGCTCTTTTTCTTTTTTCTTTTCTTATCCGAATGAATTAATTCGGGGACCGATAAGCTAATATAACAATAGTGTAAATAAGAGAGCAGACTCTAATGCATATACAGCTTTGACTGCTCTCCCTGTTTCTCCATGTCCGGGGACTATGTGTGTTCGAAGCATGTTGCAAGAACCGATTGTTGCGAAGGGCAGTGAGAACAGCAGAGAGACGTTTTTAATGGCACTGAAAACGATCTTATTGGCAGAGTGCTCGCGCATAACCACTGTCACGATGGATTACACAACATAGTGAGGTCGTAAGAGCTATACTGTTTACGAGAGAATAGTAGAAAGAAATGTAGGCGTAATCGGGTATCGTTTCATCGGAGGACGCCCACCCGCCGACTTGGAGCATTCGCTCACCGCCGTCAGGCTAAATTTAGGCCATATGTAAATTATCACCAGCAGTAACGTTCGATTTGCGCTTTCTGTTGAAAGGGTTGCGTCACCAGTGAATAGTAATTCACTCAGAAAGTTATAAGAGCGCTTTTCTGCATGTACTCAGCATGTCGTCTGCTATCGGAAAGGGGAGGCCAGAAGAGATAATCGCGGCGTGGTCACGTGTTCAAAGATGGCTGCGCCCATGCGACGGTGCTGTACATATAGGACACATGCAGAGTGCCCTGAATCGGTACTCGCCAACAGCGTTAGTGCAAAGTAAAGTAGTGCTAGTCGTATGGAGGCCTTCCAGTTTTACCTATATACGCATGCTCGTTCGATGGAGCGGACAGTCGCCCCTGCAAATGACGCCGTTAAGGTTATTTTTTTTATTTTTTTCGTCTCTGGAGAAACGGTCGTTACATTTATTATGCAGGGCAAACATTGTTGAGAGCTAACAAGTCACTACAAGTTTAACCATTCTCTGCTGTCAGGCCGTTTAGTTGAGCCGTTGAGTCCATTTATATATTCAGAGCACGAAACGAGACAAGGTGAGATAAGGAAAAGTTCGCACAAATGCGGACGATACAGGGAAAAGGAAACGAGACGGTGACAAGCACTGACTCCCAGATGTTGTCTTTACAACAACGATATACAGGGAGTCCCACGTAACTTGAGTCAAGAATTTAAAAATGAAAGGCGCGTCGGAAGCGAAATGAACCGAACGCATACTATTCGCAATAGCCTATAGTGACTCAGACAATTTGTTGTTTTCCCCATAGCTCACTAGTTAATTAAGTTTAATTACCAAGCTTTTTAATTATTGGCTGAGGACCCCAAGTATGTTACGCAGATTTGTAAAGCACCTTCAGAAACCACCGTTCGAGTTGTTTAATTTACGATGCGTCTCATGTAGTTCTTTTTTCCGGGTTGCAAAGAAAGCCCGTGAAATATGAAAAAAAAAAGCCACGTGACGGAGCGTTTGCGCAGTGGTATTGTGCTGCCTTCACGCGTGTGTTCGGTGAACAGGGTCGGCTGCATCGTGGCTGGCGGCGCGGAAGCGGCAGGGCGTTCTTTATCTCATCGGCAGCGCTCGGCCTGCAGCATCCACTTTCGCCGTCATCCGACGAGGGCCGACCTTGTTCACCGAACTCACGCTAGCAGCACGATACCGCTGCACAAGCGCTCCGTTACGTGGCTTTTTTCATATTTCGCGGGCTTTCTTTGCAATCCTAAAGAAAGGACTACGTGTGATGTATCGTAAAATAAACAACTGGATCGATGGTTTCTGAAGGTGCTCTACAAATCTGCGTATCATACTTGGGGTCCTCATCCCATAATGAAAAGGTTGGGTAATTAAACGTAGTTAATTAGTGAGTTATGGGGAAAAAATTGTCTGAGTTTCCTATAGGCTATTGTGAATAGTATGCGTTCGGTTCAACTTGCTTCCGACGCGCCTTTCATTTTTAAATTCTTGGCTCAAGTTATGTGGGGCACCCTGCATACAGGCTGTCCCACGTAACGTGAGCCAAAGATTAAAAATATGCAAATGCCACGTAGCTGGACAGAACCAAGGTAATGTTGTTTGCCGTCGCTTACACACTCAGATAATTTTTTTCATTCCGCCTACTTAGATAATTATTCATAATTAAGTAATTAACTTCTCTAATATTATAATGAGATGAAAAGTGTAAATGAGAAAATTGTAGAGCAACATGACTAACTCCCGATACAGCTTTCTGTTGCTCGATACGTGCTACATAAAAGTCTTTTTCCGAGCGTAAAAGAAGCCCGCGAATACACGCAAAGTGGCTCGAGCGTCCAGTCGCGCGGCAATATTGCGTGTATTCGCAGGCTTCTTTCACTGTGTGGTGGCAGTATACCGGGTGTTTCAGAGAACACTTTCAAAAAAAAATTTAAAGGTTGCCTGTGACAGATAGCACAATTCTAGTTCATGAGGTGGTCTACTCGAAGCGGTGGACCCTACTTGCACAACAAATTGAAATGCACAATCGGCTAATTAACAAAATTCACTAATTAACTTTTTAGCTACTTACTTTATGGCCCGTATTGCAATTTACAAGTTCTAGACGTGGAGTCCGCAAGGCGGATTCACTTGGAGCAAATTCTCAGGATGACACCAGTCTCAAGATATTAATTCCCGAACTTTGCGGAGAAATGCATTGGCGTTCCAGTTACTTTCTTACCAAGACGTTGTTTATACATTCAAGCACAAAAGTAAGCGACAGTCCTACGGGGCTCCGCGCCTGTTGCGCAGAAGTCAAGACAACATGACGTCATGAAAAATCCGGCCACAGTGGCCTGGTATCGCGAAGTGAATAATGTGAAGCGTACACGACGCTAAGCGCGGTCTCTAAAAGGAGTCGCATCAGCAAGATAAGCATTTGCGTCGCTCGAATTATGCTGTCTTGTATGCTCTCCGGGCGGCGCACATTTTGATCACTTAATGCAGTGCGTTTGAACGAAGCTACGACCTTTGTGTGTGATTGGCGGTGTAAGTGCATGTCGTATGGATTGTACTGAAGGACTGAACGAACTTCACATCAAGGCCGTGGAGCCTGCAGCCATTCGGCTGCCAACTCAAAAATAATTTCATTTATGTGTAACTTTCATATTTACGTTCAGCCACAGAGCACGTATCTGCAACTCCTCAGGCTTCGACTCTGCCTCAGTGGTCGTTCCGGCTTGACATGGTTGAATTATCCGCAAGAAGAGTGAAAAAGCATTTATCGAGAAAGAGGTAAGTCAAGGAGACACAATCTCTAAGATATTCGCTGCATGCTTAGAGGAAGTATTCAAGCTGTTAGACTAGGAAGGATTAGGATCAACGAGCAACGGCGAATATCTCCACAGCCTTCTGCTTGTCGATAACACTGACTTGTTCAGCAGCGCTGGGGACACATCGAAACAATTGATTGAGAACCTTAACCGGGAAAGTGTAACACTAGGTTGAAGACTATTATGTAGAAGACAAAGGTAATGTGTGCAGGTGTAAGTTTATCTAGAGGCCACCTCACAGCCACCAACATTCCATCGCCTTCGAGCAGCTGTCCGCCACGACGTGATCACCGGATGGATCTACCATTCTCAATCCACGAACTTAAGGCAGCATTAGCTTCGTGTAGCCGCACATCAGCGCCAGGACCTGACGGAATTTCCTACCGAGCTCTGTGTCACCTGGGGGAGCGAGCGAGAGGAGTTCTCCTTGAGGTGTACAATGAATCTTGGAGAGATGGCACGCTACCAACAACCTGGAAGACAAGTCGCCTTGTTCCACTGCTGAAGCCTGGCAAGTCGCCGTTAGAACTCTCATCATATCGCCCGATCGCTTTGGCGAGCTGTGTGGGCAAAGTAATGGATAGGATGGTCCTAGGACGCCTAGAGTGGTACTTGGAGTACTACGACACCTACCCAGATGCCATGGCGGGCTTCCGACGAGGTCGATCATCGATCGATAACGTCGTCGACCTGGTCACCTACATTCAACATGAGAAATGCCGTAAGCGTCTCTGCGCTTCTTTATTCCTCGACGTTAAAGGGGCGTATGACAACGTTACGCATGAAGCCATCCTCTCTGCTCTCGCAGAGGTAGGAGTGGGTGGTCGGATGTTTCAATGGATACGGAGCTATCTATCCATGCGATCCTTTTTTGTAAGCACCGAAGAAGGCCATACTTGTCTACATTACAGCTACCACGGCGTCCCCCAGGGCGGTGTACTTAGCCCTGTTTTATTTAATCTAACACTAATTGCTCTCCTCGAGCATGTGCCAACTACAGTCAGGCTATCAATGTAGGCGGATGACATCTGCATATGGACGTCTGCAGTAACACGCCTACAGTTGCGAGCGAGAATTCAGAGAGCCGCCACACAAACTGCTATCTACCTCCGTAATCGAGGCCTGGAAATTTCCTCCGAGAAATGCGCACTAGTGCCATTTACGCGGAAACCCATGGCAAACTACAGTGTAATGATAAATCGTCATATAATACGATGGGTCCGATCGCACAAGTTTCTTGGTGTCATAATCGACAGGGACTTGTCATGGAGCCCACACGTATCATACGTGAAAAAATGGTTGACAGGCATCTGCCACCTGTTCAAGTTTTTCGCTGACAAGACCTGGGGAATGTCGCCAAGTGCCATGTTACAACTGTACAGGGTGCTTTTTCTAGGATTTCTGCGATACAGCTTGCCAGCAATAACCAACACAGGTAAAACGAATCTACGCACAATACAAAGTCTTCAGGGTCAAGTGCTCCGGATCTGTCTAGGCCTGCCTCAGAGTGCTTCAACAGTGGCTACGATAGCAATCGCTAGAGACCACCTTGCCAGGACCCACATTGAAATTGAAGTACTCAGGACCCATATAAGGCATCTAGCCAGGACTCCTCGTCACCATTTAGCCTCTCTACCAGCGGACAGAGCACACACATCTTTCAGCCAAACGATAACCGCATATGATGAATCATTGCCAGCTTGTTTCACTCCGGCTGCGAGACCTTCGATCCCTCCATGGTGCCTCGCTCAGCCAAAAATCAACCTTGTAATACCTGGTATCTCGAAAAAAGCTGATCTATCATCACCAGCCCTTAGACAGCTCACGCTACTATATTTGTACGAGAAATACCGTGACTCTACGCATATTTACACTGATGGATCTGTCCTTCCAAGCAGCTCCGCGGCGGCAATCGTCATACCAGCGAAAGCTACAACAATCAAATTTAAGACGACCCACGCGACAACATCGACGGCAGCAGAGCTCGCAGCGCTCTTTACTGCCCTTCATCACATTGGTGATGAACCGCCACACAAGTGGACAATATTCTGCGATTCGAAGGCGGCACTGCAGTCTCTACTGTCACCTTTACGACGCGGGCCGCACGAACAACTAATATTCCAAATTACAGAGGCGTTACACCATATAAGTGATGCAGGCCATGAAATAACCTTCCAGTGACTTCCAAGTCACTGCGGGATTATCGGCAATGAACGGGCGGATCACGCTGCCCGCTCAGCCCATACTGAGGAGCGCCACGTCCCAATTCCTCTTTATAGAACTGACGCAACACGGAAGCTTCGCCTACTTGCTCGGCAGTGCACCGCGTCGCAATGGATTGAGACACATTTAAGAAATGCGCGACTGTACTCACTTGATCCTACCCTAAGTCTACGAGCGCCATCACAGCTTCGCCGTAGAGACGCCACGCTTCTATATCGACTTTGGTTGGGCGTTGCCTTTACCAAAGCCTATGCATTCCGCATAGGGATGACCGACACCCCAACCTGTGACCACTGCGGCCATGAAGAATCAATTGACCATATTTTGTGCGCCTGCCCGGAGTACAGTCCACAGAGGGCATGCCTTCGCCACGAACTTGACCAATTAGACGACCAACCGCTATCCGAAAAAAGAATTTACAACATCGAAAGGACCTACCGTCACAGAAAAAGGCCGTGCAAAAGCGCTATTGCGCTTTTTGCGATCTACCGGCCTGTGTGAACGACTTTAACTGGAACGCCTTTTGTGTGTGTGTGTCTCCATGTGTGCGTGTTTCTTTTCTTTCCTTTTTTTAGCGTTTTCCTCTCTGTCATCTTTCTAACCGCTATCCCCCATCCCCAGTGTAGGGTAGCAAACCGGACTCATATCTCGTTAACCTCCCTGCCTTTCCTCGTCATTCTCTCTCTCTCTCTCTTATCTAGAGGATTTACTCACAGGGAACCCTGATCATGAAAAGGGAAATTACAGAAGAATGAAAATGGTCGGAGGGCGTACGGCCCGCATTACCAAATCATGACCAAGCGCTCACTGCTAACGTTGAAAAGAAAACTGTACGATCATTCCATTGTTACAATACTATCATATGGGGCAGAAATTTGGAGGTTAAGAATTAAGCCTTAGAACAAGTTAAGGACAGCTCAGACAAGCGTTGGAACGAAAAATGATGGACCTAACGTTAGGAGACAGGAAGATAGCGGTGTGGATCAGAGAGCAACCGGGGATAGCGGTAATTGAAATTAAGAGGAAAAATTGAAGCTAGACAGGCCGCGTAATTAGTATAGATAATCGGTTGTCCGCTAGAAATACAGAGTGGGTGCGAAGGAAAGGAAGCGCTGTCGAGGACGGCAGAAAATTAGGGCGGGTAATGCAATAAGGATATTTGCAGGCACCAACCTATGATTTATTACCGGCCTCCAAAAGAGATGTTTATGCGCCTTTGTGCATTTCGTCTCTGTCGGAATGCGGCCGCCTGAACCTGCAAAAGCGAACTCTTGATCTGGTTCGAGGCATCATCGTGTTTCATCAGCTGAGGAAAAGCCAAGAAGAAGCGATCGATTGATCGCTTCTTCTTGGCAGCACAGGCAGCACACCCAGCATCGATGAACGCTCATACGATATCAAAATGTGATAAGCAGTGAAACTTGCAGGTGTCGATGTTCCGCAATGAAGTTTTATAATAAATTGTTAGTGTCAGTAGCCACTGCTTCTTTCTGCATTTGTCTTTCCAGGCTGCTTTCATGGCTCTCCGTGCCCTCGATAGGGATACTATGCGAAGGGAGCGTGCGTTTTGTTATCGGTTGGTGCTCTGCGACATCATTAACCAGCACCTTAAACGGTACCGGGTGCCGAGGGAGCTAATAGTGAACTTATCTGCGCCGTTAGAATCGTGCCGTCACCATCCGGTGTGCAGGGCCGGTTCCCCCTGAACAGCTCGGGTTCAGGGTGAGGCCGGCCAGGCCCCGTACAGTGCAGTGCCGGCAGTGCGGCCGCTTCGGACACGTGCTGGAGTGCTGCAGGTGGCCGTCGGACTGCATCTCCTGCTTTAAGAGCCACCCGGAGAAGAACTGCGGTGGCCCCGACAGGGCGGACACTCCCGCCTGCCCCAAGTGGCAGGAGGAACGGAAGGTGGCCACCATCATGACCTTCTCCACCTCGGCACTATCGAGGCTTGAATAGGTGTACGATAGCGCGATTAAAAGACAGGACAAAAGAAGACACATAGGGACACACACAGCGCTAACTTCCAACAATGTTTATTATCAAAAACCAGGACATACTGATATACTCAGCCAACATGAGTCACAGCCACGTGAACAAATAACCATTCGAAGCGAAACATTTTTATAAGTAATATCTTAAGGCATACGCAAAAATTTTTTTTTTAAAGTGCGATATGACTAGACTTATAATAGAAGCTAAGCAGATTGCTGCCCTGGGGGATTGTTGTATCAGTAAACCGTCATTGGCTCCCTTTGAAAAAGAACTGAAAATTTTACGCATGGCTTAAGATATCACATATAAATATGTTTCGCTTTGAATGGTTATCTTCGAATGGAGTCTGTGGCAGGCCTCGGCCTCGGCCAGAGATATCAGGAGTACGTGCGCTTCTTCCTAAAAGACAGAGAAGCCCGACTGCGAGTCTCACAACTTAAGTCGGACCCCTACAGGCTGGGCTCCATCGGAACACGGCAAGACTCAGTCATCTCTCCATTACTATTTAATATAGTGATGAAGGGACTCGCAGACAAACTACGAAACATCCCAAACGTAAACTGCGCTCTATACGCAGATGACATTACCATCTCGAGCCCGGGAGGCTCCCTGGCAGACATGGAGCAGGCATTACAGTCTGCCCTAGATGCCACGGAAGAGTACTTACTAGACTCAGGAATGAAACTATCTTCCAAGAAATCGGAACTCTTACTATTTCGCAAGTCTTGCCAAGGAGTCCGCCACCTAACTCCTCGAGACGAACTTCCGATCGCACTACACACAAGAGACGGACAACAGATTCCGCGAGTAAACCACATACGCATTCTTGGGCTCCTAATCGAAGCCACCGGATGCCACGGACACATGATCAAACACTTAACCGCAAAAACCGAAAACATGATCAGACTCATCCACAGAGTCTCGGGGCGCAGGAAGGGTCTCTGCGAAGATAATCTTCAGCGCGTATAGCACGCGTTCCTTATGAGCCACATTAATTTCGTCGCCTCTGCCCACAACTGGACGAAAATAAAAAAAGACGAAACTAAACACACTCATGCGTAATAGCATCAAACAGGTCTTGGGCATTCCACAAAGAGCAAGTACAGCAAATGTTGATCAGCTAGGCATGCACAACAACATCGACGAAGTGATCGATGCTCAGACTATGGCGCAAATACTACGCCTATCCTCGTCCAAAGCCGGTAGGCTAATTCTAAACGAAGCCAATGTCTCCCCTTCTCCCTATCTCGAGTACACGGTTACCCTACCGAGCGAAATTAGAGACAACTACAAAGTGGACCTACAAACCTACAACTACAAAGTGGACCTGGTGATGCTCGTTCTGATCGACATACATGGGGCCGTTGACGGCTTGCCCCATGCAGTCGAACAGCAGGCACTGGACCTCCTCGGCATGTGAGACTTCCTGCGGCGGTTCATCTCAGCGTTCCTGAGCGGTCGTACCCTCTGGGTACGTGTGGGTCGATCGAAGAGCGCTCCCAGGCCGGTTGTCAGTCGTGAGCTCCTTCCTGTTCAACCTGGCCCGGCTGCCTGCTGCCCTGCCGATCGACCCTCACTTCACCGTGCAGTTGTCAGTCTATGCGGACAACATTACCCTGTGGGTGCGAGGACCTCAGCAGTCCTTTCACGGTGCACGTAGGGCACTTCTGCAAACCCTGGACACAGCTGCTGCCTACTTAGGCAGCATCGGCCTGATGATCTCGGCTAGGAAGACGGAGGTCATGCTGCTCCATCCCAGAACAACAGTCCGTCGCTCAGCTGCCCGGCTGCACCTGGAGGACGTCCAGATCCCCTGGAGCACGGCAGACGCATACCTCGGGCTGCGCCTCGATCACTGGCTGTCCTGGTTGCTTGCTCCCAAGGCACTGTTCAAGCAGACGCTCCGGGACCGCAAGGCAGTGTCCCAGCTGCTTTCTCGCGGACATGGCTGCACTACCAGATGGGCACTGCGGCTCTTCGATGCCGCAGCCACGTCTGGGCTGCTGTACGCCCTTCCTGTGGTGGTGCTACCCCCTCCTTGCATCAGGAAGCTGGAGCTGCAGCACCGGCGGTCAGCTATCCGGCTGTGCCTGGGCACTCCCCGCACCTCGCAAGTGCCGGCCACATCTCGCAAATGATGTCATTCATACAATTCTTTTCAAGTTTATACGCCTTGCAATCGCACCCGCTAGAATATGTAAATTGCAATATGTGCCATAAGTTAAAAACTTAATTTGTGAAGGATTGTTATTAACCGATTACGCATTTCAATTTTTTGTGCAAGTAATCTCCGCATCTTCGAGTAGACCAGCTCAAGGACTGGAATCGTGCTATCTGCCACAGGCAATTCTTAGAAAATTTTGAAAGAGTCGTGGACATTGCGCTTAGTTCTTTTGCTTGTGGCCACAGTAGAAGCTTCCGCCTTGTCTAGCCTGTTTTGCCTTAACTTGGAAGTTGTCAACCTGTTACATCCTGAAGGACACTCTAGGCTCACCCTAAATCCAGCGAGACTGACCTCTACAGCTGACATCTTTTTTTTTATTTTGTTGAAAATTCTCGGACGCTATGAGTGCCGTCATCGTTGACGCTCTCTGAGAATATTGCCAATGGTGTACACCTCAATATGCCCAAATGCTAGAACACAAATACCAATGTGGCAACTCAGTCCAAGTGGCCTTATATACGTTCAATCACGGCCGGTCCTGAGTATACGCACGCGCGTACTCCAGACCAACCGGGGTTCAGTCGAGTGAGAAGGACGTTCAGTTGACCGGGAGATTTAAAAAAAAATGTTTTTGGTAGCTGTCTGACCTGCTGTTGCTAAGACAGTGACTTGAAAGTGTGCGTGTGTGCAAGAGGGAATGATAGCGTGCAACCTATACGCCCCCCCCCCCCCCCCCCCCCCACTCCCTGCCTCCCTACTTTGCTATCCTCGCTGGCCTATATCGTTTCATGTGCTTTCCCCGTGGACTAACTAAACTAAACTCGGATTAACTAAAAGCGCACGCGCAGTTCACGAGCTCATACACAGACCTCAGAGCTTGGTGTTACATGTTTTTTTCCCTTCTGTTCGGAGCTGTTCTTTTTGGCCTTCTCAAACCAATCGGTTTAAGGTGCCTCGATACCGTGGCGCTGCCAACGAAGCGATTTGGTTAGTCTGCAGCAGGCGTCAGTTATCTCCCGTATTGGGCATAAGGTGGGCACTGTGCTGTATTGCGAGGTAATGCGAGGTACAGACGCTTGCACCGACTTTTGGCACGTATATATACAGTATATCAGGGTGGTTTGCTGGACGAGTTGGTGCATTGTGAAGGTGTAATGGTTTCAGCAAGGTGAAAAGACGCGAGCGCAAGTAGATCGAGGACACCGGACGAACACGGGACTTACCTGCCGCGGTGGCTTAGTACGAGGTCGCGAGTTCAAATCCCAGCCGCGGCGGCAGCATATTGATGGAGGCGAAATGCAAAAAAATGAGTCAGTTAAGTATCTTTACATAATTTGAATGCGAAAGCATAATGACTTGTCTAATTAATTGGTTACGACCATCATACGTGACGTCATACATTATCACGTTCCCTTCACAATTCTACCTAAATCCACTTTGCTCTAATTTGTACCGACCTTAATCCACCTCTCTCTCATTTGTACCAACCTTAATACACCTTTATACACTTTAATCCACCTGGCTCTAATTTGTAGCACGCTTAATCCGCCTTTAATACACCTTAATTCACTTTCATTCACTTCACTTTGATTCCCGTTACTCCACCTTAAGTCACCTTACTCTAATATGTTCTAACTTGAATTCATTTTAATTCCCTCTAATTCATCTTAATTCACTTTTATTCACTTTAGTTAACTTTAACCCACATTAATTACCTATAATGACTACACATTAACGTTGTTATACCATTTACTATCTTCTGTATTACTTCTAACTTAAAACAAGACGCTGATGACATCACATTAATTTTTAGTACCACTCGTTGGGACAACGCCGGCTTTTCTGTCTCATGGGACATACAGTATAAGATACAGTTATAATACAGTATAAAACTTTCGCATTAATAAAAGCGCCCGTGCATTGGGCGCTTTTATCCGAAATCCCCCATTATGGCGTGCTTCATAATCAAATCGCGGTTTTGGCACGTAAAGCCCCAGAACTAAGCTTTAATTCGAAGAAAACCCAAAACGATCGCTGCTGCGCATGCGCAAAATAAATAAATAAAAAATAAAAATAAAAATGAAATGAATAAGTGAAAACAAGCAAGAGAAAAAAAAAGACGAAAAATTAACTGGCAATGAAGACGTGCTCAGCGTGGTATTTTCGGTGTCTGGTATAAAAATTCCAGCTCTTTATGAGTAAGTTGGACAGAAGGTTTTGCTTGTGCTAGCGTCTTTTCACCTTGCTGCAACCATCGTACTATACCCGGTCTGACTGGAACGGCTTCGCCCACATGTACCGCGGCATGCAACGACTGCGCAAGTTGGGCTGGGCGCCTGCCAAACTAGCAGCGCGCGGGCACCGAGCCGTAAAACTGCGGCCGCTTTGCCCGCAGGCGTTGTTCTCCTTCCACTTGCTTGTGAATACGCTGGCCGCGGCTACGCCGGACACCGCGAGAGCCGGCGACGACCGAGGTGCGCTGGTTGAGTGCTTCGCAGCACCGGCTCTATTCTCGGGCACAGTGTATAGTGTTGCGACGGGTCTGTCGTCAGCTCTGCCAGCAGGAGAAACCGAAAGCTCGGGGAAACTGGCGCTGGTTCAAGGCAAACGATTGTCGTCGCTGCACTTGTGGACGCCTTCTCTCTTCTCTTTCGTAACCCTTCACGCGTGATACATGCCACTGGGACAATTTACATGCAAAATAAGATAGAAAGGACGGCTGAGGTGTGCCTATACCGCTAAAGTTTTCGAAGTACGAAAGTAGTAAAAAAATATCATTTTTTTCACAGCTTCCAAGGCTGATCCTGGAATTAAGGTGTGTAAGGTAGTGTTCGCACAGTGGAGCATACATATGCATACTATATGTATCAAACCTCTTAATCCTCCGGCCATGCGTTTGCTACGATAAATGTTTTTCTTCTCAAAACTTTTGCTTTTAAACTTGTCGCTTTCTAGTGTATGTTGATGTAATTCTTCTGCGCAGAGAAAGGAAGGGTGGGGATAAAGGAAGGAGTGAGTGACCCGTACCGATGGGGCACGAGGCGTGTAATAATTCGAGACCAGTCCAAAATGACTTTTGTGAAAACTAGCGAGGGGCGCTGTAAGGCTGGCGCAATCCACAGCGGATACAATAAAACATCAAGAAAGTAAATTTTCTAGGTAATTTCTGTTATCTATGTGTGTCCGGATGAAATGGTTATTGGCAATGGCAGTCGTTACTAGAGTTGTGGCACATGAAGAAAGTTCCTAAGAAGCGCGAATTGCTTTTCCCTGTGCATATTGAGCAGAGTTAGGATACCGAAATAACGTGTATTGGGCAACTTTGGTAGACTGTAGCGCTAAATGCCCTGGGATATTGCGCTATGCAGCTGTAGGATGGATTACACAAGTCTGCCCCACGTTTTCTCTCGAAGGAATTCCGGTCCTTGAGAAATGGCTCAAAGCAGATCGAACCAAGCTTACGTTGGTTCTACACCCGCCCAGCACTTTCTTAGCCGCCCTTACACGTCAACTGTGGAACACGACTGGGTAGATGAGTTTGTTAACGGCTGTAGCTAACTGTCAACTACGGCTGACCGCAGGACAGTTCCTACATTTTCTACTAGATCGCGCTGTGACGCTTACCTGAACGCTTACCTACTCTAAAGAGAAACGAACGCACATCGCGCTAGCTGCGTGCAGGCTTTGGCGTTTGCGCGCAGTTGTCAGCCTCCAAACAAGGCCGAAGTATGAGTTTAGCGAAGCAACGTGCGGAGGGCACGTTGCCTCGCTAAACTCATGCGCATGTTGCACTCATACAAACTCATACAAACTCATACACAGGTTGCTGAAAAAAGAAAACGTTTGGTTCGAACTGCCAACTGGATAAGGGGGGGGGGGGGGAGTTATAAAAGTGCTTTCTGCTAGGATATTTGGTTCATTCTTGCCGACATATAAAGTTCAACTTGGCTAATTCTCATGCTTGGCAGCATTTTATGATCCCGTTGTGTCTCCTCACTCTCGCTCTTTTTCCCTCTTTTTCGAAGTTGGGCTTTGGATGTTGCACATGTGAACTCCCAGCCTCATTTGCGTACAAAGGTCTCGTACTACCTGTAGGTGACAGAAGGTCAAGAGCTCACGTGAGAACGTTGAGATACGCTTATCACACAAACGGCGTTGCAAAGTCTCAAGCGGATAGTTCGACAGCGCTGCAAAATATAGGTCTTTTTCAAGAACTGCGACAATGTAAATGGATGTTTTCGAAGAATCTTAGGGGGTGATGAACTCATAATTTTTTATTGCCATTATGCGCATGTCCTTTTGCAGAAAGACAAATCTTTATTCCAAAATATAATGACTGAACATTTTAGGCTCATCCGAGGATTAATTGTAGGGCTGGTAGATTAAATTTAAATTCTGGAGTTTCACTTGCCAAAACCAGGATATATGATTGCGAAATGCGCCGTATTAGGGGACTCCGGAATAATTTTGACCACGTGTGGTTCTTTAATGTGCACCCAATGCGCGGTACATGGCCTTTTTTGTATTTCTCCCCTATTGAAATGCTGCTGCCATGACCGGGATTTGACCCCGCGCCTTCGGTTTTAGCAGCGTAATGCCAAAGCTACTGCGGCAGCACGGCTGGTACTGATAGTTTTGTAAACGGCTCCGATAACGAATTGTTCTCAGAAACACTGGCGTGACCTCTCTCTTTTGACACTGCACAAATGGCTATAACGCAATGTCTACACTTTCTTTAGTGCATTATCTAGGGCAGCAGTAACTAGTCAACTGTCCGCAATCAATAATGCGTTAACAAGGAACTTGAATTAGTTATTCGGATAAGTGCATTCTCCTATTCTAGAAATTCTCCGTGGACTCACTTTCATGTGCGCAGCATATTACGAACTGTGACTCTTATCCGGCACTCTATTATCCGTGTTGTCAGAAGAAAAGAAATTGCCAGTGCTTTCTAGTGAAATGTACGTTTAATATATGTTTAAGGATGTGTCTTTGATACCACCACGGTGAAAGAACTAACAGAAGCAATGTTTGCCCTTTATTTACATTGCTTCCGCGCTTTGTCTGATGCACTGATCGATGTAGTTATTGCATTTTGTTTGTGTCGATATTGTGCAACTCGGGAGAGGAACCTATGTTCAGTGGACACATCATGTTTCATGTTTATGCGTACATTTCTTCCGAGTGTCAGAGATGGCACTTCTTTAGTCAGCGTATCACTTACAGGACAAACTGAATAGTCAGCAAATACCATTTATAATGATTACAAATTCCACAAGCGGGCTGTAATTTGTAAAGCGAGAGTAGAACAAGAATTTGTGACCCGACGCAACGGCGCACATATTAAGGTTTGTCTCTTTGAAATAAATTCTTTGTTTTGGGTATGTGCGAACGATGATAATCAATGCGGCTTTAATTCGTTCGAGACTTCTGAAAATGAAGATTTTTTTTAACAATGTTAATTTCTTTTGTCAGATGCTGATGATTGCCGAATTATGGCCAGGCGATGCGCAAAACACCAAGAGTTAGCATTAGCCAAAAGTCGGCAAAGCTCGGAATCATTACTAGTATTTTCACTCAGCCTTGAGATTCTGAAGTTTCTTCTCATTCCTTACTCTTCTAAAAAGGGCGTGGAACGCATTGCAAGCACATTTTTTGTTGCGAGGTAAACCTCAGTTACGATTTTTGTCGCTGTGTTCTCAAAAGTCACTGTTTTCTGCATTTTTCCAGGGCGCAAAGTTTCTGTTCTCACAAAGAAATTGTTGGATCCTCCCTACAATGTCACCATTTAGGCACTGGAGGTCCAGTGCAGCGTGGACTAAACAGGAAGCCAGACACTAACCTGCGAGAACATTCCGATGCACGCTGCCAGAGAATATAAGCAATGAAGAACATGAAAAGCTATGCCCCCGCATTTGCAGATTTATGTATTGTCCTACTTTTACAAACGCCACAAACCTGCGTTTGCCCTGATTTGGCTATTTATCATTTCCTTCAAGCGCCACCTTTGAAGTCAAACTCGAAAGGCGCGCGAGCAGTCGCACGCCATTTCGCTTTGTCGAGATGAGCAAACCGCAACGTGTTTTGAGGGCACGCGTGAGACCGCAGCCACGAGCAAAACGTGGAGAAACGGACCTGTTAAGTGAGCGCACTCTCCCCGCAAGTCAGACACAAGCGAAAGACAGGTCGACCAGATGATGATGATGATGCTGACGACTACGATGATGATAGAGTGGTGCCTTTCCCTTTGAAACGGGTGGCCGTTACCATGACGGCCTGGCAAAATGGAGGAAGAAACAAACTAACAAAGAAAAAACTACGAAGGTGTGTTCCAGGAAGAGTGGCTGACTTCGTGCTCTCAACGCACACCCACATTGCCACGGACACTTCTCCTCCGGTCTTCCACTGACGCTGTTGGCAACCGCCTGCTTTGCAGTGTTGCTGCCCTCCATTGTTCAATGCGTCGCTTAGTTCTGGACGCTGTTACAACCTGCACATCACCCTCAGAAACATCGAAGCCGAGTGTTGTTTCAGACACAGACTCACCAAGCTCGTCACCGTGAAGCACCAGATGCTCGATTGTTTCATCGGAGTTCCCACAGGAGCGGCACAACACACACATTGTATCGAACGCACGTTGCCGCGTCAGAGTGCGCAGCGCCCCTGCTCTATACCCTCGAAAAGCAAGGCGCTCCCGACGCTACTGTCGAATTGGCGGACAGCTTTGATGGAACTCTTGTGTTGACAGTAGAAAGACAGAGTCTCTTGATGGACTAATGCCTGTTGCCACGCCGCGTCATCCACATCCAGGACTATTTATTGCACTTCCTTGGCGTAGGCTCTGACCGATTCCGTCAGCATGGGGTCTCGTATGAGGCCGTATTTTTGCTTCAAGTGATATACCCGCCGCGTCCATTGGGAGCGAAGACAGGTTGCCTACAAGTAGTCGAAGACTCTTCTCGCCCACCTGTCGCGATGCATATGCAGCAGACGGTTGTAGAAGGCCAGATTGCTTGAGGCCTCCCGTGCAGTAAAACTACATCAAGCTAAATCGCCATGGACGGCCTCGTTAGCCACAGTTCCATGGCACCGAACCGCTATTCGGCCGACTTCTCGCTGTCGCCTCTCAAGCATATCAGGGCCTTTCGTCGAGAGGCACAACACCGTGTTTGCAAATGTCAGAGCAGGAAACATGAACCAGTTTCCACAAGTCTCTGATCATTACGAAGCGGTTACACGCCGATAGGCATTTGCGTCGTAATATGCACTGGGCTCTGAGAGCAGTTTATCCAGTCAGATCTAGCTGCGCTCCAGCTATCGTCAGCCACTGCAAACATATCGAGATATTCCCTCGGCAACAGCGCCCAACACCTCGCGGCGCTGTCGTCAGTCCAACCGCTCCAGGCTACGCGGCAGCAGCGTTCGTGTTAAGCGTGCTGACGGCATTACTAATTGAGGTACAACTCAAATAACGTTTATTGTTTCTTTTGTACAAATGTATTGTCCCCATGACCAGAAATAGAGCTGAACAAGTTGTTCTAATTATCCTTGATGTGGAACGCTGGTTCAGCATTTTCGGCTCGGTACCGTGCATGCAAAACACCCTTTGCACAAAATTTCAAGAGATTAAAGTTCGCAATGCAATACTGGCCACGTGAATGAGAATATACATTTGCTACTAGAATATCAGCTACACGGCTCACAAAGACAACGTTTCATACGAGATTTAATGGCATTGGACCAAATGCCCTTCAGCCTCAAGACCATGGCCCTCGTATTCAATGCAAAGACGGGCGTTAATGGCGCTCTAGATGTTTCTGGAAGCGGGCGATATTCTCGGTAAATATTGAGTATTTATCTATACACTATTTATCATGGACTTACGTGTAAACGCTCAACATAAACGAAAATGTGCGTGACAATTTTTTCCCACTTATCTGTACAGGTAAAAAGAACAAGCCAACGGAACTGTTCTCGAGCCGATGTGTTAGCTGACACACTGTGTGTCTTTACTTACCCTCTGCAGAAGTCTAACGGAAATGTTAGCTTCGCGTCACTAAGCTGACTAGGTAATGGAAGTGTCGGAACAAGCCGCTTAGGAACGTACGCAGTAGTTCGTCTTTTGATATAGTTATGTGGTCTGACCTGACTAACTTGTGTCTCTGACGTGATTCGGGCTGTCGCTACCGTTTTTTCAGCTTCCGCGATTTTTTTAATGGCTTCAAGCATTAAATGCTTCTTGTGAGAGGTTGTGGCAGAGTAATCCATAATATAAAGAAAGAAGTTTAGATTACAGTCAACGTGAATTCGAAGAAAACAAATAGGAATAGGGCACAAGTCATCCGTTCACCAAACGACAGAGTAAACGAAAATTTCACCTTGTATGAGGGAATTATATGTCTTTCATTGCTGCTTCATCTTTTATTCATTGTATTGGGAGCATGCCTTGTCCTCCTCGTCCTAGCTCCGCCTTTGTCATCGTCGTGGCGACATTGACGACGCGTTCATCTGCATATTCATTTTGTTTTCTTTATGTGTCACCTTTAGAAGGTATACTACTTGCTGTTACCTCCGAGACGTGTGTACGCGTAGCAGTTTCTTGAGTCACCGTCGCACACGCACGCTCCATGCTACGCCTGATGTGTCATTGCGTGCACTTCGACGTTATAGCTCGGGTTGTCAGCAGCACCTGCTCGTCGTCTTCTAGGTGCGAATCTGCGTATCGCCGTAAGGTGAAATTTTCGTTTACTCTGTCGTTTGGGTGAATGGATGACTTATGTTTTATTCTTATGTTCCATTATTATTGGCTTCCTTTGAATACATACACGTTTTATTTTTTTAATATTCCGAACACCTCTCTTTGGATCGTTGACATTACTTTCGAAATCCGTAGGAATGGTGCGAATCATCATTTCATGCGTATGAAACTAGGCAAGAAAAATGGGAATGCTGAAACAGCGGTGCCGACAGCCCGAGTCATGACCGCAACAGGTTATTCAGACTGCATAACTATACTGAACGTCGAACTCGGTACGTTCCAAAGTGATATGTTGCGACGATTCTATTGCCTAATCAGTTTAGTGAGACGAAACAAAAATTTCAGTCACCCTTCTGCAAAGGTAACGAAAACACTCTCAGTGTTTCAGTATAGATGTTGGCTCGCATGCAGGTCAACTGGCCTGCAATTTTTTAACCATGCAAGCTACAAATCACGCGCATTTTTCGTTTACCTTGAGCCAATGTGACCATGATAATGATAAGAACATGATTTTCTAAGATGTCGTTGTTTTTTCGTTAATGCATTTCTGTTGACTGCCAGTTTTGATTCATCGGTAGAGTACATGTACTCTACCGATGAATTAAAACTGGCAGTCAACAGAAATAATACTGCACGATCATTTTGTCATCCAATCGGCTTTCCCGCTCGCATTAAGCGATGCGCAGACGCACATTGCTGCTTGTTGCTACGCTAAACTGAGAACATACGTTCAACAGCGTACAGTTGAGGCCAGAAGTATGAGTAGCAGCGCAGTAGCTGTCGTCTTGGTGAACCGAGCAAAAGTTTAAATAGGTGACTGATCTCGTTTAAAGAGATCTCGCAAACTGCCAGCAGGCTGATGGTCGCTCGCACAATGCTAAGCTCTTCTCGGAGGTCTAGTATACCAGGACAGGTTTTACGCTTCGAGCGCACAGACAAATACCGCCAGACGTTGACATGTGGCGAGATTTTCTTTCTTCTTCACGTTTTACGCTTTTCCAGGATTTCTGGCAACTGTACACGGGCGTCGGCTACTGCTCTTTGCTCTATTTGTGGAAAATAAGACAAAACATAATCGAACGAGGTGTCCCTAGAAACCTACATGACCAGACGCTTCGGTTAAATTGCTGTGCGCTTCGATATCAGCGCAAGCTGCCGATGACGTATCGTTTTATTTCTCTGCTATGCGCTCGGCTGCTGTTCCAGTCAAAAAGAACCCCACGGACCGCCTTAGCTAGCAGAGAGTTACGTGACGTCCGGCACATTCGTCGTGCTTTTTTTTGCTAAGATAGTGTGTTAGAGGATATTATATTTCGCTTTATTTTGAAATAATTAGAGGAAGGAGAATTCCGGGGCTTTACCGTACACGATCGTATGATGAGGCACGCCGTAGTGGGGAGCTCCTGATTAATGTTGACCACCTGGGGTTCTTAACGGGCACCAAATGCACGGTACGAGCGTTTTTTGCATTTCGTCCCCGTCGGTTTTTCGATAATTTACGGCAGGTGTAAAAAGCGCGCAACAAACCTTGACGCTGTTGGGGTGACAGCACTGGACATGGACAGTTTGACTTCTGCGGCCCCGTTCATTCTCTACTAGCGCCGGCAATCGCGTGGACCGCATACATGCTTGTGATTCCGCGGCCCGAGCTTACGAGGGTACGCGAGCACGCACGCAGACAGAAGAAGGGCAGATGGCAATCGCACTGCTCGAGAGTAAGTGCCCTAAACCAGTGCTGGAATGGGCCCCAGAATTGGACAACACGAACGCCGTTCGTGTTGTCCACTTCTCTCCTCTTGTGTCTGCGTTTGCATGCCTTACCCTTTCTTTACACGTGTATTTGCCGAAGAAACCACAATGCCGATGTTGAGCATTTCGCAGACTTGAAACCAGATGTTATCGAGTCGTGGTGTCTCGTCACAGTACCACAGAATGTAGCCTGTGGTCTTCGCACTAGCAAATCGGCTATATGGCGGGATGGTAGATGACAGCCCGACTTATCTCCGAGGAGTTACTTAGAGCAGCTGCTTGGACTTGACATTAGTGTCATTAGTTTAAGTTCCTAAATTCAATGGTTCACAGACATTGAAACTCATGGCAGCGACCATATTCCTACCTACATGACTATCAGAGGCCTTGACAGTTCTCTCTACCCTGTGATCTAAAGACAGATGTAAAGGGTGCCTACGACAACGCCTTAGATGTGCCTTAGACGTAAAAGGTGCCTACGACAACGTAACCAATGAAGCCATTCTCCAAGCTCTTGAGGCTGCAGAACTAGGAGGCCACGTTTTGAGGTGGATTAGACGCTATCTTTCACGGAGATCTGTGTTTGTCCTTACAGGGGACGGCCCGACAAGTAGATATATCTCCAGTCATGGTGTCCCGCAAGGCGGAGTGTTGACCGCTACTCTTTTCAATCTCGTTCTAGTGGGGCTTGCGGAAACGCTATCACAGACTGCTATGTCTCGCTCTACGCTGACGATATTTGCATCTGGACGTCCGGCGTGACAAGGCCACAAGTGCGCGCCAGAGTACAGAAAGCGGCAACTCTGACAGCGGCATACCTCCGCTTACAAGGTCTGACAATTTCTACAGAAAAAATGTGCACTCGTGGCATTTACACGAAAACCGATGTCTTTCTAGTCGGTGTGTATCAAGGGCCAGGTATAATTGCGTACAAGAAAATTCCCAGGTTCTTAGGCGTTATTGTGGATCGTGACCTCACCTGGAGTCCGCTTGTCTCATACATGAAGAAAAAGCTCAGTTGTATTGCGAATATGCTCATATTCGTAGCTGGGAAATCGTGGGGACCGTCCGTGCGCTCCATGTTGCAGCTATATACGGCACTTGATCTGGGAATATTGCGATACAGTATTCCTGTTTTGTCCAACACATGCAAGATTAATATCCTTGCACTGCAAAGTGTACAAGCCCAAGCACTTCGCACATGTATTGGCCTCCCGAGATGTTTTTCGACAGCTGCAACGATTGTCATTGCGCAGGAGCACCCGATCACCATTCATGTCGGTGAGTCGCTTTCTCGTGATGACGGGCACATTATTAGAGAAGGCAGCTAGGCCAAATTTGGCCAACAGCACTTACGATCGAATAGTTTTATGAATACGGGCCCGTATCTCGCCGTCAACTAGTTGCAGACCGGCAAGCAAGCCGTTATCTTTGCGCTGCCTTCCTATATTTCAGTGCTCGTTGCATGTTCCGGGAATCGAATGCGTGGCTCGCACTTCGATCTCATCGCTGTCGCCAATCGTGGCAGATATCGCACTTCATTCATGCTGGAGACATTCACGTTACTCCAAAGCCCTGCGATAACGATGGTTTGTGCTCAGAGGCGGAAAGTGCAGGCACGTGGTCTGTCGTGCCATCGGCGACTGTACGATAAAGCGAGCCGCCGTCGCAAACGAACGCATGCCGAAGAAATTTATCATTACAGAGTGCGGCAGGGGTGAGCTCACGTGTTTCTCATCGTCTTCTATCTTCCATTAGGCCTAAAATGGTAACAATGGGCAGTCGTGTGGAGGGGACGCGTAGTGATTATGGATGTGCGTCAGTGTCGCGGCTAGAATACTTGAAAGGTGAACCTGGCCAGCCGGAACTTATCGCATGGTATTTTCGTCTCGAGAGTGTTTTTTTGCTGGCGCTGCTGTTATGTGGCACGCGACAAACCTCCAGTGCTTTCGGGCAGTACATCTGTACTGTCATACCTGAAGGTCACGTTCCCTAAGTCAAAAAGCCCTGGGTCCTCCTTGCTCCCCCTTGTGAGTCGGCTGCACTGTGAATAATTCACACCTAGTCATACAACGAAAATTACGAGCACTTCGGAAACTGTCTTTGTGCTTGTGCAACACCACGTGCCAGATTGCACTAAGTATACTGTGGGGCGTCTCTCGTCTGCTGGTGTGTAAGATACTGACAGTGGGGTGGCACAATGCGAGGTCTAATGGCCGCGCTCGGAACGCCCAGCTGTCAGAGCGGGCTTAGCTTCGCCAGAGGAAGATGAAACCTCGGCAGTTTGTACTATTGTTATCTTTCTTGAGGGCCACGGCTAAGTCCGAGAACCCATGTCCTTCACAGCACTTAACATTCCTGTATTATCAGTGGTCTTTCTTAAGAGGATGATACAGATCTTGGAAAAGGAAAGTCAGCTTGTTGAAACGTTGGCACGGGACTGGGGCTCCATCTTTGATCCACCTTCCATAATTTATACAAATAGACACGTCCCACCTCCGTTTACTTTAATGTGTGCTTCAGGGGTTTTCTAACAGCGAAGCCAGCCGTCTGGTCATCATAGGCAGGTAATCTATCGGTTATCATTGGACCAGCTGGCAATTATGCAGCCTTAAGGGTGGTAAATGTTTTCATAATCAGATGAGAAAATGGGCACGTTGAGCGGTCTACAGTCCACGTTTTGTAGCACAAGTACAACGAGGGGTTAAGTGTTTCGTTTGTGAAATAGATGCTACGACGTCATCTGGCTTAATTCATTCACGTGTTATCGTGGTAAAAGCGCGATATGGAAGACGGAATGGAGAAAGAATGTTTTGCATTGCACAGAGCGCAATAATCAGGGAACGCCGTATGGCAGAGGCTGAAATAAAAAGAACGACCCACTGCATGCCAAGGACAATCAATCCTTCACTTTAACCAGAGAAATTAGGGGCTGAATCATTGTGATATATATTTGCAGGTTTCTTCTGTAAAGGAGCGTACTTTTGCTGGTTTGTTCTACTTGAGAAATTACAAGGGAAAGACGCCCCACATGCGTGTCTTCAACACCTTGTGTTTCCGAAAAGATCTAGTATAGCCCGCAAGGAAGCTTCACGTCTTCTCATATTTCTAAGAGTTCGCATACAATTACCGGGATTTGAATTTAAGCCTCACAGAGACTTTGAGAGCGGTGGCGTCTGTTCATGTATATCGGAGGCCACAAGAGACAGTATACTACAGCGTAAAATTCGGTGTTGTATTACATCGCAAGGAAGTGTTCCTGAGAAGGTGGCAATATCCGCTTTGAAAACCTGCTTCCGTTGAGGTAAATAAGTTCAGAGCGGAGGAATCGCTGAAGCCACTTTTTCTTTTTCTTTCACTGAAGCTTTTGGTGTGTGCTTGAGAAATGCGATTGACCCCTCGCATCACCTATATGCATTTAACACGCTGACGTCGCATTTCTGAAAACATGTTGTGGCTCTTTGTCTCCTTGAGAGTCCTCTGGATAACATGTTTTGCACCTCTGGTAGAGGCATTGCTCAAGCACTCTGGGCGGAATTTTTGCGTAAAGTCTGATGTCCGCGACTTCGGGCTCAAGTGGCGATCTATAAGCTTGCGTACTGCTACGAACGCGGCCTTATAGAGCCAGCGATATCGATTTGTTTCCTTCGGTTGCTGGGTCTCATGCTATGGGTGCCTGTCTTTCGCTCATAACAACGTAACGTCAATTTTCATTACCTTAGCATAAAGAAGAGGCTCTCCTTCCACTCATCGCAAGCTACATTTCCCCATCAAGTCGTTTACACTGCAAAATGCTTGAAAATGTTTTGATGACGATCTCCAGTTCTTGGATAATCACAGGAGATTTTAATGCTCACCACCTGATTTGGGGAAGCACAAGAACCAACTTAAGAGGCAGGACTCTTGTATCTCTTGCTTCGGGCCATGACCTCTGCCTTTTGTACGACGGCAGCCCAACATTCTTGAAAGAGTCGTCGTACAGCAGCTGCCTAGATCTTACTTTGGTTTCACGATGCCTTACTTCGAGCGTCTACTGGTTTACTGACTTGGAAACACATGGGAGTGACCATATTCCTACTTACGTTGCCGTCAAAGGTTTAAGCAGTATGTCTTCCCCTGTGGTCTCGTCTCTCGAGTGACTGATTGGTCTGAATTTGAAGCCTTTGTGAACGCTGAATGAAAGGGCGGCCATGCACGTAGCATAGAGCTCGTGATTGCGGACGCGATGCATGCTGCAACGCGCTGCGTCTCATGGTCAGCTAGTCGCACGGACTTTGATATTGAATAAGAGAGGCTTCGAGGTAGTATTTCGGCGCGCTGAGAGGAGATACAGACGCACAAAGTTGATTCTAGACCTTAGAGACCAGGCGCACGCAGAAGAAAATACGTCATCGCATGGACAAATTAGACAACGAACGATGACAATCATGTTGTAACTCATTGGACCCACGCAAAGCTCTCTCTCGCGTATGGCGAACTCTTCAAGGCCTTCGCTAGTCTCCTCAGCAACGCCATCGCTTTAAGGCACTGGCTCTCCACCAAGGCTTTCGAGAAGTGGATGTTGGGGAAGAGTTTTGTGAGGCAATTGCAGGTGACAAAGAGCTACTAAAGGACCTTGAATTGTACGAAGGTCCCTTCATGCAAGTTTCTGTAATGGACGAACCTTTCTCCATGGAAGAACTGGAGGCTGCTCTAGGCACTTGCAGGCGTTCCTCTTCGCCCGGACCCGATAACATCACGTACGCTGCTATCCGCCATCTTGAACATGAAGCACGAGAGATCCTGCTGCGTCATCCCAACGTCTCATGGAGTGACGGGGTTGTTCCTTCTGAATGGAAGCGTAGCCGTCTTTCCCCAATCTTAAAGCATTGAAAGTTTCCCCTTGAACTAACATCATATCAACCTATTGCTCTCGCCAGCTGTGTTGGCAAGTTGATGGAAAGGATGATCCTCACGCGCTTGGAGTGGTTTCTTGAACATTACAATGTTTATCCAGACGTGATGACAGGTTTTCGACTTGGTCGTTCGTCGGTCGACAACGTCACTGATCTTGTGTCTTCGATTCAACAACAGAAATCATTCAAACGCCTCTCTGTATCGCTATTTTTAAATGTGAGGGGCGCTTGTGATAACGTTTCTCACGAAGCCGTTCTTGACGCGCTCGTGGCTGCTGCAATCAGAGGCCGCACTTTTCGATGGATTCGGAGCTACCTGACTGAAAGGAGCTTCTTTGTAGTCAGCGAGGATGGTCAAACTTCTGACCACTACACGAGCCATGGAGTTCCACAAAGTGGCGTTTTGAGCCCGGTTTTATTCAACCTGGCTTTGCTTGAGCTGCCGGAATTCCTCCCACAGTCGGTCAGTCTGTCAGTTTACGCAGATGACATCTGCATCTGGGCGTCAGGAGTAACTCGGCCGCAGGTTCGCGCAAGGTTACAAAGGGCTGCAACGATGACGTGCACTTTTCTTCAGAGACAAGGCCTCAGAATTTCAACAGAAAAGTGCGCATTAGTCGCCTTCACGCGAAAATCGATGACTGTATACCCGATGTCTATTAATGGCCAGTCTATCTTGTACAAGAGAACCCATCGATTTTTAGGGACGATTGTCGACTGCGACCTCTCCTCGAGCCCCCATGTATACTGCCTAAGGAAGAGACTCCTCTCAATCAGTCAGCTTTTCAAAGCCATTGTTTGGAAAAGCATGGGGACCGTCGGTGAGTTCTAAGCTTCAACTGTACAAAGCGCTTTTCATGGGTTTCTTGCATTAGAGCACTCCGGTGCTGTCAAGCACCCGGAGGCCAAATTTCAGAGTGCTTGAGAGCATGTAAGCTCAATCGATTAGAACATGTCTGGGTCTACCGCGATGCGCTTCAACAGGCGCAAGAATTGCTATCGTCAAGGAGCATCACGTCAATACACATATCGCCATAGACACCCTTAGAAATCATCAATTGAAGTCATAGCGGTGGATTGACACGGACAAGAAAGGCGACAGGAGGTGCGCACGTCCTGTCGTCTTTCTTGTCCGTGTCAATCAGCGCTATGACTTCAATTAATGCAATGAACCAACTAGCCCAAATATCTGCACTCTTAGAAATCATCTTCGTCACTTTTCCCGAGTCCAGTCTGAACGCCTTGCTTCTCTCTCAGAAAGTAGACCAGATGCAACTTTTTCGGGCATTGTATCCTCGCACCGATCCCCTTTTCCGTCCGATTTCACGCCTGCAGCAAGATCACCTTCTCCTTTGTTGTGTCTCCGGCAGCCACAAGTGCGGCTTTCCATTCCAGGAGTTGGAAAGAAATCAGATTTGCCAACTTGTGCCCTAAATCAAGCCGCTCTACATCTACTGCAACCGAGTTCATACTCCAACCCAAGCTACTTCATACTCCAACCGAGTTCACGTTTACACAGATAGCTCTTCGACTCTAACCAGCTCTACTGGTGCAGTAATCATTCCGTCGATGTCAATCTGCAAGAAGTTCAAGATCAGCCACGTCACAACATCGACAGGATCCGGACTTTCCGCCCTCTGTAGCGCAGTGCTATATGTGCAGCAACAACCACCAAATTACTGGGCTATATTACTGGTCGAAACGTTGGCTCCTGCATACACCCTGTTCACGTTTTGCTCGTCGTCTTAAATTACCATCTCCCGCATTCCCCGTGTTTTCCCTGGGCTATATTCTGTGATTCAAAGGCAGCCCTGCAATCATTCTTATCATCTCTGCGCCACAGCCCGTATGAACAAGTGGTAGCAGAGATACGATTACGCTACCATCAAGAGGTGGATGGATGCCACGACACTGTATTTCAGTGGCTACCAGGGCACTGTAACATTGGTGACAATGAACGGGCCAACAAAGTTGCCCGTGAGGCACGTGATGTATATGACAGCACCTCGATACCATTTCCGAGAACGGATGCAGCGCGGCACCTCAGTGGCATTGCCCATATTATTACTGTAAGAAAATGGAACACACCGGAGCTTACCAACCGGCGTCTATATGCCATGGACCCGCATATGACATTGCAACTTTTACCTGGTTGTGACTGATGAGAAGAAACGCTACTGTGCCGCTTGCGAGTAGGTGTTTCTTTCACAAACGCCTGCTCATTCCTAATTGTAATAACGGGCAGTCCCAATTGCAGCAGATGTGGTGTCGAAGAAACAACCAAACATATCCTGTGTGACTGTCCTACATACGAAGACGAGAGGAGTGCCCTTCGCGCAGCTTTGTAGCACTTAGACGACCGTCATTTCACAGAGGAGAAGACCCTGGGCCCGCGGCCTCGTGCGTCTGTTGTGTGCAAGGCCACAAACGCGTTGGTGCGTTTCTTGAAATGCGCCAGCCTGCATGACCACCTGTGACTGACTAACTGGTGCACGCTTGTGTGCGTAACAGTGGAGATTGTGACCTTCTTTCTTCCTTCTCCTCATTAAATCCCCTTTCCCGCTTTCCCAATGCAGGGTAGCCTGCCGGGCTGAGCCTGGTTAACCTAACCTCCCTACCTTTCCCTTAAGACTTATCTCTCTCTCTCTTTCTCTCTTCATTGTGTGGGAAAGTCAGACATCAGAAATGAGGTGCCTGCTTTCTTATTCTTTTATTTTTTTTCCACGGCTTCGCGGATAACCGTTGCCAAACGAAAACGCGTGGAAAATAGACGAATATATGGAAAGTGCGCAAAAAAAAAAAAGAGAATCAATAAGAAAACCTTGAGATAAACTGAAAGCAAGAGATAATATTTTTGAAAAGCAAGCACCACGTTATCTTCTCTTCTTTTGTAGCTTCGAAAGACAGGAGTCAAAGACAAAGGAATAAGGATTATCAATACGCGTTTGACTTTTCACTTGTAAACGTTTGTGTATGACGTGACATAATGCGAAATGACTGCGGCTGCTATAGCAGCGCTTAGGGTTGAGTCACCGACAAAGTTCTCCTTAAGACTCAAAAAGAGGGTGGCAGCGTTTTCGATGGTCGCCTATACCCGCAGTGACAGCCTATAAGGCAATCAGCAATCACTTGGAGCTTCTCATTGGGGCGTCCGTCAAGCGACTGACCACGATAAGGCGTACTGTCCTGTACGTGTAACAAAACAGACACTGAGCTCCGAGTCGGGTATAGTGGTGATGTCCTGTCAGGGCGTTTTTATTTGACGTATGCATGTGCAAGCAATCGCGTGTTTGTGTTTTATGAAGAGTTGGCTACCCTATATCATCCGGCGTCAACTGCATAATTGCTACATGTGCCTGAAGTAATAAATAAAATGTTTATAAGTGAATACAGGTAACTTATCTGTTAAACTATTGTTATAATATATTTTCTGGTGCCGGCGTGGCTAAAGAAAGCATTGTCAGAAAAAAAATGAGGAGAATATTATCTCAACTGCGGTGTCTGAAACCATTTCCTCTTCCTCTATGAAGTAGGTGGTGTTCTGCCATAGAGTACTGCAGCTTACACTGCGATGTACCCACGTCTATCTGTCTCTGGGTTCTCGTATACGCGTGCACTCGCGAAGTGGCAGCTTTCGTTTTTCTGCGCATTTTATTTGCAGATGCTCGTCTGTGGTGTTCCTTGCACCTTATGTAAAAACCCAAAATGTTCTTCTTTATTTGCAATTTTCTTCAACGTCGCGATGCCTACAGCCATGCAGAGAACCCCTTGTTTTCTCTAGGCTTTAATAACACGTCCACCTGCCTTGCTGTCCTCGGCGTACCTCGAGCATGTGGTGCATAATTTAGCCTCTGAGCGGAGCTCTTGCATAAACCACTCACCACTCGCATTTTATGTTTCAAAGCGATCAAGCTCTGCCTCACGGTTTATGCATAATTCTTGAGCCACGGAGGCAGACTTCGTGACTCACCTTAGAGTTCCAATCTGAAAGATGTGCAATTTTCAGGCTCTGACCCGGGCAATTTCCACTGTGGTGCAGTCTAAGCTTTAATAATAGCGCGTTTAATTCTTCCCAGATGAAAACGTATGGTTTTATTCATAATGCCGTTGCGCTTAGCCTAGCTCGTCCCCTCTCACTCATTTATGCAGTGACCATTCTTTTTCTTAATAACGATAGTTGACGAGTTATAGCAGCAGTAACTAAAAGCATCTGTAATGTCGACCGAAACAAGCAGCGCAAGCTTTCCGGCGATACTTTTTTACCGGACGCATTAGATAAGGATCGAAGAATGCGTACAGATCGATCAACTCAGTTTTTTTTAACACTACATTTCTTCTATGTCTTTAACGTTATTAAACCCATGAGCGTCTTTTTATATTCATGATGTGGCATTTCATGTAGGATTTTCTTAAATTCTTATTCTGCACTTTTTTCCTAAGTGGATCGATCTCTGGCCTACAGGCTGAAGGCGTACAGAAGCGGATCAACTCGGCGAATATACAGGGTGTTTCAGCTAACTTTAGCCAGAGTTTAAAAATATGCCGATGCACTATAAGACGACGTGACCAAATGCATGTTGCTCACTTTTGTATGTAGTGTGTCACAAAATGTTTTCTATTTTGCTTGATTAGATAATTAGTCAAGATTATTTAACCAACTAGTGAAGCAACGAAGTTAGGCGAAAAATTCCAATTAGAAAGTTCCGGAGCGCTTTGCAAAACGTCCGATTGGACAGTTTCTGTCTTTCTATCTATTAAGTATTAGTGCTTTTCACTTTACTGTGGATGCCTGCGAAATAAAAAAAAAAGAAAGCACCGCGTGAGATGCCAGCTTGCGCGTCGTGATTGCACTGCTCCCAAGCATTCCGCGCACAAAATAACATAGCATTTAGCGGGATAGATAGATAGATAGATAGATAGATAGATAGATAGATAGATAGATAGATAGATAGATAGATAGATAGATAGATAGATAGATAGATAGATAGATAGATAGATAGATAGATAGATAGATAGATGGATGGATGGATGGATGGATGGATGGATGGATGGATGGATGGATGGATGGATGGATGGATGGATGGATGGACGGACGGACGGACGGATGGACGGATGGATGGATGGATGGATGGATGGATGGATGGATGGATGGACGGACGGACGGACGGACGGACGGACGGACGGCCTTTATTAAAAGAATAATCAGAAAAACCACTAATGGTCTGGGCCCCTAGTCCAGGGCTCCGCTGGCTCTTGCCATCTTCTCAGCTCTGTATCAGCTTGAGCTGGTCATCGAGGGCCTCCCATTGTTACCTCGTGGTGTTCATGTCGGGGTGTTCTATGTTGTGTAGTGTGCACTCCCACGTAATGTGGTATAGGGTTGGTGTGGCCCCACACCACGGGCATTCGTCGCTGTAGGTTGTGGGGCGCATGCGGTGTAATATGTGTAGGTTCGTGTAAGTGCCTGTCTGAAGCCTACGCCAGGCAGCGGCATCCTCTGTCTAGATTTCGATGGGGTGGTGGATATTGCATGCGACGCCCTCTGTGGTGGTTCGCGATGGCTGAATACTCGAGGTCGACAGGGTCCGGGTCTTCTGCAGCCGGCGTGGTGAGTGCTCGGCTATGTACGAATCATCGAGCTGCTCTATCGGCCTGCAGGTTGTTCGTGATGCCAGTGTGGCCCGGTATCCAGATGATGGTTTGGGTGGTGAAGTCCTCAGGGTCCTCCTTGAGTATTTGTGCTAGGACTTGTGCAGCAGGTCTTCCAATTCTTCCCTGTAGGAAGTTGCGGCAGGCCTGCTTGGAATCCGTGAGGATCGTCCGTGGTTGGTTTGCGTGTTGGCCTTCCCGGATGGCTAACGCGATGGCCAGCTCTTCGGCTCCCGTAATCGTGCAGAGGCGGGTCGATGCAGCGGAGGGAACGTGGCCTCGGTGGTCGCATACCACTGCCACTGCGCCCTTGTTGTTCGTCCCATACATGGAGGCGTCCGTAAAATGGGCCGTGGTATTGAACCTGAATGCTTTCTCCATGTACTGGGCCCTCGCTCTCCTCCTTCCGGAGTGTAGATTAGGGTCCATGTTGCGTGGTATCAGGGCAACGTGAAACCTGTCCTGGACCCGACGAGGTATCAACCAGGTTTCTTGCGTTCGTGTTGTTATAGCTGGGAACCCCAAGGTTTGTTGGACCTGTCGGCCCGTGCGAGTCCGCGCAAGTCTCTGTTGTTGCGAGACGTAAAGGGCTTCTGTCAGTTCGCTGAGGGTGTTGTGCAACCCTAGCGCCAGTAATTTTTCAGTCGATGTACTCATCGGCAGGCGGAGAGCCTTCTTGAAAGCCATCCTCAAAAGTGTGTCGGCCTGCTTCGTCTCGGACTGTGTGAGATTGTAGTAGGGCAGGCTGTATGTGATTCTGCTCACCACCAGGCTTCTGGCCAGTCGGAGGGTGTCCCTTTCATTCATGCCTCTGTTCTTGGATGTTACGCGGGAGATCATGCGTGATATCGCCTTGACACTGGTTTCGAGGAGTGTAAGGTTGTGTGTGGCCCGCTGGTTGGACTGCAGCCACATGCCCAGCACCCTGAGCAATGGCTTCTCTGGTATGAGGCCCCCGTTGAGGCGTACCTTGAGCTTTCTTGTTGGGTCTGTGGGGACTGTGTGGTTACCCCGGCCTCGCCAGACTCGTAGGAGCTCAGATTTCTCGGGGGAGCATTATGAACCGCCGCGAGATAAGCACATCGCTGGCGTAAATCGCACAGCCAACGCCTTTGTCACTGCCCTGTCGCCTTTTAAACGGCAGCACGCCCTGCTAGATGCTATGCTAGATGCTAGGGTCTATGATCTACGCGAGCCAGAGCAGTTGCGAGCTATCGTTAGTGTGCACATGTTTCAAGTATAAATCACACGGACATGGGCACGAGCTATAACTTGGCAAATTATGCGAGCACTTACGATTACAGGCTAAAGAAAACCACCGGTATTTCAAATTATTCGTAAAATGTCCGTATTGTCACGTGCATACCTCTCGATACGAAGGCGTTTCCCCCAACATTATTACCAATTTAATGCTTCTTGAATAGTTGTCGTGTGATACTGATTAGTAATATACTATAATTTACGATTATGGAAAGAATCAAGTATTCACATTTATCTGTAGAAGCAACGCGCAGTAAACAAAGTAAAATTACACAGAGGAACAAGTGTCGGTGAACTGTACGTAGCTTTATTGAAAAAAAAAAAAGAGAGATAGAGTTTAATATCTACGCTTGTTCTTAATATAAGCAAGAATTCCCAAGTGCACGCGTTTCATTTAGTGCTTCCGTGTCTGCTCCGCGGAGTGAAGCTATTGCTTTATTTTTCTCTTGCAGGTGAGTCCCATATAAAATCAATTAACAGAGTATTCTCCGAAGTGCCGCTTTTTGTTTAACTATACATTGATCGATCGGACTATATCAAATGAATCATTCAGCGCTACTTAGATCGTGACGAACAAGTTTACAGCGGGGTTAACCGTGCGAACCAGGCACTGAGCAGCTTCGTAATAGGTATTGCTATTCGTCCTGGTTCCTACGGTAATGCATGACAACCACTGCGTACACGAACGGAACGCGAACCGCATTTCGATTTATGCGTTTTGCACCTGATTCATGCTTAACGTTTATGAAGAGCCTCCATGTACTCGGGTTGAGGCTTACTTTATAAAAGCGCAGGTAGTTAAGGTTAATTCAGAGCCCGCCATTACATCTACAAGTCACTCAGAACCCGCGCGTTTCTTTAAAATGCTAAATCCCGCAAGTCAGTTAATCACCGGTTTAAATGAGAAGAAAAGGGGTTAACCGAGGGGCCCGATTTTTATTAAGCATATGATAAGAAGCCAACAAAGATTGACACCAAGGACAATTCTTAGGGAAACTTACCTGTACTTACTAAATTTTATCACCTCATATGCTTTCCTCATTGAAATGGCCAACAGCCACACGTGCGACACATGCAACATCGATGAGACGCGCGCGCATATTATCTGTGTCTGCCCGCGATATAGCGCCCAGAGGCAAGTGATATGCAGAGTACTGGACCAGTTGGACAATCGTCCACTATCAGAACTGAAAGCTTCAGGTCAGTGCTCCGAAAGAACATCCGCATTGAAGGCCTTACTCACGTTATTAAGGTTCCTGCGGTCTACGGGGCTTCACGATAGACTTTAATAATGCCGCCCCCTACCGCTCTATGTGTACGCGCTTTGTTCGTGCTCGTCTCCCTTTCTCTCTATCTCCTCCTTCCACTCTCTTTCTCTTTTCATCCCCCCTTAACCCTACCCCGCGTGCAGAATAGCCAACCGGAACTACCTCTGGTTAACCTTCCTGCCTTTCTCTGCATTCTTTCCTCTGTCTACTAAATTAATTAAAGGAATGATAAATTAATGGAAAGGAAATTGGATGAAAAAACACCTTGCCGCAGGTGGGGAACGACCCCACGTCTTCGCGTTACGTGTGCGATGCTCTACCAATTAAGCTACATTAATTTATCATTTCTTTAATTTATTTAGTAAGTACAGGTAATTTCCCCTATGTTGTCCTTGGTGTCAATGTTTGTCGCCTTCTTATGATATGCTTAATAAAAATTGGGCCCCTCGGTTAGTCCTCTTTCTTCACGTTTATGAAATAACGAGGGTCTCGAATCGAGCAACATTGATGCCTTCAGGTAGCATGCGTGGGTTTATTTACCAGTTGCCTTCACCCAAAAGATCACGTACTCGTGACGGCTGCGGCAGAAAGGATGTTCCACATCGGCCGTCAAGGTTTGTGAGTGGTGGCGCTGGCTAACACTCCCAGGGCTAGTTCTCGTAGTAACACATAAATACCTCAGAAAGTGGATGGTAAAACTGCGCCGCGGAAGCTCAATTGGTAGAGCATCGCACGCGTAATGTGAAGACGTGGAATCGTTCACCTGTGGCAAGTTGTTTTTTGATCCACTTTCCTTTCCATTAATTTATCATTTATTTAATTCATTTAGTAATTACAAGTAATTTGCCTTATGTGGTCCTTGGTGTCAATGTTTGTTGGCTTCTTAATCACCGGTTTGTTTGTTTGTTTGTTTGTTTATTTATACTGTCAGTCCAAGAATGGACCATTACAGGAGTGGATAGAAATGCAACAAAAAGATACAAAATATCGGTACATGTAGAACGAAAACAATACAATAGCAGTATCTGTAGAAAGTGACATGCGGTGATCAAACACAAAACACTCGCAGTATGCGCATCAGAAACAGAAACAGTTACTATGACGCACTCATATCCTGGAAAATAAGATTCTCCAAACCAGCAGTAAAAGCACTGACAGAGGAATATGTGACAAGTGGATTGGGTAATTCATTCCATTCTTTGATCGTCCTCGGAATAAAACTATACTTGAATATATCATTCGATGTAACTGGCGGCTGTATGTATAAACTGTGCTTGTGTCTGGAGCGTTGATCTGGTGGAATTACACAGAAATCAGCTAAATTAAGTTTAACCTGGTTATGAATAATTAGGTATAAAATTTCAGTCGGTCAAACTTAGTCCTTAGTTCTAAAGCGGAGAGGCGTACGTATGTACGTATGTACATACATACATACATACATACATACATACATACATACATACATACATACATACATACATACATACATACATACATACATACATACATACATACATACATACATACATACATACATACATACATACATACATACGCTGAGCTCGTTATCAGCTGCTATACTAACATCTCTCGAACTGCAAGATGGAAAACCTGGGTCGGTGGTTTGTGCTTTGTGCGTGTGGCGTGTCGAGAGACGTACTGACTGTAATCCAAGTTGTTCTTTGGACGCACTTAATTAGAACGCCTAGAGAGTCCCAGAGGGCTTTCTACGGGGTCTACTGCAGTCGCCGCGGTAATTTTCTACCTCTTGCTCCTTTACCCTAATGCCACAGGAAAGCACTGCCAGCAGCCTCAGGAACGAAATAAACATTTGGGGTAAACAACGCCCTTGCTCCAGTGGTCTCTCTGCCTTCATGTGCAGCCAATTAAGGCGATCCCGCTAAGCTACCGGCCGGGCTCTTTGTAGGACGGCGGCCATCTTCTCCCCCTCCGTACGTACTGAACCCCTCTTAGTGCGCGTAGTGCGGCAGCACGTTCGCTGCCGTTGCGTTTGCGAAGCAAAATAAAGGGCGCATGGCTCGGTGAGTCCCCTGCACATACTCGTACTGAGCTGCTTTAGCGAGGGAATCCCGCGGAGCTGCTGAAGTGGCAGCTGTCATAGAGTCCGGCTGTATACGTCGGCCTACTTTCTTTGCTGCGCTCTGAGAATGACGGTATCTTTTTTTCCCCTCCTAGATTCATTGTTCCTGTTCCTCCTCAGACTTCGCCGGAATAGGAGCACTTCGAAAGAGAACGGACGAAGAATGCGCAGACGATGGCTAATATCGACGTTGCCCCAAACTCGTCGCGCGTTCACCCGCGGGATTCGTAATATGAGCCTGTCGGCTGCGCACCTGCCAGAAAAATTAATTGAATCTGCGCGAGCGCAGCGCAGAGGCTGAAATTTGCACTGTTGACTGGGAACGGTAGTCTTATTTTTTTTTCTGTCTCTCTTTTTCTGCAGCTAGCCCTGGCGAGCACCGCCATATCGATGAAGCACCCAAAGTTGCCTGTCCGTAGCCATCTTTGCCCTTCATGGAGGCCGCTTGTTTATCAAATTAACGTGATTTGATTACGTAGGTTTAAGGTTTCCATCTTAACCAAAGAAGGCTTCCGCGTGTCATTTGAACTTTTATGATCTAAGCATTTCGTTGCAGGGTTACGCAGCTACGCAGATAGGTATTGTGGTGACCCTACTGCCGACTGGTTACAGCTCCTGTGTCCTTAAGGTCTTGATTAAAACTGAGTGAAAATTCTCATCACTGCAGATTCTCAGCAATCAGTTTATACTCTGCAAATTTTCTTTATCAGCAGTTCGATTACGTTTCGTTGGAGTCTACAGCTGCGCAGAGCACTTCTGCTGCACCCTGTACGTGTTCAACGACGAGTATTCCTGGGCCGCTATTTTGCAGCGATGCATTTTTCGACGTCACTTCTTTTCGCGCTGTTCGTGCTACGTCAGTGGTCAGAGCAACGCAGAGCGTCACTCTAATTAATGAGATTAGCCGGCCATGAACAGTGTATGATAAAACTAGCATAGAATAAACTAGCATGCAGTTACGCATGTTACCGTTCTCTTGCTCCTAACGCTTATAAATTCCATTAGGTGTTCATGTATCCCACTATACATTTTTAATATGCGCATGAGTTCATCTCGCCGTAAATTGGGTGTATAACATAGCATGGTTTAGAGAATTACATAGTAGGTTTTAGATAATAAGAATAATGGAACGTCGTCTCCCCATGTTTCTAGCTAAACTGATCCTTCGTGTGCAATCAGTATCAAACAAAACGTACTTTGTAGTAGTACTTGAGCAGTCAGCAGTGTTGATATTCGCTAAACGCCGTAAGCATGGACTCATGGAGTGTTTCAGTAATAAATAAATAAATAAACTGTAATCGATGCGGCATTATGCTAGTGCTAGTTCAAACACTTTCAGCGTTGCTGTCAAAGTAATGGGGATACTGGAACGAAGACTATCGAGTTGTGTAAAGCTTACTTCGTCACAGTATGGAACCTTTTTTCGTTGCTTAATCGTGCAACCCAAGCTTTCTCAGTGTTACAGGCCAGCTGGAAATTATCGCATCGCATACGCAGAAGGTTTGCTGTCACTTTCTTCCTTTCATCAAGCGGCCGCAAATGCATGACACGGGTGTCCCTGAAAGCTGGTTTTTAGTTGCGTCTCTTCTGACCTTCGAGTTCACGCAGATAAAGACGTCAGTGCTTTCCCTTGTGTCGTTTTCTTTCACTTTTGCCGAAGCGAAGACGCGTAATGGAACGCTGAGAGCGCCTCCACGGAAAGGCTCCGCATCTTGTTGAAATTCAAGCCCCACTCGTGTTCGGGTCCCTTGCGAAAGCGCAGGTCCATTAAGTTTTCACTGGAACCGAGAGCCCTCGGAAAAGCGATCCATGCAATAGTGTGTCCACCATCGAGCCTCCTGCGCAACTTTTCCGGCAGCTCTGCATACCGCTGAGTCTGCTTCGGAGATAACGGGCCGCTTGATGCACCTTCTGTGGACCTTGGATCGCCTCACTTTCTCCAACAAGATCGCCGGGCGCACAAGTGCGGGCGAGATGGTCCGATCTGTGTTTGTCCTGTCTAGTACGTGTTGTGTGTGTGTGAAAGGGCGATTGATAGAAGACGCCCGTTGATCGATTTCCCTGCGGTGGCCCTTTCTTGTTTCCTTCCTCTCCTTCCTTTGTCAGCTTCTAGAAGGATACTTTCGTGTCACCTGAATCTCCCGCATTGGATGACAGTGGCCGCCGGGCCACATTTTAACTCTATAGCGGGTCTGGGGCTCTGCCGCACCTACTGTGTGACACGAACTCGAGCATACGGATTTTCTTTTAAACACGCGCGGACTTTTCAATTTCAGAATTATAATTGGTAGGTGCATAAGCTGGACGCCTGATTTTCTTTTCTGTAAACTTTTTTGGTAAATCGAGGGTAAAGCTAAAATATCACTACGTATCAAGGGGGCGTGGTGACGGCGCAAGTTTCACTAGATATGTTGAGAAACAATAGCTGAGAAATCAACGTGTAAGCCGCTTCTGCGCTAAATGGAATAATCGGCGTTGTTGGGACTCAGGGTAGCGCACCCCATCGCTGTCATACAGCTGTTGTGACTCGATGTCCGAGCGGCCATTACGGTACCGTGGCTGATGATGTGCCAGGAGCTGGGTGATCGAGAGGTGCGGGGCGACGTCCAAGAGATAAGAAAACGGATTTATTTACAAATTTACATGATAGTGGTTCACATGTACTAGCAGGAGCATGCGCACCAGCACAAGCATGAGCACAAACAGGAGCACTCGTGCGACTCGGAGCCCACCCGCACAACACTCAAGGTCTACTTTTTAAGCACTTCTTTTTCCCTTTTTTATCGTGAGGAAATTGACTCTTCTTCTTGGCCAATCACAATCGTTGAGCCGTTCGTAAAATCCCGCCCATGACATCGCACCGTTCCGCCGGACTGCGCCTCCAACGTTGCGCGAATGCCGCCGCATACGAGGCAACGACGTGGCAAACTGGGAACTTGATGTCGAAGTTGTTTCCACGGAGGTCCGCGACGTTAGCCCCTTTTATCAATTAGTGGGCCGTTCGTGACGGTCCGCTTGTCAGGGTCAAGTTCCGGCAGAGCGGTCTTCACGGCAGTCGTTGTTTGCACGAAGGGCGGCGCCTGTTGTCGCCTCGATGTGAGCTCCTTTGTTTGCGTGTCACAGCCTATGTCGGGTCCAGTCTAGTCCAGGTGGGCGCTTGTCTTGCCTGTCAGCTTTGGTCAAGCTGATGTGGTCACCAGCTCTCTGGTCCTGAGAAAACGACCATGCAGCGTGAAGGGCCTTTCACTGCGGCACGCTCGCCGGTGAAGCATTAATCGTAGAGAAAGGATGCCTGGTACAACAGTGCTAAACGCCAATCGTAACAGCGTGCGTCCGGACGTAAGACAGAGGCGAAGCGAAAGTAATCAACGAGGTGACGGAAAGGAAGATGAAGATTTTTTTTTACTTGCGGTAAAAATGCACTGTTGTTTCACTTACTTTCCTTTTTAAGAAAAAGCTGTATTATGCTTTGAAGTACTAATGTAACTACAACGCCAATACATTTCGTCGCACACTTTGAAAATTAATATCTCGAAACTGGCATTACCCTAAGAATTCGTTCTACCTAGGACGGAGGTAAATGGACAACACTGGGAGAGGCCCTCAGTCGTTTTGTAGTGGACAGTAATAGGACGATGATCATGACAATAATGCTGATGTCGGCATCAGTGGTACTTATTGCGCTGCGAGGATGGTAGATCTATATACTACCAAACCCACGTGGTATATGAGATCACCGGGCGTGAAAACGTACGAATAAGTGCGCTGATTAGATAGGTGTTGTTTCTACGTTCAAGCGGGCTTTCATAATGGCAGCGCAACTGGTGCGGTCTCCTGTATTACGGCTGACACGGGGAACTGATATGGCTGGCACCAATTGTTACGGGGACGGGGTTTCGGCCACCTTCAATAGCGTCTGCTTGGAGCTCGAACCAGGTTGACCATCGGTGAGGGTTCGGCAGGGAAGACGAGGTAATGTAAAAACAAATAACTGAAGTTTAATACATCGTTACGGGTCAGTGGTGCGCTCCAAGACAAAAAGTACAGAAACGTTCGGTCTGCGTGCTCCTGCACGCAAGGGCAGAGAATATGTGTTCGTGGCGTCTCGCTGGCCTTCTTATACCTTACACCATCCGGGCAACCTCATTCTTTCTTGCTGCCTGGTGGAGGGCCTTGTCAACACGCTGGTCAGTTCACGCAGAGGTATACGGAGAGAAACCACTCCTTGGCGTAGAGGTGGTGAGCGAAGGTCACATCGGGTCAGCTCACACAGAGAAATTCAGAGAGAAACCGCTCCCTCGCGTAGATTTGGTCAGCGTAGGTCATGTCAGGTCAGCCCACACAGAGGAATTCGCATAGAAACCACTCCCTGGCGTAGATGTGGTGAATGGAGGATAGAGGAGAGTAGGATTTGCGCTGGTGCATAATCTCGTAGCACACACCCGACGGACAAGTATTTTCATGTTGACGAGCGTGATGATTAGGCACATCGTGTCTCAGACGCTTGGCATCCGTTCCATTCATCACTGCACTCAGTGAGCCATAATAGACTGTCCCGCCGCCGAAGGAGATCGCCTTGGGCAGGGGACGACATCCTCTGGCCAAAGGGATCACGCAGGTCGGTGCTTGCAGTCGTCGTCGATTGTCGTACAGCTCCCTGGAGAACGAAACACTGTGGGCGTTTTCCCACGTCGCTCAACGTCTCGGCCCTAGTCGAGATGCCTCTGAAGGGTCTGCAACAGTATCTCGTTCATAAAACCCGTCGGTAGAACTACACCGAGACTCAGCCGCTCAGTCAACAAGCGCGCGACAAATCCTCGGGGAGCTCCGACAGGCTTATTTCCCACTCAAAAGCGACAGTTGTTGAGTGGGACAAAATACATACATGAACTTGTTATAGGCTTCCCAAGACATGGCCCAACACAACTGCGTAAACCAAAATAAGACCCTTCCAATCCTACGTCAGGAAAAAAGAAAACCGAGTTTCGGGAAACGTTTGAGGCTTCGACTCGCCATCAGCATTGCCATTGAGAGTCCTCTTTTTATAGCGTATTTTAAAAGAATATTGCTGCAAAGCGAGACTCTAGCGCAGGAGACGGCCATTTTTGGAAGACGTTGCCTGCAACCATTTGAGAGGACCATGACCCGTTTCCATGACGAACTTCGAGCCCGAAAGATAGCAAGACAATTTTGCTCAGTTCCTCTAATTTCTATGAGGGACAAACTGGGGTACATTAGACCATTCTATGATGCAGCTGTACAGGGTACTGCTTCTCCGACTCCTACGATACAGTCTACCAGTTTTGTCCAATACATGCCAGACGAACATTCGCGCTTTGGAGAGCATACAAGGTCAAGCCCTACGCACGTGTTTAGGGCTGCTTCGGTGCACCTCAACGGCACAAACGATTGTCATCGCGAGAAACCATATGATCCAGACACACGTAGCTGTCCACTCTCTCAGACTGCACATTCGCCACATGTCAAGGATCCCCTACCATCATTTAGCCTCCCTACCAGCCGAGAGACCTCAAGCGACCTTTTCAAGAATGATTAGCGCTCATCAAGAGTACATAGTGTCATCTTATACACCGGCGGCGAAGCCTTCATCTCCCTTGTGGTGCCTATGACTGGATCAAGGGAATTTTGCTATTTCCGGAATTACAAAGAAGGCCAATCATCCGTCGCCTGCTCTGAAGCAACTGACGCTCCCATTACTGCAGCAAATATATCATGACCGCATACATATACCTATATACATACGGTTCGACCACACCTACCAGCTCAACTACCGCATTCGTCGTTCCAGCTAAGCAGGTTACAGTTAAATTCAAGTTATCATACATGACTACATTTACGTCGACAAAACTTGCAGTCCTCCATGCCGTTATGACCTACGTCACCGAAGAGCCGGCGCGTAAATGGGTCATATATTGTGACTCTAAGGCAGCTCTTCACAGTATCAAGTCTGCATTACATCACAGAACTTACGAGCAGATGATATCTGACATCAGGGAAGTGCACCACCATGCTCTAGAAAGAGGGCACAACATTATCTTTCAATGGATTCCAGCTCACTGTGGCATCCTCGGCAACAACCTTGCTGACAAGGCTGCCCGGTCTGCCCACGAAGAGACCCAGAGGCGTCCAACAGCTTTGGCGAGGTCGGACGCTGCCAGGGAACTTCGCCTACTTGCGCGCAAAAAGTCACAAGATCTCTGGAGTTTAAGTACCTTCAATTGCCGATTGCATAAACTGGACCCCACGCTACGGCTACAACTGCCATCTAGTCTTTCCCACGGCGAAACAACCTTGCTGTGCCGCTTGTGGTTGAGAGTGGCGTTCACGAACGCCTACTCCTATCAGTATGGGAGTGGCCGAGACCCCGGTGTGCGACTCCTGTGGGTGCAAGGAAACCATCGAGCACCTATTGTGTACCGCCCTCGCTGCAATGTACAACGCCTCTCTCAGCGGGCAACTTTAAACCGACTGCACTCAAGACCGTTCTCCGAGCCAAAGATACATGTACCGTGGCCACACCCGTCACTGGCACGAAAAGCGATTCGTGCACTAGTACAATACTTGAAGTTCACCGGCTTAAAAGACCGTTTAATTAAAGTGTCCCTCTGTATAGTGTCTCTCCCGCACGCACTCAGTGCTTACTCTCCCCCTTTATTCTATTCCACTTTCCCCCATCCCCAGTGTAGGGTAGCAAACCGGGTGCTCGTATGGTTGACCTCCCTGCCTCTCCTGTCCTTGCTCTCTCTCTCTCTCTCTTGAACAGCCCATATGAGACATGCGCATTCTTTCTCAGTAGCGCTGTTCGCCTGTTCTCGACTGGTGAGTTTCTGACTTGCGTAAAGGACAGAGTGTTCAGCTTCGCTCTTTCCCTTTTTAGCATAGTACGACGCCCATGCCTAGCTCGCTCGCATCGCACCGCATTGAACCACAAATCTCTGCGTGTAATCCAGCGATCTTAGTACGGGCTCACTCGTCAGCGTGCTCTTCAAGCCGTTAAAAGAGAATTCCTTGTTTTCGTCTTAGAGGACAGTCTGCGGTTCCGTTTTTTCGAAGAGCATCAGTCAGAGCGCTAGCTAGTTCAGAATACCTAAGGATGTACCGCTGATTGTACCCGGCGACCCCTAAGAAAGATCGCATATCGATTTTCGTGCGCGGCTGCGGGAAATCTCGTACTGCAGCCACCTTAAGCTCAGAGGGACGGAGACGGCCCTGTCCGGTTACGTGAGCGAGATATATCAGTTCCGCTTGCGCCATTTGACATTTTGGTGCCTTGACTGTTAAGCCTGCTTCACGCAAGCGGGCCAACACTGCCCTCAGATGTTGCGTATGGTCCGACCAGGATTCAGAATATATCGCGACATCATGTAAGTAAGGCAAGGCTAACTCTTCCTGTCCTCGCAACAGTTTGTCCGTAATGCTTGAAAAGCAGTACGGTGCCTTTTTCAAACCCAAGCTTACGACCTTAGGGCGGAACGTTGCCAACGGAGATATGAAAGCGGGATATCTGCTAGCCCGCTCTGTGAGCGGAACCTGACAGTATAGCCTCGAACTAGGTCCAGGGTAGAAATGAATTGAGCGCTACTAACTTTCTCGATGCGCTCTTCGATGTTTGGTGTAGGATAAATCTGATCTTTAGTGATCACGTTTAACCTGCGGTAATCTACGTAAGGACGCTGATACCTCAACTAAGATCAAAGGCGAGGTGCAATCGCTCTCGCAATGCTCGATCACACCTAGAGTCACCTCCGCATCCATAATCTCTCGTTGGCGCGGTGACACTCGATAAGTCTCTGAACGTACTAGCTCCGAAGAAGTGAGCTCGATGCCATCTTTATGAACCGATGTCCTTCCTGGCTTATCTATGAATAAGTCCTGAAACTCTTGCAGGATTTCCTGCGACTCCGTCATTTGTTCAGGCTCCAACTGTGCTTTAGAGACTAGTTCCCTAATTAGTTGTTCTCTATCCTCTCTATTAGTGACTGACATGAGCACTGGAATACCGAAATCTCTTCGGGAACGTTTACCATCATGTCTACAACTGCTTCCCGTTCCCTGTAAGGCTTGAGCAGATTACAGTGATAAACCTGCTGTATCTTCCGCTTTTCAGAGAGGCCTATAACGTAGTTCATGTTAGGCAGTTTCTGAACTACGTTTGCAGGACCTTTCCACTGCAAGAGTTTTTTTTTGTTTTTGCTATGGTTACAGAGTCGTTACTTTAGTGCCGACTTCAAATCGACGGGTCCTGGCAGTCCGGTCGTAATACACCTTGGACCTACGCTGGGCTTTAAACATAGTTTCTTCTGACAACGTCTGCACTTTCCTTAAGCGTTCGAGTAGCATAGGTACATACTCGACCACGATTGGGTCTTCCCCGCGTCCTTCCCATGATTCGCGTAGCATACGCAGCGGCGATCGCAGCGAGCGGCCGTAAACGAGCTCTGCTGACGAAAAACCGGTTGCTTCATGCGGTGCAGTCCTTAGCGCAAACATGGTAGTCGGCAAGCACCGCTCCCATTCTGTCTTCCTTTCGATGCATAGCGCCCTTAACGCGCGCTTCATAGAGTGTAGCTTCTCTACAGAATTGGTCTGCATATGGTACACGTAGTTATGAATGAGCCTTAGTCCACATCGTTTTAGAAAGGTCATGGTTAGGGCACTAGTAAACGCGGTCCCTTGGTCGGACTGTATTTTGGCGAGAAAGCCAACTCGCGCGAATATCGAGAGTAGCGCATTAACTATTTCCACCGAACTAAGTACTTTAAGTAGGAACGCTTCGGGGAAGTTAGTAGCGGGCAAACCACTGTAAAAATATGACGGTATCCCGAGGACGTTACTGGAAGTGGGCCTACTGTGTCGAACTACGAGCCGGCGAAAGGGCTCAGTGATGATAGGCACTGGCTTCATCGGCACTCTTGCCTTTTCACCCGGCTTCCTCACGCACTAACATGTGTCGTAAGTTCTTACAAATTGCTCTGCGTCGCGTAAACAACCTGGCTAATAACACTCCTGTAATAGTCGATCCTTAGTGTTCTTGACACCTAAGTGACCAGCTCCAGAGCTTCCGTGAAACAAGCGCAAAAGGTCCTGTCGATAAGACTGGTGCACGACCAGCTGGTCAAGTGTGGCATTCCTGCAATCTACATACTTCCGGTACAGTAGGCTGCTTCTCTCATAAAAATTATCGTTTTTCCGGGCCACGCTTCGTTTAGGTTGCTTCGGATGTTCCGCAGGCCGGGGTCCTTGTTTTGCTCGGACTTCAATGTTGAACTGTCTACTTTTAACAGCTGCTGTAGGCCTTCCGACGTAGGCGCTACAAAAATCTGGCGACTGCTTTCTTAATAACTCTGTTGCTGCCACTACCAGGACCTCTGCCTGCGCGGATCCGAACTCCTGCGGTTCGCAGCGGCATCCTCTATCTCCGCTTTGTGAGGTTCCGCACAGCCGTCCACCTCAGTTAGTGCGTTTCCGCTGAAATCATTGAGACAGATCTAAATAAGGTGATCGGCAGCAAGAACCGTTTCGACTTCCACGAAACACCTCGATTCGATGCCAGAAACGAAAAACGTGAGCAAGACACCAAGCGAAAGAGCCGCCGTGAACCTGGATGTAGCCATCTCTGTTTATTTGGACGGGTGTTGCAAGCGCAAGTAACGGATTATGGAGTTGCCATAGACATTGGCAGCAAACCTATAGCAACGTAGTCTATCCGCGAAAATGGGAGAGGCCTAGGTATGACGGTTTCTTAAAACCAAAAAACTGTTCTGCGTAAAACGAAGCACCTTTTATAACAATCATATACGATGTTTTCTTTTTTTGCTTGTTGTGTTTCTTCTGTGTCTGAGCAGCGGCCAGTCATTGACAAAGAGTATTTACCAACAAAACGCTTCGTGAATTCAGCCCCAGTGTTGTTGCTGTATTGTTCCCAATAAGGAGGCACAGTAACACTAAACACTATTTTGAACAGTGAAAAAAATGCAAATAAAGAAATACAGGAAGAAACGGCATCAACGACATTAAAGCCACGTGCTTTGTTGGCATGTGAATTTTTACATCGGGCTCTGCCAACACCTCCTGGAAAGCAGTCCAGTGCACTCTCCTTTATGGCGTCATGCCACTTGGACAGTAATTTCCATTACCAAGCCCGGCGTGACGAAAGCGGTGACGTCAAACTCACCGCGGCTCAGAAGCGTCCTCATTAGATCCTATGGCAGTCTGGCGGGCTAGAATGACGTAACGAATTGAAGTGCGCCGGCCTTGTGCAATCTAGGAGGTGTTGGCTCTTCGTGGCGTGTGCTGCCATCTGTTCGTCGTACCACGCTTCACGAGAGAAAACGAACTAATCGGTCTGAAGCCTCATTAGGCGAACGATTAATGAGAGAGGGCGTGCTACACACCTAGTCGCCATGTTATGAAAAGTTTTCTTATCGTCTTAGATTAATGGATTTGGCAGTGACCTAACTGTTTAATAAAATGTTGCGTCTCTTGGACGTGTTCTTAACGCTCCGCTGCACCATATCATTGATGCGGCGCAGGTACTGTGCGGAGGAGAATAATTCGAACACTCGCACACACACATACTCGCACGCCCACACGGCCTTCCCCCCACACACATACACGCACACATACATACATACATACATACATACATACATACATACATACATACATACATACATACATACATACATAGATACATACATACATACATACATACATACATACATACATACATACATACATACGCACACGCGCACACACTTACACGCATACGCACATATACGCACACACACACACCACATGCACACACACACAAGCACGCGCACCCATACATACAAACATACACTCACGTACACATAAATACACGAGAGCGCACACACAAGAACACGCACACGCATGCACACACAAGAGCAAACACATGCACACATACAGATACGCACAGACACAAGCATGCACGTAGAGACAGGCGCCCGCGCGCACATCCACTGTATACAGCTTCTCCTATAGCTAACAAAAGTCTTGCACGCTTTGAACCGTACGTAATGCGGCGAGGCGACAACCCATAATTTCAATAGAGGACGCGGTGAGAGCGGTTTCCATTTTTCCAAGAAACGCGATTCTATGGACTCCCCCTATGGACATCATTGCTCAAAGATCGAAGACCTTCTGTTATCTATAGGACTTGTTGCTATTTATGTACTAGACGGGTACTAGACGTGGTGATCCATGTTTAGCGTGACAATCGCTGGCGGATTTTCTGTCTCTAGAAGGATGTTTATGGCCCGCCATGTAATTTGTGTCGCGTGAGCGTAAAAACTTTGCACAAAGCGTATCTAGAAATAAGGCCAGAGAAGGGGATCCTTAGATAACGATGGTACTACATCGCCTGGCCGCGCCTCGTTCGCTTTATGATGGTCTACAGGTATAGCGTATGCTTGCACAGGAACACATGCAGACAAAAACGATGCACTGCGCTACTTTCAACAACGTTCTTTATTCGTCAGGAATGCCGTACTTATACCATACTTATCGACGTACTACATGCGTTGTGCCATATCAACAATTTACTGTTCCCCCCGCCCAAATAAAAAAAAATATGTAATAGTTATAAAAAACCATAACCGCGATTAAGGAATTGAGATTGAACGATCTCTTGGCATAGAAGCTGGCCCATGCCCAAATATTCCTGCTCTTTGGTTCACAAGGACACTGATGGTTCGCTTATCGAGGCTCCAAGAGTCCACACGTTCCGTTTCTAACCTCAACCAGGCCGACCCTGACTTGTGCTTGCCTAAGAACCTGTTTCTTTCAGACAAGGAACGGCATGCCACACTTCTTACAGTGCAACGACAAGAAACTATAAGAAACTACGCTACATAACTTGTTCCTGTGTTCGCGCCAGCGACATGCATCGTCCTGTCTGAGCAATATACGACTTTCCACACGGCAACGGAATGCTATGCACAGTATAACATCGCACTTGCATTCAACATACTTTCTGTTTTCACATTCCTCTTTCTTGACGGAAGTGGCATTGGTCCTCCGGATGCCTAGCTAATTGGCCACCGAGAACAGAACGCTAACATTCGCTCGCAAGGCGATTTAATTGAAACTATGTGATAAACGATGAATGTATGGAATCACCGCTGCCTTCATTATCGACGTTGCCACGCGCAGAAGTTGTACACTTGGCACCCTTTGATGTACCGTCAACCGCAAAAGTTTATGCGACACAGGATCTGCCAACAAGCTGAATTCTCGCGAAGCGTGTTCACACAGGCTCGAATTAAAGGTTCCAGCATGTAGTAGCCTCCGCCACTTACACAGGGATTCATTAAATAAGAAGTGTCATGCCTTAACAGTGCAGCTAGGAGTTCACATTTGTAGGGGAAACCGTATCCGGTAAACTTTTGCTTCTGACTGTACGCTGCCTGAGAAACTCTTCCGGTAGTGAAACGACATTATATCCTGCAATATGTAGATGTAAGGCTTGTTGCTCAAACCTGTCCTTCTCTTCCTGCGTGCGTTATACCCATAAACCACCATGAATTACTAACAAGCCCATCCTGCCACACTGGTTCCTTCACTTTGTTTGCGGACTGCTTGGAGCTGCCTGATGAGCGCTTCAACTCAATTATCTTTACATTTGCCTTGCACCGTCTTGCTCATTTTGAATGAACGTATCAAGCGGTGACAATGCAAAAAATAAAAGTACACTGTGCATAGAGAGGGTCGTGCTCCCAAGACCGTATGGGACAGGAGAATTGGTACGCGACATGTCTGCCGGCGAAGCGCCCGTGTGGTGTTCTTTCTTAAGTCCTCGCCTTTTGCGCTGTGCACACATGTCGATATTTAAGGACCTAGTTTCTTATGGCGGAACGCAATGCTCACCCTCAGTAGTGTTTACACCCGCAGCGGTTACTTCCAAAAGCGCGTGGATATGTTGCAAGGAGAATTTCTCGATCTGAGCAGTCTCTAAAAAATTGAGTCCCTCCTCCAGCAACGCTGAGAAGTGAGAGCGATGCCTATAGCCCGGCTCGCAAATTGAGAAAGCCGCCAATCTCTCTGCTTTCACAGGAGTGAGTGTAACTGCGGTTAACCACCTACATCTTGTCCTTTTCAACAACTTTTGAAAATAAGAAGCTGGTACAATAAGTTGGTGTTGTTGTACAGACCTTCCTTATATTTGTATCGCGTTTTTCCCCCAAGTACACGCCTACGTCATTCATGGCTGCCCCCCGTCGTCGTTGTTCTGTCCATAGGCCAGCCAAGCCGACTCATCGAAAACGAAGGCGAAGGCAGCGCAACTTTTCTGCTCACTACAAACGAAGGTCTGTCTGCACATTGTAAGTTAGAAAAGAACTTATAACAGAAAAGGTGTACTGCATTTCAATACTCATAAAAAGACCAGAAACCGCGTACGCTAATAGAAGGTCACGTGATAGGCCTCTTATGCACCTTCATGTTTTTGCCGCGTGGGGCGCCAAAGGTCATTTTTTCCCGACATTTAGTGATAAATTAAAATTTAATCAACGTTCAATGAGAAAAGCATAACTCATTTTAGCCACTACGATAGGCAATCTTTCCGTCAGCGAGGTTATCTCGATTCATGTTCTGAGCGGTTTTCTGCACCTTTAACTTAATCTATATACACATCAATGTAAACTGATCTTCAGAATGTATCATGTTCTGCATAATTTATAAGCTAGAACCGAATGAAGGCACTCTTTTGCGTTGGGCCGTTGCTTTCGGAGTTTTTTTTTTTTTTCTGTGCGTGAAAGTCCATGCAAGCGCATCACTATCTTTGTCTTGGATGTTTCGGCGCATCCTTTGCGTTCTTTCTATATAATCGTTGTTCAGCTCTCGAGTATTAGCCTCTCTGATATTTTTTTATGTTTGATAGCATCCCCTTTTCTTATCCTCTCCACTACCACACGCCGCGCGAGCGCTTGCCAAACCCTCTCGGAGGGGGCATGTATGTTTTTTGCCTACCTGCTTTGAACAGCGATGCTTTCACGACGTCGCAGCGTGACGTTGGTCTGTGCAATGTGGACGCGATGCTAGAAATGGGCCCAGCTTCTCAGTGGCGAGTCTTACAAACTTCTTTTTACATGATAGGGTTTACGGTCTTACCTGACTGGGTTTATTTTTCTGAAAACATGGGTTCTCTTTGTAAAGCACGCGCTATCGCTTTGGCGTATTCCGTCAGTTAGGCCTTCGGCACCTTTAGAAGCTAGCTTGTTTTTTACTCTTCCACGCACGTGAAAGTAGTGTCGCTCTAACGACGTGTCCCTATCTATAAAATAGGTTCCCGTCCTGTTTGGAGTTGCACCTGATCTGGCCCACTAGGGAAGCCTGAAGCAGCCGTCACTAAGAATAACCACCGTCACGTTCACCATAATCATTAATATAACCACCACCACCACAATAATCATCATCGACTTTGGGTAGACTGTGCTAGATTATAGCGCACTCTACTTCAGGGTTTTATTGAAGCACTGTGACTGTTGGCGCCCGCGTCGAAGCTATAGCAAGGGATGGGCTCGAACGACAATCCTGTAACCCGCCGTGGTTGCTCAGTGGCTCTGGTGCTAGGCTGCTGAGCACGAGGTCGCGGGATCGAATCCCGGCCACGGCGGCCGCATTTCGATGGGGGAGAAATGCGCAAACACCCGTGTACTTAGATTTAGGTGCACGTTAAAGAACCCCAGTTGGTCGAAATTTCCAGAGTCCTCCACTACGGCGTGCCTCATAATCAGAAAGTGGTTTTGGCACGTGAAAACCCCATGACTTTTTAACAATCCTGTAAAGATGGCACTCCCTGCACTTGTGACGAATGGTAAATCCGTAAAAAACAGTCCGAAGGCCAATCGGTCCAAGACAACCACTATCGTTCAAAAGTGTCGCACGAAAAGCGACAAAGTTGAAGAGTTTGTCAAGACATTTGCACGTTCCAGTGCGCACTCTTCGCCACAGCAGACTCTTCGGACAGCTTAAGCTTTTGTCGGCAAACGGTGGCCTTAGGAAGCCGCACCCATCCACGTATAGAACGGGGAAGGAGGGGCTTTGTTTCTTGCCTAGATTTTCCCTAGACATGAATACGTTAGGACATGCCGTTCAGATTCAGGAAAATCGCTGCTGATCCCTCGACGATCGGAATGCCGTGGTTGCGTCACTCAAGCGCGCGCACTTTAACAGGCTGGTGGCGCCTCCCGTAAGGCGTGTAATTGCGTGTTACCGCAGCAGCGAGCGTGTGAGACAACCGCGCAGGCAGGGAAATTTTCCGGATTCCCGGGGATCCTTGGAAAGTTGAGCGGGTTGAGCCACAGCGCCGGTAGTTCGCGGAGAGATACGGCGCGCCTTTAGCGCAGCTGATGTGCTTCATTGCGCCAACGTCGACAGATATTCGATTAGTTTGGCATCGCGAGTGCCGACCTTGTAATCGCTCACGCTGCCGGCCTTGGCCGGCGAGTGCAGTCTTGGGAACAGAAACTGGAGGTTTGCGGATATATAAACAAACAAAATCATGAAGGTCACGGGCACGCACTTCTATTTCTTCTCTAGCTGACCTGCGCCGCGGTGACTAATTTTTTTCCACTTCCACTGCCTGTGTGTACAACTAAATTTTGCTATTCGCCTCACGTGTTATGCCACGTCCTTTCAGTTTCGTTTTCTTGCCTTGGCTACTTTCTTACCGCAACGCTTGTAGTCAGCAGAAGTATTGAGATTGTTGCTGGCTTTTTAGCTATAGTTGGTATACAGGAGATTTTTTTTTATTTATTTCCCCGCGCAAATATTTTAGACTCTCAATACCTGCTAAAGAAGTGTATAAACGCAGTAAAGTGTGACGTTTCGCTACTCATTGAAGAAATGGATTTGCCTTCCGGTGTCTGTTTCCGCAAGTAAACTAATGCTTGTTTGTGTACTACATTATGCGCGCATGCTTACGGCTGGTGATATTTTAAACCCAGGTAGAAGCACCTTTGCTTTAAAGGTTAAAACTAGTATTGCAGCAAACATTCTCTCATTATTTCTTAAATGTTGTATTCTGCCGATCGCACAGGAAGCCATTGGTCACGCGGCCACGAAAATGACGTTGCGTTAGCAAGCACGTTTTTCATTGTCATCCTGTCAAGGCAATCCAGCTGCTGGAAAATGTAAGCTGGTTGCTGTGGAAATCGGGTCGAAGCGCTCGAAGCCCAGCCACGGCAGTCATGCACCCTCTTCATTTCAAAGAGCCAGCTGTAGTCGGTCACTGTGCATGCCATAAACTGAACGACGTATGTGCACTCAAAGCACTCAGACATTCTGGGGTGAGGGGACCGCTGCGGGGAACAAATTTGGGAAGGTATTTACACTCACGCTGATCCTCTTTACGGAGTCGCGTCGACTTGTAATAGGTAAGTTTATGTCTACCTGTGGGATGTGTAGAAGAGGCACCTAACACTACCTTAATTGTCAACATCACTCAATTTCTTCGCAAGTATTAATGAAGCCAACGGGTATCACAATGCGTTCCCTTTCTTATGAGGAACCGTTTATACGGTACTTCAGCAGCAGTATTTGATCAAGGACGTAGCTTGGGTATTTCATATCAACAGAGTCTACGACTCTTTACGATAGACCTCAGTAGATATTGATGCTATAAGGAGGGGAAAAAATGACTTGGCTTTTGCTCGAATTTATCGCCGCTTATCTTAATTGTGCTAACAAGCTCATGCAAGTGCACTACCTTACGCCATGGATCGTGCATTCACACCTATGAGGTACTGTCAAAGGACAGTTCTTTAAAGTTAGACGGTGATTTCTACGGGAAATTCGAACCTCCCGGATACGTCAACGTGTAGAAATAGATTCGATTGCATATACTATACATACCTGTGCCGCGAGGCATTTTACCCGTATGTGAATTTAACCACGTGTGAAAAGCTCCGTGTAATTGGAAGTATGTTGTTAGATAGAAAAATGTTGAGGTGACTGACCTAAAATGTACCGTCACTTTTTTGTCGCTCGACAACTTCTGTTTGGCAGCTGGATGTCCCATGCGCGAATGTTTACGGGGGTAAATTTTTTTCGCGCATGAAATGCTTCGCACAGGTGGTTCCCGTACCTGATCTCATGTCTCTAGCGTGTTGTGCGGCGCCCGTGACCAAGAAGTGTGCTTGATAACTCGTACACTTTTTTTCTTATCGAGCATGAAGTAAACGTCGTCTTCTGTTTATTATCCTGAGCAGCTAATCAAAATTTTGTCTAATAGCTTTCTAAAAAAAATGACCGCCCACGCACTCCGTATAGATGGCTAACCAACGAAGCTGAAACGTGCGTCCCCGGTGTTTATCACTGGGTTAATCCCGACAGTTCATTGAACGACTGCTTGGTAGGCTGCCGGACCTTCGGTACACAGTTGCTGCTTGCGCTCGGCTGCACGAGTCTATTCCTGTGCCCGGGCTACATCATCGGCACGGCGTAGACGAGCTCGTTTCCGGTTCTCCTCGCGGCGTTGCTGATCGGAAGCTGTCTGCTCCTCAGGAGCACATATGACGCGTGGCCTACCCATTTCGGAGCCGGAGAGGAACTGCTGCGCACGCGCTCCGCTGCGACGGAGAGCAAAGACGCCACTACTGGCGCAGCCAATCGCGCGCCTCTCTTTCTCGTTATTCATCCGCGCATGCGTATGGGGTTGCGCCGGATGAGTTTTCGGCGTACAGGCGACAGACGGACGGACGGACGAATCGGCTAGCGATATACAGCTTCGCTGTAAAAAATACCCGAAAGTGGTAATATACCTGACAGCATTCAAACCAAAAACACGCAGCTCATAATCACGTGCTTTGTAGATGAGGTGGACAGGTGATAATATGGCTCTATACGATGAATTATGTTGATGTAACCACGGAAGTTAATAGATAGAGGCGCTGTGATCCATGGGCTGCTTTCGGCTGTTGAGGGCGAAGTTGCAGGTTCGATTACAGGCCGCAGCAGCCTTAACTGTAGGACTCGCGCTGAATTACAGTTATGTACATGTTAAAGACCCACTGGGGGTTGAAATCAAGCCCGCCACCGGCGCGCCCATCGCAGCTCACAGTGCAGCACTGCCCTGTGGACGAGATATATGAAAAAGAATGAATTCTTGGGTTTTATGATCCGATTATGAGACCGTAGTTGGAGGCTCCGGATTAACTTTGACCCCCTGCGGTTATTTGACGTGCGCGTAAATCTGTGTAGGCGAGCGTTCTTGCATTTCGCCCCCATCGAAGTGCGGCCGATAGCCACTGGCGTATATATCTCGCCGGAGTCTAAATATAGACTATGCACGAACCGCTGATTCTTTCGATAACCCCCTGGTTATAACTCGGTTAAATTATCTTCTTGGCGTAATGTACAGCGAACAAAGATTGCACGTTTTCTCTTCTGTTATTCTTTTTAATTTGCAGATGTAGCGACAACCTGGCTGCAGTGAGAAGGGCAGTCGCCACTGATGTAGCGATACATTTCAGTGTTGGCCGGTCGTGAGGTGGTCGACGTGTTTATTTTAGGTTATTCGTTGACTCGACCGCACGAGGGTGGACAAGGGGGCTCTAAATCAGCGCGACCCAGCTTGTAGGAAGGGAAGTGGGACATAGCGCTCCGGAAAACTGCAATGAAGCGCGGTGGAACCCTAGGCGCGTTCCGAGTCAAATTCACATGCACTGATAGGACGGTCGGTGATCTTCTGCATATATTTCTCCCGCACATGAAACGAACTGTTCCATAGACATTCCAGAAAGAGGTGGCAAGTTCCTGCGGTGGTTAAGCAGCCGGGCACCGCGCGGACGTGGTTTTCCGTCGTGGCGCGTGTTGACCTCCAAGGCAACATTCCGCCGCGGACGATCACACTAAAACGCTGGAACGATCATTGGCTCATATACAGGATCCAGTGCATTCCTTTTTACTTTTTCTTTTTTTACCTGAAGAGCGCGAAGATAGAGCTAAAAGCGCCAGGGCATTGAGGGCAGCAACGTCAGTACCTGAGCGAAGCATAATCGAGTGCCGCTCGTTGTTGCAGTCCGGTTGCGTATATACTGACGATCAAGAGCGCTGGGAAAGATAGACCGTAGAGCCGACCCACATATCGTGGAATGCATTTGGCACGCTACCCGGTGACGAAACACGCATTGCCTCCTCTTGCTCTTTCTGTGCTCTTCCGCCACTCGCGTCCTCTAACGCGCCGTCTTTCCCTTTTATCTTATCTAGTCTTGAGCGCTGAATTTGTGCGCCACCGTAGGGACAGGGAAGAAACTGAAGGCGGCCAGACCACAGAGTAATAACAATATTGCTCTACGACGACACCCCGACGAGTACGCTGGTATGAAAGGTGGTGATCAGCACCTGATGGTGGTGGTGATCAGAGAGAGGGGGTGTCAACAAAAAATTAATCTGCTGAAAACTAAAGTAATGTTTAACAGTCTCGGAAAATAACAGCAGTTTACGATAGGTAGCGAGGCACTGGAAGTGGTAAGGGAATACATCTACTTAGGGCAGGTAGTGAGCGCGGATCCGGATCATGAGACAGAAATGATCAGAAGAATAAGAATGGGCTGGGGTGCGTTTGGTAGGCATTCTCAGATCATGAACAGCAGGTTGCCATTATCCCTCAAGAGAAAAGTGTATAACAGCTGTGTCTTACCAGTACTCACGTATGGGGCAGAAACCTGGAGGCTTACGAAAAGGGTTCTACTTAAATTGAGGACGACGCAACGAGCTATGGAAAGAAGAATGATGGGTGTAACGTTAAGGGATAAGAAAAGAGCAGATTGGGTGAGGGAAGAAACGCGAGTTAATGACATCTTAGTTGAAATCAAGAAAAAGAAATGGGCATGGGCAGGACATGTAAGGAGGAGGGAAGATAACCGATGGTCATTAAGGGTTACGGACTGGATTCCAAGGGAAGGGAAGCGTAGCAGGGCGGCAGAAGGTTAGGTGGGCGGATGAGATTAAGAAGTTTGTAGGGACAACATGGCCACAATTAGTACATGACCGGGGTAGTTGGAGAAGTATGGGAGAGGCCTTTGCCCTGCAGTGGGCGTAACCAGGCTGATGATGATGCTGCTGCTACTGCTGCTGCTGCTGATGATGATCAGCACCTCGATCCTGGCTGCAGCATTGCTTTACGTAGCGGTTTTAGCAGTGTTCACACGAAACGCGATGTCATTGCAGGGCCTTATCCGCCTATCTGCAACTTAAAAAAAATAGACGCCATTGATCTGTCTTTGTGCGGTAAACTGCACGGCGTCGTCGGATTTGCAAGAAATGGTAGGCGCCGCTCTGCATGTCATCGGACTTCTGCTTTACTGCAATGTCCTCCAGTTGTGCTAAATCGTTTAAGGGAGTGAGAGGGGTGAAGAGGTTGGGGAGGTTGTAAGTTAAGGCGCGCCACTTTCCCAGACGTTTGTGACAATTTCTGGCATACGAGTGGTGACAAACTGTTCCCAATTCTTGTCACCGCTGTCCGAATAATTCCATGCGGAAGCTGAAGTGAGGAAACAGCACGTGGCGACGGGTGGCTGTGCTCTAGCTCCCGATTGGTACAGACGTCTCCTAAGATGGCGCCGCCCACCGCAGTTGCAACACTAGCGTCCAAGCATTGCGGTGTGCAAGCATTGCGAAGTTTATAACAGCTGTGTCTTACCAGTACTCACGTACGGGGCAGAAACCTGGAGGCTTACGAAAAGAGTTCTACTTAAATTGAGGACGACGCAACGAGCTATGGAAAGAAGAATGATAGGTGTAACGTTAAGGGATAAGAAAAGAGCAGATTGGGTGAGGGAACAAACGCGAGTTAATGATATCTTAATTGAAATCAAGAAAAAGAAATGGGCATGGGCAGGACACGTAATGAGGAGGGAAGATAACCGATGGTCATTAAGAGTTACGGGATGGATTCCAAGGGAAGGAAAGCGTAGCAGAGGGCGGCAGAAAGTTAGGTGGGCGGATGAGATTAAGAAGTTTGCAGGGACAACATGGCCACAATTAGTACATGACCGGGGTTGTTGGAGTAGTATGGAAGAGGCCTTTGCCCTGCAGTGGGCGCAACCAGGCTGATGATGATGATGATGATTGCGGTGTGACTGGACAGAAATTAAAATATGTAGGCGGTATGGCACATCTGCTTGCGGTTACAATAGGCAGATGATTAAGGCCCCACATTTGTATTCGTGTCTTGCCAGTTGTCCCCGTGTACTTAGATTTAGATGCACGTTAAAGAACCCCAGGTGGTCCAAATTTCCGGATTTCGCCACTACGGCGTGCCTCATAATCAGAAAGTGGTTTTGGCATGTAAAACCCCATAATTTAATTTTTTTTAAAGTTGTCACCTAGTCAAAAAGGTGATTCACCTAGTCAAAAAGTCAATCTTTAAAATTTCCTGGTACATTCTATCTTCCAGGGCATTCTAGATTCTTTTATGTCATCATTCTCCACCGGTCCCGCAGCTTCTCATCTCTACCTCTGCCGATTAACCTCCCCGCAGCTGTTTTTACATCCCTAGTATTCCCGGCTCTCTGTGCTTGCCTTAGTTATTTAGGGCTGAATGACCTTATACATTATTAAAGGGACACTAAAGCGAAACAATAAATCAGCTTAGACTAATCAAGCATTGTTTGAGAACCCTGCAGGCAGTCATTTCAAAAAAATAGTTTGATTATTAGATGAGAAAATGAAGGTCCAAGTATCAGTACTTGAATTTCGCGGCGAAACCCCAGCGCCGGTACGTCAGCGTCACGTCAGGGATTCCAAAGTATGTTTTCGCATTTGGGCCGCGTTGGCTAAATAAAGGTTCCCAAAACTTGCCATGTTTAATATTTGGTTCCTTTAGAACACAATGTAGTCAATCTGTACCGCTATATATAATTAGTAGGCCCTAGAAGATGCCATCAAAATCCAAGACGTCACAGCCTCCAGGTGCGGGAACTAAAGTAGGCGTCGTCACCTGTATTTTGTGCTTGCGCTTTTTTTGGCTTACCAAACGTCTTATCATTGTAAGAGTGGTGTTTTTGGTGTTGCAGAACGGTAATTTACTGATGCAGAAGAAATCATTTTTCCGTTTAGTGTCCCTTTAAGTATGCCCCATCGCTTTTCTCATCTGCATGCAACCGCGGCAAATGAAATATTCTTTCTGTCTTGGAATGTCCGATACACCAACGCGCGAAATTTGTGGGTCAGAAAAAGCTGTTGAACACTTGCCCTCAATGCGAAGTCCAGCGCATTTCTTTACAGGCTCTACTAACCCGACTGGATTCTTGAGCATTTTTCAAAATGAAAATTCTTGGCACCTGGCCAGATCTGTCGATGTCGCAGAAAGCTATTTGCGCCCTACTGCAAATTTCAATAACACTGACCTATTGCAGTCCTGCTGTGTATCTTATCGCATGCGCGCAATGCTCACTCTCACCTTTTTTATGTCTTTGTGTTCCCCTTTTCAATTAAACCCAGCATAGGGTAGCGAACTGGACGCTCGTCTGGTTGACCTCACTACCTTTCTTGTCCTTGCATTCTCTCTTTTTCTCTGATGGCGTATGTTCGATCACACCACGTTATCTGTGAAAGCCACCAAAAAGCGTTTCTCGGAGGACAGCTCCAGACCTCGTGCTCGAAGGTAATCTGACGTTAGCGTGGTCGCTTTCTTGAGTCTGGCACTCACCTGTGAACGTGTCAGTCCAGATGTCCGAATGTACACATTGTCTGCATAGATTCACGAACACATCGCGAAAGGGGATCAACGATGCCGACGAGTGCTATAGGGTAAAGAGTTTGGAGCTCAGGAATCCACATTGAGAGTCACTACGGCATGTACCGTGGTGCGATGTCGCCCTATCCTCTTCACAAATAACGACCTGTCCTTCAGATAGCTGTGTATGCGTTTAAAGACACGATCACCTAATCTGACATCGATACACGTAGATAATGCGATATAAATGGATAATGGGTGGATAATGGTTTACGATGCAGTTAAACAGTGAGCGTGTCTGCTCCGCAGAGAAGCTGCAGATCGCTGCGACACCAGCGTCAACTCTTTATCAAAGATCCTGTCAGTCCTGCGACGTGATTATGAGCTCAAAGAGAGCGGCTCGCCCTAGCTAATTTCCATGATGTTCATGCAAGGTTGAACAGAACGACATTAGAACAAGACCTACAGTAACTTGAAGGACGCACTTCTGCGTGTATACGTTTAATCAGGTGCAAACCATCGCAGCTAACTAGTGCAGCAACAGAAACGCGGACAGCGAAACGAACAGCGCGTCGTCCCCTGCCGCGTTTACTGCCCGAGTTCTTTCTCTGTTTTAACTTTCTATAACAAGCACACGTGTATCCTTTTCTTTTTCGAGCGGGTAGCACCACGCCGCGCAGTCTTGTGCTGTTCGGTTCTTCCGACCGTTACGACCCCAGATTACCAGAGCCCGTCACGTCTATCTCGCTTGAATTGGGTGCACTGTGCACGAAGGCATGCTCTTCTCGACGACGGGCCATTGCGAGTAAATCCGCCTGGCATTGTTTACCAAAACCGCAGCACAGGCGCTACTTTTGACTTTTGTTGCAAATAGCTCCTTCGATGGGAAAATCACAGAAGATCTGTCCAGGCCAGTGCGCAATGTGTGCGGCTGACTGCGGTTCGGGCAAGAACGGCGCGAGGGCGCGCAGCTGTCGCAACGGCACAGCCGGAGCAGCGCCAGAGAGTTGTGCCGCCGCGCGTTTTGTACTTCAGGACACAGCTTTCGAGGAATTATTTTGGCAACATTCAATCAGTGCGCCGTTTGTTTCATGTTCGTTACTGCCCAAAAGTTTTCAAAACGAAGCGTTGGAGGGTGCCCTTCTGCAAGGCGAAAGTTTCTATTAGTTGTTTTATTGTCTCGACGTGGTTTCCTTGTAGTTTTCTTGACCGTTTGTTTACCACCAGGGCACCTTTATTTCTTGATATTGCCGTACCCTACACGTCTGCAACTTTTCTTTCTGCATTTGCGTTTGATTTGAATTATTTTTGTTGTATCTGATGCATTCGGCGCAAAACTTTCTCCAATATAGCTTCACCCATGCAATAATGTGGTCGCATATCAACTGTTTACGCAAGCTAATTGTCAGCCACCGATACCGCGCCCCTATTACAAGAGGAAATGGTGCAAGTATTCAGCAACATGTGGTGTTCCGTGGCAAGCACCGCTATAAGTGTTTCAACGCACCACAGTGCTGAACGGACTTCCCGATGAGTGCCGCTCTGATAAGCCTCGCAAGCCGTGCACAAAACAAGGCCACGCGCGCCAAGAGCTGACTAAAGTAGAAGATAAATGATTGCAGCTGATGATGTAAGTAAGAGGGAAATCGCGGTATATGTTTATGAAAGGGAAACCAAAGAAAATGTCGATCAGCCAACCAAGCAAGAATGAAGGGTCACAGTTCCGAAGCATTAAGGGGGTATTACCACGATGACCAAGGCTATATGGTAGACGTCGTGAAAGCCGAAGAGTGGCGACGGAACTTCCCAAGCGCATCGCGGCGCCACACATTGTATGCCATTTACTCCGTGACGCTTGACACTGTGTCGTTTGAGGCTCGAAACTACAATTAAGCTGTGAGAGACGCCGCTCTGGGGGGCTTCGGAATAATTATCCCGATCTGGATTCCTGGAATATGCACCAATATTAGAATGCAGGCGTGTCCATATTCCATTCTCACGCAAATGCGGCAACCGTTGCCGAGCATTCCGCACAGCAACGGAATGCCAAAGCCCCTGAGCAACCACGGTGGCTTGACTGGCCCAGGCTGATCATTTTCATGAGTATACGACATTTTATTAGCATGCGAAAGAAAAGAAAAACTAAGAACAAGAAAGAAAGATGTAAAAGTTGCAGTTTAGTCCGAAAGGTGAAGCATCGATTGCGATAGCAAATTAGTAGGCAGCTATACGAAGTAAGGATAGTAGTTTTATCGACCGTATAAAATTGTAAACATTCGTTTACTAACTAAATTAACAAGCATAGTGTTACACGCGCTCAACCAAACATGAACACACCTTACTCGATGACCGTGGAAGCTCGCTGTCAAAACGCTAGAGTGAGGAAGCGCGGCAGTAGCGAACGAATTGACCTTCGTGCTGCCTCTCGCTTCAACGAAAACTAAGCGGCGAAAATATGGCACAGACAAAGCTATGAGCCGTCGGCACACCTAGACTTTGTTCTCATCGCAGAGCGCTTTTCATCAGCCGCTGAAGTAGACCCCCCCCCCTCCCTCTCCTCACTCCGGCGCCTTGCGTGCGACGGAACACGGCTCACTTGCTCCCCGCTTTCCTCCCTTGCGCGCGCGAGATCGAGCCGCTATCCTCGGATCACCCTCACACGTTTTCACTCGCACATAAAGCATAATGCGCACGGCAACGACGTTATGGCCCTTAGGCTTTATACGGAACATCACGACAATGGCAGAAACGCGCCTGGAGTGTCCATATAGTTGCTATTGTAATAAAACGAGAAAAGCGGAATTCCTTGTGTGCCCCCCGGGACAATTTCGTTTTGTAGATGAGCATTAAATTTCACAACAACACCGCGGTATAAATGTTATAAACAGGGATAAGGTACCTCAGAAAGGCTGGCAAACGTTTCCATAGGAGGACCTATCTTCGTCAAAACATCGCGTAATCTGTAACGTCCTTTAATTACGTTCAGGTTCCACGATTTCAACTTGAGTTCAAAAAGAAGATTGATTGGGTGAGTTTACCGCCCCAAAGGAACACAGAGCCTGTAAGAGACGCCGTAGTGCAGAGCTCCAAATCAATTTCTAACAGCTGGGCTTCGTTAACCTGCACCCGAAGCGTGGCACAGGAGAGTTCTTGAATTCGGCTCCCATGGAAATATGGCCGCCATGACCATAAGTCGAACCTGTGACATCGTGCTCGATCAGCAGCATCAGGCGATAGCCACTCGGTCACCAGTGTTTCTTCTGTTTCCGTGGACACTTATTTGTGGCAACATTTACAGGGTCTTTGTTGAAGCGCTTCGGATGTCGCGGATAAATGTACAGCAGGTCTGGCTGGCGGACTGCTCTCAGTGTTGTTTTTTCACGTGAGCCACATTAGAAATGAGCATGCCAGAAAAGGTGGAGGTGTGTGCGGAGCCAGTTTGAAGTTTGTAGATGGGCGTGGAGGCTCGATTTTCAAGTTGGATTTTCTCCTTCGATATCTGTACTATTTCTCCTTCGAACTGATAAACTTAAAAAAAGGATAATCGTCTATTGTATAAGGTATATATTTAGAGCCTTTAATCTGCCCTTGAACAGTAAAGTAAGGCTGTTCAGCGCACTTGAGAATTTTCATAGTAAACTGTTACGAATATTTCATTCAATGTGAAAGAGATAAAGAAAAAAAAATATGTGGAGGGTGGTGCATGCGGAGCGTTATTTGATTTATCGTTTAGTTGCCTTGTTATGATAGAAGCTCGCACCTTAGTAATATTCAGAAGACTTGCGAAGTCGCCATTGTTGTAAAGCCTATGCACCGTTTCATTCAGGACGCCGCCATTTTGCCATCACTGCGCCGTCTACCGTCCGGCGCCATGCTAGTAGCGATCGTGCTGTTGAAAACAAGTTTTCGCGTTTTCCTGAGATGTCTTCATAAGTTTTTGCGATTGTGAAAGTTCTTAGCGTGTCGTTACTAAGCTTTTAGCTACGATACAGCCGCAATATCAAACGGCGACGGTCCTAGAGGCGCTGCCACAGCTCTGTCCTCGGTCGCAATAGGACGCGAATCAAGTCTGAACATTGTCCACACGTAGCACGTAAGCATAGGTGGAACATTATTATTGTATGTCTTGAACGCTATTGAGGTATCACTCAGGCGATAACAGTCAGAGGTGTTTCAGTTTGCCATGTGGTGTGCCGCGCAAGCGTAACATCCAAATCTACGTAACTATAGCAAAGCTCTGAAGAAACAAGTTTTGATAGCTTGCGCTCTCCTAAAATTTTCGGGGTTTTACTTTATGACCATTTTTCATGTGTCATCCGGGATTCGAGCTTTAGAACTAAAATAACCCGACCGGGAGCGTCGTTAACACGGAGTATTTCGTGGACATGTCTAGCAAGCTGAGAGAAACTAATACCTAATAGATAGAAAATTATAAACTGTTTAATCCGACGTCTTGCAAACCTCTCTACAATTTTCTAATGACAATTTTTTACCTAACTTTGTTGCTTCAGAAGTTGGTAAATAATCCTGACTAACTATGCAATTAGGCAGAATACAAAAGACAGTGTGTCTTACTACATACAATAGTCAGCAACATGCATTTGGTCGCGTCGCCTTAGAGTGCATCGGCTTATTTTTAAACTCTGGCTAAAGTTAACGGAACACCCTGTATATGTATACAGCCAGGGTGGCTTGCAGTTGAGACTGATGTGGCCCTAGCTTCTTGGCGCGTACCTGCGTCATTATACGGTTTTGTAGGTTTCCTGGGATGGCGCTGACTTCTGTGTTGGCTCCGGCGTGCTCATCTATCGGACTTGTTCGAACCCGATGTCTTGCCCACAAGTGCCACCTCTCCAGCACGTCCAACGCCAGGCCGAACTTCGACTATAGCCGGAAGAGGGCTTTTTCTGCGCGCGGCAAGCCAGGAGGCAGTGGGTGCCGCTCCGGAGGTATGGCGCTGCAAATGTGCTTCGGGCTTGGCTCTTTAGGGAGGCTTTAAATCGATAAGGGTCACGAGAATCGAGTAGGAAGTTTTGCGAAGTTGATGGAGAACATGCACGCGACTGTGAGGTGGAGCGGTTTATAGCTCTAGTTCGCGTCGCCTTATGTAGTCTCTCGCGTTACCGTGGATACCAATGTGATCCGCGATCGCGTGAGCAATCACCTTCGCGCGCACAGTCACATTGTCAACTGCCGCCTTGCTTAGCTGCTTGAACCGATGTACGGTCGAATGTATGTAATAGCGGGACTTAAATGAAGTTTGTATACGTCCTTCGAGACCGTGTAAACGTCAATGTTACATGGCACCAGGAGCGCAGAATTCTGCCTAGCGCGAATTCGTAGCTCGTATTTAGCAACATGCGGGTTCTCTCTCGCTTCAGTGCGTACTTTGTTAGAGTGATGGCTTGTAATAAAGCTTCACAATAATGCGCGCTCTTCAAAAGTTACTTACAGTTTTTGTTCAGAGCACTTTTATGGGGATAATTTTCATCGCCAGTTTATTTACTTTCCATTAGGGCTTCGACATGAATTTTGAACAACGTCATTCTGACTAATCGGAACGGCGAATTTACGTGCTCAAGGTGAAAAAAGAAAGGTGATTTATTTCCAGCTGCGTAGACAAGCAAGCTTGCTAACGTCCCCTAGCAGTCTCATCACAAGACGCGTGAACTTCCTTGACGCGTCGCGAGCCCTTTGTAACATGCAGTGGCTGGTTCTGCAGAGGCTGATTTTTCCTTCGCAGGCTTGAAGTGCAGCATGCTTTCTGTCCCAGGAGGCAAGCAGGTGCCATCAAAACTTTTCGGACTCATACTGTCGTTCCGTTTCTTGCTGTTGACAAAATCAAGTGGGGAAGTCAGTACCGACGCTTTATTCGCGATACAAAAAAAAAAAAAAAAACGATCGTGATTAGAGCAGCATGTGATTATTCGCAAGGTTAACGGATTAATCGCCCGGACCTACATTCCAGTGTCTGACCTGAGAATATCTTTAGTGCTTCCAGCTTTCCGTACAAGGCGGTTTTCACAGACTCTGTACTGCGATGTACGTAGTTCGTATATTTTTAATTGATGACAAGCATTAAAATACTCTTTGGCAAAGGGCCGGGAAGCATTTTGTTCAGAATAATTTTGCTAATACACATTTTCTTACCATTTAATTGCTGTATTGTTTTAATGAAATGAAAAATAAAAACAGATTTAGTCACGTATAATGGTGATCGCTGTTCCTTTAGCACGTTTTTATGTATTTTTCATGCAGGCAATATGAGGGCCCCAGCAAAGGTCGCTATCTATTATTACTCCCAGAAAGCGGTGGTTCTTCTCATAAATAATAGCCTAGCTGTCCATTGACTTTAATGACATATGGGCCCATCACCTTGCGCGTGAAGGCAACCAGCGAGCACTTCTTAGATCACACCTATTCCCACCACCACCATGATCACCCACGTGCTAATATTTCTTGCGGGGAAATCGTGGGGTGCACCTGTACGAGCGATGTTTCAACTTTATACTGTAATTTTCTTCGGTTTCATGCGCTACAGCTTATCTGTGCTGGGCGGGACCTGAGGAACAAACGTACACGTCCTCCAGTCGATTCAAGCTCAAGCACTGAGAATATGCCTTTGCCTTCCGAAATGTGCATCTTCAGCAGCGAATGTCGTCATCGCGCTTGATCACCCAATCACAACATATATTCGCGTCGATTCCTTAAGAGTGTACATCAGGCATCTCTCCCGGATGCTATCCCCCCCACCTAGCCTAGCTTCCTGCTTCTAGGCCTCACTCTGCGTTCAGCGATGTTATTGCTTCGCATCATTCAGTGCTATTCTCGAGCTTCACGCCTGCAGCTAGACCACTATTACCGTTGTGGTCCCTACATCCGCTCGAAGCGCTCCTAACCATTCATAAAATCCTAAAAAAAACACAATCGTCATTTCTAGCCCTAGAACAAGCCACACTACTGCTCCTGCGTGAGAAACACACAAGACAACTTCACATTTACACGGATGGTTCAGTTCTTTCCTCAAGCTCAGCAGGAGCAGTCGTTATTCCCGCGAAGTCCGTCACCATAAAATTCAAGACATCGCATTTTACATCATCGACAGCTGCAGAACCCGCCGCCCTTCGCGCTGCTCTAGAATACGTAATTGAAGAACCGTCACAGACATGATCAATCTTCTCCGGCTCCAAGGCCGCTTTCTAGTGCATTATGTCGCCATTTTGTCATGGACCGAATGAACAATTAGTCGCTGACATAAGACTTCCTTATCGCTACCCAATATAGAAAGAACACAATATATTCTATCAGTGGATGCCGGGTTATTGCGGCATCTACGCAAACGACCGTGCAGATGAGGCCGCCCGATCGGCTCATGATGGCCTCCACTGCGTAGCTATACCGTTTTCTAGAACAGACGCAGCTACAGGGCTTTGTTTCACAGTGTAACTCGGCGGAATTTACCAACGCTCGTCTCCACAACTTGGATCCAAATCTACGGCTACGTTTTCCGTCAGGACTGTCTAGTGCTGAGGAGACGTTTTTGTGCCGCTTGTGGCTTGGCGTGGCCTACACGAATGCTTACTCATTTTTGATCGGAATGGCCAACAGCTCTACTTGCGAAAACTGTGGGTGCGAGGAAACAATCGCCCACCTTCTCTGTGAGTGTCCCCGCTTCAGTGCGTCCACGAAAGAACTTTCAAGAGCGTTAGATAGTCTTGACAAACGCCATTTGTCGGAGGAAAGCGTCCTGGGGCACTGGCTGAGACCGTCCTCAGCCCAGAAGTCTTTGAAAGCGTTGTTGCGCTTCTTGTGGAGAACTGTTCTTAGAGACAGACTTTAAGCAGTGTCGTATTTTCCTTTCATTTTTCCCCTTTATTTTTTGCTCTTCTTTCCTGTTTTTTTAACGTCTATTTTCTATTCTATTTTGTTCCTGGTACCCAGATTCCCCGCTACAGGGTAGCCAGCCGGCCTGAGAACTGGCTAACCTCTCTGTCTTTCCGTCTATTCCTGCTTCCTTCTTTACTGATGTGTACCGTTTCTGATCGTTGTATGTGAAGCCTTATAAGTGAGGAATGGCACCGACTAGGGTAAGAAAGCACCAGGCTGCCGGTTTTGCTGCATGAGTACAGTGCGAATGTTCTGACAGCGAAGTCGCTTTGGTGCCCTGCGGCACGAATTGAGCATGTACATTTTACTCACTATTGGCAAAGTATGGGTCCTTGCGATGCCTCAACAGCCATGACAGTGCTAAGCATTTAGTATTTTATACTGCTAGGCAGGGCACATCTCTCGCTGATCGCATCAGCATGCGGTGGTGGGCAGCGGATATGATGAGTTATGCTATTCGCTATGATTGGTTGTGCGCGTACTTCGATCATATTTGCTTGATATGCGACGGACAAATACAACAAAAAACAATGCGCCAAAGTTGTAGAGTCTTCTCACTAGAAAGCATCCACAAAAATACACATTAAAATATTTAAATACGGCAACTGAGACATGGGATAGTGACGGTGAGTACTGTCTACCACTTAAACTAGTGGGCATCTTTAATTTTCCTATTCCAGTACATGTGAAACGCAGAAATACTAGCAGTGCAATCGCTGAACTGACTTGAAGGATTTTTAAAGCGAATCTTTCTTTGCTAACCCTCCTGGACTTTCGTGACCCTCGCTTCTGGCTGATGCTGTCTTGCGCAACAGCTCTTACTTAAACAAAAGAGAGAAAGGGAAACTAATTACGTGCCCGATGGTACGATCTAACTTCAGCCACCCAGCACAGCAGCCCCATGCTCTAAACGTCTGGCAATAATCGTTTTTTTTCTGTTTCTTTCTTGGTATGTATTACAAATATAAAACAAATGTGATAACGTATATACATAGAGGCCAAAACAGCCATAGACGCGTCTACAAGCACAAAAAATATATGAAGAAACACAATTCACAGTACATTTATTACAGTAAACAGTTCTCTAAAGGAGAGGCAAAAGGATACACTTCACCAACAATGTGTTTCAGTCCAGTTGGAAGTCTCTTTGATCATGAATGTCTTTCAGTTGTGAAATCATCTAATGAAATGTGACAGTGAAGACACAATTGGTTCTGCATTTTGGTCGAACGTGCGAGTTTTCCATAAACTATGCAATACTATAAGTAGCAGCAGGTCAAAAGGCGCATCCTCACATTTAGGCGGCATACGATATCGTATGGTATGAGGATTTACATCAAGGTCCTTTTTGAAAATCCTTTAGAGAACGTCTCAATATAATATGGTGTCCTTGCAGTTAATAAAGCAGTGTTCTATAGTTTCCGGCACATTACAGAGGCAACAGCTAATCGAAGGTACAAAAATGCCTTTCCTACTTAACTAGTCTTTTACAGATAGCGCTTCAGTATGCACATTGTAGAAGAATGTTTGGAAGTGTGGAGACATAGGCATTTTACAGACCCCCGCAAGCAGGTCATGTCCAGGTAAGCCGATGTATAGTGATCGGTATAACGGAGATGGAAAAAAACATACCAATTCGATCTTTATACAGATCGTGAGATAGAGAATAAGTATTAATTTGAGAACCTTAGTGCCAGAAAGCGCACTGAGAGGTACACTTCAGGCATGAATCCCTGAAAATATGAACGTGAAGCAAAACTTGTCGAAATTACTAAATTTGGTAAAACGCTGATGAGAACAGTCACGAAAAATGAAGAAATGAGACACTAATTGTCTAACATAAAGGTGAACCAGTCCAAGCCCGCCTGTACTAACTGGTCTCAGTGCTCATAACGCCTCATTGGCTTATAAGCTGATGACCAAGTAAAGGTTGCAAAAATTCGGTGAAACCGCTGAATGTAAGCCCTGCAACAATGTAGTATTTACAGCACATAGAAGAGTTTTGTTGAAAAAATAAATTGCACGCTTTAGCTCTGCCAAAGATTGAGAGATTATGGGGAATGGATGTTTGGGCATAACGCCCTATGGTTGGTACACGTTCGCTCCGGTAATGTGCACTTGACTTCTATGCATCCAATGGAATGACTAGGTACTTTAGTGGCCCACAAGACCGTTCAATAGCAGCGAACTGGGCCGGCTCAAAGATACATGAGCCAAACCACAGTCCCAAAGTTTTAACACCGTTCATTCGTGCACCAGAGACGGTGCCGAATTCCTCTCTCTTGGACACCACCGTTCTGTGATGATAGACTTGCCCGTACAAAAAAAAAAAAAAAAAAGCCAGGTCGTCCGCATATGCCAGCACCTTTACCCTGATTCCGAAAATGCTCAAACTATGAATATTGCTAGAAGGAATTACGCTTAAACACAGTGGTACAATATCTGATACAAATATCTGATACAAACCTACTTTTTGCATTGCGGTATTCATCAAGTAAAGTTTGACGTGTGAGTTCCTAAGAATGCAAATTACGGTCATTACATCCGCCGTGGTTGCTCAGTGGCTATGGTGTTGGACTGCTGAGCACGAGGTCGCGGGATCGAATCCCGGCCACGGCGGCCGCATTTCGATGGGGGCGAAATGCGAAAACACCCGTGTACTTAGATTTAGGTGCACGTTAAAGATCCCCAGGTGGTCGAAATTTCCGGAGTCCTCCACTACGGCGTGCCTCATAATCAGAAAGTGGTTTTGGCACGTAAAACCCCATAATTTTACGGTCATTACATGATCGAATACGGGTATTTCTCTAGCGTATCGCACGATATTCCTGAAGTGCACATTTTGCATTAGTAATTTCGTCCACATAAGAGCCAGGTGCCTCACATTTTAAGTTATAAAGGTTATAAAGACTATTCAGCAAAGTCTTTTTTTCGAATTTTCTATAAAACGCCCCCACAGATCCAACTTCAATAGCAATTGCCCGAACTCTTTGTTTGAAAAGCTCCAAGAAGGCAAATAAAGACAGGTCAGCAGCCAAACAAGTTTTGAATGCCATGCGCACACGAGTAATAAAGTCCCGATCATTCACAAATGAAGAGTTAAGTTTCCAGAGCGCCCAGATCAGTCTGAAATTTGAACGAATGTTTTTGGCGATTTGCGTAATAATAACGCAATGATCTCAAAAGAAACAAGTTCTACTTTACAAGACATTTCAGGACTATAAGATCCGATGAAACATAAATGCGATGATGTCGTGTGTAAGAGGGGAGGCTCCTGCCTCTGTGTCAATGAGCCCAGCCATCTCAACTATAAGAGATAGCACTTCAGCCCTCCTATCACTACGGCTAAGTCTAGTACAGTCACTTGGATTGCGTACACAATTGAAATCGCCCATGAATTCCACGTTACGGTCATAATCTAGTAAGCTAGCTATGTCCTGAAAAATGTTAATGTGCCACGGTGCATCATTAAAGGCGTATACATGAATTAGGTGCCATGGCAAACCATGCAACATAAGAGCGAATTGTATAAATCGACCCTCACTGTCAACATTAAAAGCTACAGTAGAATATGGTAAACTCTTCATGAGAAGCAAAAAGCAGCTCGCCGAAAGGCCAACAGCGTGCGACACAAATTCGTGGAGGACAGAAATGGCCTCAATGCATTCTCAGTCTCCTCATCACTATCAATCTTCGTTTCTTGAACGACTACGAAGTCAAAGTGTCTGCTCAACAGCAACCGGCGTAGCTGCACCTGTTTTTGTGGAACCGGAGGACACATACGTTAAACGTTGCAAAAATAAGTCACTAGGACAGCGCCATGGCTACTACTAGTTTTTTCTGATTTCTACATGCGGTGACCTGATCTATTTTCTGTTTTATTTTCTCGTGGATCCACACCACTTCCACAACATCCACCAGTCTGTAGCGTCCCATAACTTTCACAGCTTTCTTACTCCCTTTAAAACGAAGATATGGCCGGGAAGGTGGAGTTGAATTCTGCCCCGTACTAACTCCAGGCCTCCATGATCTCGAGCGCCTGCACTTCCCCGAAAGCTTTGATGATCTCCGACGAGGTGATTGTCTGCGGCTGCTTGTTGAGTCGCTTTCCTGACTCTTATCAGCGTTGCACGAGGTAGATCACTCGCGGGATCGAATCCCGGCCACGGCGGCCGCATTTCGATGGGGGCGAAATGCGAAAACACCCGTGTACTTAGATTTAGGTGCACGTTAAAGAACCCCAGGTGGTCCAAATTTCCGGAGTCCCTCACTACGGCGTGCCTCATAATCAGATTGTGGTTTTGGCACGTAAAACCCCGTAATTTTTTGAGGTAGATCACTTAGTTACAAGTATATCGGTGCAGCCATGTTCATCTGCAGTGGATACTGGAAAAAGCTGCTGTGCACTAGGTGGTTCCGTCTATGAAGTTTCTGTAGGAGTAGACCTACTCAGATTCTCCTGCTCGCTCGCCGTAGGCTCAGGTGGAGGGGGCGTTTCCTTGTGCCAGATGAACGTCGCATTTGTACTTCCTGCCTTGTCGTCAGACGTCATCGCAACGGTGCACTCACTACCCGATGCTTTGTCGTCAGCGTTGGCTTCGGACACCACAGCACCTGGAAGGTCGCCCGTTGCATCTAGGACCTGTGTAGCATCCATGATATGGTCTTGCAAAGCATCATCAGGTGGCCTTGTGCGATTGTGTAGTTTACCGGCATACGTCACCAGACATTCTTGTGCCGAGTGTCCGAACCGGTGATAATCCTCGTAGCGAGGCGTCCGGCAGTGTCGATAAATGTACCCAACTCTGTGGCAACGTAGACATAATAGTGGCCTGCCAGGAATCAGTACTGGGCTCTGCAGGCCACAAATAATCATTAAATGTGGAATCTCGCTGACGCGAGCTCCATCCGCAAAGGACAGTACGACGTCTAGATTGAGTGTGCGCGTGTGTTCCATGTCTGACACCCTCCATGTTGTTTCTGCAGATACTGCTTTAATATTTACGAATGACCGAAGCGCTTTACGAGTGTAAATATCTACCATTCGTTCAGGCAGCCATGGCAGTTTCACCTTAACTTCTGTAGCTTGAGAGTCTATCGCAACAAAGTGTCGGCGTCGAACCAGAAATTCACCACTCGCTTGGTTTTAGCTAGCGCTTTCTTGCAAGTCACCATACACACATGCGACATTTGGAATTGTCCGATCGAGCTTATGTCTTGTGGCAACAATCGTACGTATACGCTTTTGCCGTGCCAACGCCAAGAAGATATGAGATTATCGCCTTGTGTGTCGCAATGCGTAGCACGAGTGCGCGAGATAAACTGTAACTGCTGAGATGAACTAAATTTTTGTTAATATTGTACCATGAAATGAATCATGTATACCAGATATCTACAGTAACTGTTTTTGTAATTTAATGTGATTATAGCTTGCACATTTGTCCATGTCAATCAATTGTACTTAATTCACCACGTGATGAATCATTCGATAGGTCTGTGATCCAATGCTGACTCATGTCCAAGATACAGGAGCTGAGAGCTCCTGTATCGGACACCACATCATAAAGCTACATAAAAGCAGCTTTTTCTCTCACTCCCCATTTTCCGTATTGCACATGAAATAAACTTCTACATGCATGCACACCAGTTTCCGTAACGCCAAAGCTGCAGAAGGGAAATGGGCAAATATATAGCATTTGATTAACCGGCTTCACGAATGCCTCGCTTCTCATAGATTCCATAATGTGCTTTGGATTTGTATAGTTTTTTCTTTCATTTAGGAGAGAAAGTTGCATGATATGGACTGCGGGAAGCATTGATTTAGGGTTTAACTTTTTTTTAACAGAATTGGCGAAAATTGGTAATAAAGAAAATGAAGGCAATGTTTACAAATCCGTAGTTGTGTGCACCCAAAACCAGATTTCGACTTGTGTGAACTGCACTTGTTGGAGCATCTGAAGCGGACAAATGTGAGATGTGATTGTACAGTTTACTTGAAATTGGTACAATCTTTACGGTTGCAAAAGCGTTACTCATAAATTAGTATACTTCAGACCAGTGTACAATGCACAAACTTTGTCCGCTTTAGATATATGGTAGGTGTAGCAGTAGATACACAATTATGAAATAGTTTATTATTGCTGAGTTAAAGAGTTGTGCACTTAATGCTACAGTTTTCTTGTATTTTGCGATTTTCAACATTTTTTAAAAAATCGGGTAGGCTGTACGGAGACGCAACCGCAGTAAGCTACGTGCAACATCTTGTGTGTGCTGCTGAAGGTGTACGGGCACTAGGGTAGAGAAATGACGTAACCAAATATACAAGTGACACTTATTCACTCATTACAAAGTTTACGTGCCTGACTTATGATGCTAATGGGGGTCGTATGATCTAATCTTGCAATCATGCTCGGTCCCTATTTGTAGTGGACCTGCCGTCGTCAAAGTTCTTGGACGCGAATTGGCATCCCTCTGCATGTCTTGCTGCCCAAGTTTCTTGATGCCATTTTTGGACCCTAGATTTCGAACGGGGGGGGGGGGGGGCGCCATAGCCGGGGAGCCGTCAAATTTTGCAACAAAGTGCACACTTGTAAGCCTTATAACTCCTGATGAGCAGAAGTATGAGTGTGGTGGATTGTGCCTACTACGGCAGAGTGAGGAGCTCTCTCAAATGCACCCACTCCCGCTCGGATCGACAAAAGTACTGCCGAGCTGGGACTCTTCGCGCCGAGAGAGAGGCTAAATTTAGCCCCGATTGCGCCATGCGTAGCGTGACAACGGCGCTCATGCACAAGCCACACAAGTATGGCCGATTGATGGCTTCTTTTCTTCTACACAACGATAGTAAAGTAAGGTGCGCGGGTAGTATGTCGCTAAGATAGGAGCGATAGTAGTGTTACGTGTTATCGTTACCGTTCATTGCATGCGCTTTTAGCAAACGACCTCCTATGCTGACCGAAACGAAAAAAAATTTCACGTCAAAAAAGAAAAACGAAAAGAGGAGCCATTCAACACTGTGAAGGTGGATGGCCAGCGAAGCTGTATCACATCACACAGGGCTAGACAAGGGTGCGTATATTAATTTTCATCATTTGGTAATGGTAGTGACGATAGCTTTGTTATTACTGTGACATATATTGATTGGTTTTGTGACAACCTCAGCCTCTTGGCCAAAATTAAATCTATACACGACCGATGTTGAGTAGTTGAATGACTTGGATGGGTGTGGCGCTTCAAACCAAACTGTTCTAGCACAAACTGAGTGAACAGTTTCTTGTCTGGCTTTGAAATGTCCACATTGACAGAGAGAGAGAGAGAGCAAGAAGAGGATAGGCAGAGAGGTCAACCAGACGAGCGCCCGGTTTGCTACCCTATACTGGAGTAAGAGAAAGGGTGAATAGAAAGAGGAAAAGAAGGAGAGAGGGAGCCTGAGTGCACGTGGGATGATATAGAGTGACACTCTAAGTGGTATCTTAAACCGGTGCACTTCAAGTAGTGGACTAGTGCATGAATCGCTTTTTGTGCCAGTGACAGGTGAAGCCACGGTCCGAGTATTTTTTGACTCAGAGAACGGTCTCGAGTCCAGCCGGTTTAAAGTTCTGAGATAGAGGCGTTGTAGGTCATAACGAGGACAGGTGCACAATAGGTGCTCGATGGTTTCCTCGCACCTGCAGGATTCGCACATCGGGCTCTCGGCCATTCCCGTACGATAGGAGTAAGCGTTTGTGAATGCCAGTCCCAGCCACAAGCGGCACAACAACGATGTTGCGCCGCGGGAAAGGCTAAATGGAAGTTGTAGCCGTGGCAATGGGTCCAGCTTGTGCAATCGGCAATTGAAGTCACCTTAACTCCGGAAAGCTTGTGGCTTCTTGCGTGCAAGCAGGCGAAGTTCCTTGGTAGTGTCCGTCCTCGCCAAAGCTACTGGACGCATCTGGGTGTCCTTGTGGGCAGACCGGGCAGCCCTGTCAGCAAAATTGCCGACGATGCCACAGTGAGCAGGAATCCACTGAAAGATTGTGTTGTGCCCTGTTTCCAGAGCATGGTGGTGTACTTCCGTGATGTCGGACATCACCTGCTCGTAAGTTCTGTAATGTAAGGCAGACATGATACTGTGAAGAAAGGCCTTAGAGTCACAACATATGACCCATTTCTGCGCTGGCTCTTCGGTGACATAGGTCATAGCGGCATGGAGGACTGCAAGCTCTGCCGACGTCTATGGTTGCGAAAAGATGAACTATTTACTGCCACTAACACGAAACAGGTTTTACATGATAAATGGATGATACCGTTATTTTTCTCCAAACATCCTTTTTGTGTGCATTAAGAATGCAATCAATACAATACTCAAAGGCATGTTTTTTTGTGATCGTACAAATACTCGTGATTTCATGTTGCTGTTTGCGATGTGTTAAATGGTGTGAATGCCTTCGTCAAGCCTTGATGGCTTTTTGCGTTCCCCCCACAGCATCACTGTTGTGACTGTTGTATTGTCTCCTCTGGTGCTGAAATAAACTGATTTGATTTGATTGATTTGATAGATGTAGTCATGTATGACACTTTGAATTTAACTGTAACCTGCTTAGCTGGAACGACGAATGCGGCAGTTGAGCGGGTAGGTGAGGTCGAACCGTATGTATATAGGTATATGTATGCGGTCATGATATGTCTGGTGCAGTAATAGGAGCGTCAGTTGCTTCAGAGCCGGCGTCGGATGATTGGCCTTCTTCGTTATTCCGGCAATACCAAATTTACACAGGGGAATAGCAAAATAGCACAGGAAAGATGAAGGCTTCGCCGTCATTGTGTAAGATGACGGTATGCATTCTTGATGAGCGTTAATCACTTGAAAAGGTCGCCTGAGGTCTGTCGGCTGGTAGGGAAGGTAAGTGATGGTCGAGGATCCTTGATAGATGGCGAATGTGCGCTATGAGATAGTCGACAGCTACGTGTGTCTGGATCATATGGTCTCTCGTGATGGCAATTACTGTTGTTGAGGAGCACCGAGGCAGCCCTAAACACGTGCCTAGGTCTTGAACTTGTATACTCTTCAGAGTGCGAATGTTCGTGTTGCATCTATTTGACAGAACTGGTAGACTGTAACGTAGAAGTCCGAGGAACAGCGCCCTGTACAGCTGCAGCATGGAATGGACTGGTGTACCCCGGTTTTTTGCCGCAGAGAAATTTGAAGACCTGAGCAATGGCAATTAATTTCTTGAGATCGACGCAGTGAGGGCTCCACGAGAGGTTGCAGTCAATGATGACACCCAGAAGCGATGCGTATTAACATAGGACACAACTTGACCATTGATTGAAACGAGATACAATATTAGTTTGCGCGTAAAGTCAACCAATGCGCACTTTTCGGTAGACACACTGAGGCCTTGTTCTCGGAGATAAGACGCCGTCATGGTTGCCGCCCGTTGAAGCATGGCCCGCACCTGAAAGCGAGTCATCGCAGAGGCCTAGATGCAAATGTCGTCGGTGTATGTTGAGACTTGAACTGTCCGCGGTAAGTACTCCGCAAATACTACCAGGACGAGGTTGAACAATATGGGGCTCAACACTCCACCCTGAGGCACACCACGGCAGATGTAATGTCCCGAAGTTGGGCCGTCTTCGATCTGTAAAAGAAAGCACGTCTTCGTCAAATAGTCGTCCCGAATCCATTGATACATCTGGCCACCAACTCCCACAGCCTCAAGTGAGTTCAGTATGGCCTCATAGGCGACGTTGTCATATTCTCCTTTTACATCGAAAAAAGTGCCACTGATAGGTTCTTGAGGTTTTTAACATTTAAAATTGTTAAAAAAGTAACGAGGTCAATAAAGTTGTCGATGGACGAGCAACCTCGACGAAAGCCCGCCAGGGCGTCCGGATAGATATCGCTCGAGGTGCCATTCCAAGCGAGCAAGAATCATTCTTTCCATCACTTTGCCGACGCAGCTCGAAAGCGCAATCGGATGACATGGTGATAAATCAAGCGGAGACTTCCCATGTTTCAGAATGCGGATAAAGGGGTTCGATTTCCATTGTTTAGGAACGACGCCGATGTACCATTGTCCACATTGAAGTCTCCAACGATGATCAAAGGGGTAGTGCAATCACGGCTAACCTATGCAAAGTGCGTGGTCATGCACTTCTCGATACCGCACTTCGGTGTGCCTGGAGTTATATACACAATGTCTATCACAATTCTGTCTTTTGTTTTCATGGCACAGACATCCTCACAGCCGGTGACATTGTCATCTTGCGGGATGTATCGTTGTACATACATTCTGTCCTTTGTGTATATGGCAACGCCTCCTGCCGGCTCATGAGTCCGTAGGCTGTTCACAAACGATTACAGTATAGCCGTCGACTTGAATCAATGCATCTTGATTTACTTATTTTGTTTATTATTATTTATTATTATAATTAGGGGTGGAGTGCTTGAAGCCCGCTCCACTTCCGCTGTTGGTCGGTCCGGGATCGGCCCACGCTCACGTTTTCTATTGTTGACGCATAATCACAAAAAATTCATGGAAACCTAGCCATATACAGCTTCGCTGTAAAATCTGACGGCATAAATTAGAGGCATGCTGCCTACATTAATCAGATTTTAATGTTTTCTTTTAAATGCAACAAGCCTCATCGAATTTTGTGCAGTGGATGATGAGAAAAATGATTTCTCGCTCCCATGTGTTTATACGTATATTATAGGAGCGCCTGAGGCAAAGCTTCCTCTGAAACTCGAAGCAGATTTCGCGTTCTCTGGACGCCTGCTCTTACTCTCAACTACCTGGCAACCCAAGCTTTTATTTGGTTGCTTCTGTGAAATGAAAGTGGCGTCACAGGACCAAGCTCAGTTCTATCAGATTAAGGAGACCTCCTCAGATCTTCCAGGACCCCTTCGCAGTGTAGTCCCGTGTGCCCCCAAAACCTGGACACTGGCATCGGCGACTAAGCCAACCGGATATGTAAGCTTCCGTTGTACATTTCTCAAATCGCTACTCTTAAGGCCAAACCACACGTACGCATGCCGGCGCGCGGTAGCTCGTGCCCACGCGCCTCACGCATGCGCAGATGGTGCAGGACAGATCGTACGCGTCGAAGCGTGGCACGAGTACAGATATCTAATGTTTACGCAGGCTAAGAAACAGCGTTGTCCAACATGGCGGCACCCGTGGCTCCCGATTCAGCGTTAATTCTCGTGATGGCTACGTTCTCAATCGCGTTGATCGCCAGAAACTATTGCAATGAGCTTTTTCTTTCTCTAAACTCAGCTGAAGCGTTAGTTATGAGCGCATTGCGCCTGCAATTTGTCAGATCGCTCTGCGATTCCGGCGTCCGTGGGCCTAAGGAGACGCGTCCGCATAGCAACAACAGAATTATGGTGGTTAGAGGAGCAGGTGTGCCGACCTACCCATAGAGAAAGACATACATGACCGACCCGACTGCAGCATAGTTGGCCACTTCTCCGCATCATGACACAGAAATGGAGCTGCGCTCAGTACAACAGCTCTCAGCGGCGCATGTCGCCTGGTACTTGTGACAGACGGGCATGCAACAAATAAAGCACGCCGAGCGAAAACTGTCATATGTAGCCGTCAGTTTGAGCAATGAGCAGATACAGGTCTCCGTTATTGCGTGTTTGCAAGTAGCTAAGATATGTTGAAGCTTCTACGACGAAAAGGTGAGCGGCATGGTTAGCGGAAGCTCATCTCCGATGGCGAATAAGCGGAGTCCGCACCAAATAGTGGTGGTATTTCTGCTCCAGTGAAGATCAACAAGCACACTTATGTCTTTGCTCTGAACTGTAAAGCACGGGTGCCTAAATCAGCATTGTTCTCAGCGCCGACAAGTGCAGCAGCGGACGCCGGTTGTGGGCGGAGGGCCCTGTTAGGAACAGTTCCTCAAGCGTGATTTCCCCCATGTTGTGGATTAAGAAATGTTTACCAAAGATGCAGCAATGTGGTGCTTCCACTCATATGTATAATGTCATGCCCAAGAAAATATAAGAGAGAACATTTTTTGGGACTGTGATCACACAACGTGATTGTGACCGCAACCCTCGGCGAGATCAGAGCAACAAGCTGCGAATGAAGCCTGCGCAAATTACATCAAGGTTTCTGTTCCGGCGCTTGCGGAGCTTGTCATCGCATATATGTTGCATCATGCTCGGTCACTGGATCTGGAAGTGGAAGGTTCCGCGGCTGCTGCATTTTCTCTATGAGCGAAATTAGTCTTGAAAATCACGCTCAATAAAGCTTCCTTGCGTTTGCGTTCCCGTGGGTTAAACTAAACGTTTTGAAGGGACGCGCACCAAAACGTCCCGCAAGGGTGCTTGTGTTTAATGTACGTAAGGCGGCAAACGCTATTCTGAAGCTGTCAATATGCTCCAATAAAAATATCGGTGCTCTGGCTGCCTCAAAAAAAATACGAAATGATGTCTGCCAAGGCGAAAATGTGAGCCAAGTGGACGCGCGCTGGCGCGCGTCTTGTAGCGTCAGACCGCCATTACTGGCATAGACCGCCATTACTCGCCATTACATGCAAGGCGCGAGGGCGCGATCTTTCACGCGCCGGCAAGCGTACGTGTAGCTTCACCTTTATTGTCGAACATGCGCAGTTTTATTTTCGCTTGCTTCTTTTTTTAATTTAGTGATCGAATAACTTACCTTTGCATGCGTCCAATTTCCGTTATTTTTTTGCATTGAACTCATTACCTTACAAATAATTCCTTTTAGTAAAATTATTCGCTGTCAGAATAACGCTGTATAACTCGTTTAAAGACCTTTGTCGATCCATTGATTGCTATGGATACTGATCCAATCACAAGGTGAGAAAAAATAAAATAAAAAAGATACAGGGACGTTCTGGTGTAAAGGAAAAGCAATGCCTGTATAGGGAAAAAAGACACCATTAACATCGCCCCAGTAATAAAAGAAGAAAGCGCATGTGCAGCCTTGGGCATTTATAATATTATCGCCCTAGCGTTGACCGCATGACATGTTAGCGCATCAAAACGGCGAGAAGCGGCGAAATCGGTGAGGACGGAACAGTTGCGCGGCTAAGGCGATTCTGCGATTCGCGTCGCATGTTTATTTCGTGTTGCTAGAGCTGGCACATGCAGGAGAAGATTGCTGATAAAATGCCTGACTAATTTTCCAGCATTACTATTTTCCTCTTTGTGCATTGTAGATTATAAGTCTCATTAGTGTAGCAAAATGCGCCAACATTGTTTGCGCACTATGCGACACTAATTGTAACTTTTATCGCACTAAACCCAGTTGGTAAAAACCCTAGTTGGTACGTAAAAATTTCAGAAGTTTTAACTTCAATATTTCGCATTTGTATGCATCAGTTCCATACTCTGCAAAAAAGAAAGAAAGAAAGAAGAAACAAAAAGCAAAGCACGTGCAAGATGCCGTTGAATATCGTGCACTATTTCTTTAAGAGAATCGGTGCGCTTTACATATATACCCTTCAGCCGAAATTATATGTATATATATTATGTTACGATTAATTGCTAGATTACGCAGAACAGAGATGAGCTAACTGGCACTAATTTGTCGGTCAGCTTACATTCAGCACGCACGCACGCACGCACACACGCACGCACACACGCACACACGCGCACACACGCACACACGCACACACGCACGCACGCACGCATGCACGCGCACGCGCACGCACACGCACACGCACACGCACACGCACACACACACACACACACACACACACGGTGGTAACAATAACACAATAACACAGTCAGGTCGTTTAGCCCCTTGAAGGGAACAGCGTCGGAGACGACGCTCGCACTGAAGAGTGCTTTGTGCGCTTACACGTCCTCTTGGCGATATCGCCGCTGCAAGCTATAACATGCCGCGCGGTCAACATGTTAGCGTCTCCTAATTTCAGATCTCGCGCGATCGACGCCTGCGCGAAAGTACAAATTCCCGAGAATGCACAATTAACTACAAGGTAGCATACGAAACTGTTGTACGCCCAATTGCACGCGCGCAATTGTGGACGCATGCGTACAGGGACGCATATTTACACGGGCAAGTAGCGAATTAGTGGACTCGCGCAGACAGGTCCTTAGCTTCCCCGTACTTGTTTCTGACAGGAATACATACTTCATATGGTTATGTAAATACCACGGATGCTTGCTACACTTTCAAACTAGATAAAATTTTCTGTCTGGTTGCTCTAGATAGAGAGAGCGTACATAAATTTAAGGGAAGTGTGAAGTAGCCAGATTGTTATCACCTACTTTGGGCGAGGTGGAAATATGCATCTGCATGGAACCGCGTGCCTCGGAGTCAAAGACGTTTGCAAGCCAGTGTACCTCGCAAAATACAGCTTTCAAAGCATCGTGAACCGATGAGTATGGAGTTCATTGTGTGCCGGTTTTAGCACGTCGAGTAGTGAACGCAATGACTAGTTAAACACATTTTATAGTACAGAGTACTGTGCAAGCGTCTTGAGTTCTAAACAAATAGCTGTAACTCGCAACACCTGTTCAGTTCGACAACCCGTGGCATGAGCTCCTGATTTGAGCATGACGCCCTTGTAGGCGCTGGCGGCACTTCCTTTCTGAGACGCGCCTGATTGCTCACAGACGTCGTCACTCGCTATCAGCGAACGCAGGCAGCCGTAATCTCGGCCTCCTTGGGCGTTTCTGGCCGCTTTTTTATAGAGCTCGGAAAAAACCGCGCGGGTGACGTCAGCGTTTCAGAACTTTTGCCTTTAAGTTGTTCCTTTCAATTCTTCCGCAATTTCCAGAGAGGAAAAATTCAGCACACTGCTGTGTTGGAACTGTATTGAATGGAATCCTGCGGATTTACGTGCCAAATCCGCGATTTGATTATGAGGCACGCCGTAGTGGGAGACTCCGGATTGATTTTGACCACCAGTGTATCTTTAACGCTGTGTTGAAATTGTGATTAATTCACCGCGACACAATAATTAACCAGCCGTACGCGCTGCAGATCGTTTGGCTTGTTCATTTTCTTTGTGGTTATGGCTACGGTGCACAGAAGCGTTTCATTCTTTACACGCAATTTCATTCGCTGTTAGAAACTTGCGTATGCGACGGGCACGCTAGGCTGTGTTCTCGTGGCAAGGACAGGACACGAGATCATGCGAGCAAGGGCAAAGTGTGCGGTTCACGACCCCAATGTCGCCTCTCGCATTGTATGGTCGGCAGTTTCTCGTTCGTGACCATTCCGTTACATGATCGCAGATTTTTTTTTTTTTTTTTGCTGATCTTCTAACACCAAAATGTAAGTGCTACCAAATTTGCCCCTGCCTATGAATGTAATCCTGTTTTTGTAGATATTTGTGTAATCATGAAGAGAAAGCAAAGCTGCTGTTCCTTTCTCGCTCCATTATTCTACGGGGTCGTCATTTTTAACTTTTATAGAAGCTTTGAAAATAGCTTAGGAGCAGTAAACAGCGCTAAACAACGGGACAAGGAGAGGGACACAGACAACAGCGCTGGCTAACAACCAAGTGTCTTTCTTCTTTCAGTCAGCATATATATATATATATATATACTCCGCCGCTATCTCAAAGCACCGAATCAATAGAATTCAGCATGCGCAGTGGCGAAAATTGCAATTAATGCGATAGGAAGGCAATATCCTTCGGAAGGAGAGAAATAGAGGGAAGGGCTTACATATGCTTCACCGCTATCATGAATGTGGAAAGGTTCGGAAATAAGACGTGCGCGGTCATCGCGGTATTTTGATAGATATAGGGCACATCTTTAAAAGACGGCTTGCAGCCACATTCATTGCAATGCAGTGATATAGACCATCTCTAGCTCGTTTTTGAACTTTGAGTGTTAGCGTATCCGGTCATTGATGCACTGCCCCGTTTGACCGATATAAAAACGCTTGCATGAAAGAGGAATGTTATGAACCACACAGTCACCACAGTCAACAACAAAGCTCTTTCTGTGCTGCTTTTTACAACTTTATTTTTTGTTGTTCTCGGTCACCCGATTGGCTTGATGGCACAGGCGACCTAACCTATTTCTGGGAGTGAAGAGCAACCTGACGCCTGCCCTGGTGACAACCTTTTTGAGATTATGCGCAACCTGCTCGCTGCTCGCAGGTTTCCCGTTACCGCTTTTAACTAGCATCGCTGAAAGCCTCGCAACAAGCCTTAAAAGAAAGCAATCGGCAGCTACTCAATCTGAGAATCGCTCACGTCAAATGGTTGCGGTTGTCCCATATGTGCACCAGGTTGCGCATAATCTCAAAAAGGTTGTCAGCAGGGCAGGCGTTAGGCGCTGTTCACTGCCAGAAATAAGTTAGGTAGCATGTGCCATCAAGCCAATCGGGTGACCGAGAACAACAAAAAAAAGTTGTAAAAAGCAGCACAGGGAGAGCTTAGTTGTGACTGTGGTGACTGTGTGGTTTATAAGATTCCTCTTTCACGCAAGCGTTTTTATATTGGTCAAACGGGGCAGTGCATCAATGACCGCATGCGCGAACACAAAGTTCAAGAACGAGCTAGAGATGGTCTACATCACTGCATTGCAATGAATGTGGCTGCAAACTGTCTTTTAAAGATGTGACCTATCTGTCAAAACACCGCGATGACCGCGCACGTCTTATTTCCGAAGCTTTCCACATTCATGTTAGCGGCGAAGCATGTGTAAGCCCTTCCCTCTATTTCTCTCCTTCCGAAGGATATTACCTTCCTATCGCATTAATTGCAATTTTCGCCACTGCGCATGCTGAATTTCGTTCATTCGGTGCTTTGAGGTAGCGCCAGAGTATATATATGCTGACTGAAAGAATAAAGACACTTGGTTGTTAGTCAGCGCTGTTGTCTGTGTCCCTCTCCTTGTCCTGTTGTCAGCGCTGCTTACTGCTCATAATTATGAACCAACCAGCCCAAATGCGTACTCTTCTGCAGTTTAAAAATAGCCTGTGGCAGATAGCATAATTCCAGGCCATAAACTGGATAATTAAAGGAGGCGGACATTACTTGGACGAGAAATGAAAACGCACATCCAACTAATTAACAATAAAGTACTGACTAGCTTCTCATTTATTTACGTTACGGAACATATTGGAATTTACGAATTGTAACCAGTGATTTTGCAAGGCATATTCACTTGGAATTAATTTCCAGGATGACACCAGTTTCGAGATATTGGCCATCAAACTCGCCGTAAAAATGCGCCATTGTTCCACTTATTTTTTAACAAAATGCTCCTTTATACTTGAAGCACAAGATTAACTGCAATGCCCATGTTTCTGATCCCGCACTTTGCAAATTAATACCCCGCAACTGGTGTCATCTTGGAAATTCCTTCCAAGTGAATACGCACTGCAAGCTCACCGGCTACTATTCGTAAATTGCAATATGCGCCGTAAAATAATTGATTAGGAAGCTAATTAGTAAATGTTTATGAATTAGCTTAATATGCTTTTCGATTTCTCGTACAAGTAATGTCCGCCTCTCTGAATAATCCAGTTCAAGGACTAAAATTATGTTATCTGCCACAGGCGAGTTTTAAAAATTCTTTAAAACTTCAAAATGATCACCCCGTAAATGGTGCACGTGTGTATGATTATGATTCTGCGTGTGCGCCTGCCGTGCATTGTCGGGATATTGCTAGGAATATTGATTTTTCATATCTTTGTTTGGCGATTACTATTATCCGATGTTTGCAGTGATACAATATTGTGAAATTTGTGCGCGGTGTTGATTTTCCAGTACTCAAGGCGATATTGCTTATTCATTTCTTTTATTTCGCGGTCAAATCTTGGCGCCTTGAAGTAATTACGCACGAATATTATGCAAGACAATATCTACAAGGAATGCATGAAGAACAATGCAATCTCTTTTAGGACAAAAATACATTCGTTCAGGGATGACGTCAGAAAGAAGACACATTTCTCCTCAGTTATTTTCTTCATGTGCACCGGAAGTTTTTCAGAACGCTAGACTTGAAGGAAATTGGAGTTGGCGTTAACAAGGCGACCTATTCAGCGGGCTGCTCTCTTTAGCTAACGCTGTTTGGCTAAGAGGGGAAGAGAGAAAGATTCAAAGATGAGAAGAAGGAGAGAAGTTCACGGTATGCACGGAGACACGCGCAATGAAGGGTTCATTGCTCAGTTCATCACTAGCGCTTATGCAGGCTGGTGCATATCAAAAAGGGCAGCACGTGCTTTTTATAAGAAGCCAGCAAGCACTAACACTGGTGACACTGACACTGACACTGACAACAAACACTGGTGTCAGTGTTTGTTGGCTTCTTATAATATTACTAATAAATATCGGGCCCCTCGGTGAACCCCTTTTCTTCTAGTTGAGCACGTGCTTTTGTCGCTTTGCGCATAGCAGACGCACGCGGCCATGGTCCTAGGATCTTTTTCTGTCTAAAAGGTATGTCATCTAAGTGTCCTAATGCTGTTCGGAGGGCAAGCCTCTCATCTTCGTATGTTGATCAGTCACACAGGAGATGTTTCATGGTTTCTTCTACGCCACATGCGTTGCAATTGGCACTGATCACCATTTCAATTACGAATAAGTAGGCCTTCCTGAAAGAAACGCTTACTCGCAGGTGACTAGTAGTGTTTCTTTCCATCGAGTAAAGCCGAGTAAAAGTGGTAAGTTTTACCTGGCTGATTCTGAGGAGCCTTGGGAGAGACTTCCGTGGTGCAGTCTACGTAATTAGGCTTCGCTGATGATGGTGAAAACTAGCATTATGTATCTTGCTATAGTTCCACCTCCACATTTATTTATATATTACTTGCACTCGAATATGTTATTGCGCATTTATTTTGGCAACATAAACCCACTGGCGTTCTGACTGCATTGCCTCTGCCAGCGTAATTATTTCTCCGTGCGAGTAAGAACACTCGTTAAAAGGCACGTTACGAGACCCCGCGGCGCAGCGAAGCTGCTGTTTATTCACGCTTCTGGCGCGTGCTCAGACTTACGTAGCCACCTCTTGCCGGTTCCGCTGTCAACGTTGGTTCGAAGGTGAAACGCCCGTCGCAGAAGCGGCAAAAAAGGGCTGTCACTGGCTGCTTCCGCTGACAGTGTGACCCGGTCAAGCTTGCAACCGAAGCGTAACTTTCCCGCTCTCTGAGTGGCTGGAAGATTATCGTCCTTTACGGCCGATATCGTTGGAGGGGTAAGAGACACAAGGCAGAATCCAAAAGGCAGAATCTGTTTTGCCTGTGTCCGCTCGTCCCGTACCTGAAGTGAAAACACGGTTCTAATGTTAGACGCACACATAACAGTCCCCCTACCAACAAAAGGGGTCCTACTAGACTTTCAGGGAGCGAGAGGCCCTTCCATTTGCATTTGTTGCACACAGTACGTAAAAGGCATACATATGTGCAACACGATAGGAATTCTCGCTCAACGCACACCTTAAGAGTTGCGGAACGAAAAAAGACTTGCTTTTTTCGACCACATAGTTTTGGAGATTAGAAAAATATAACCATAAAGGTGACCTCGCTAATACAGTGACTCAAATGCGGCACATCGTAAGTGACGTTGACAAAGCAAAGTGATTTATGAATTTTTTCGAACCTATGTATTCTCTAAATGTACACCAAGCCATTTTCGAGACCTCTCATCATCTCCCTTTAAGCCCATGCAAGAAATTTGCATTGACAGTCGCAGTATATTACAGCTACTACAAATTATAAAGCCGAACCTGGCTTCCATTTCCCCCGCGGTAGGTAACCGTCCTTAAATATTTACTAGCAATATACACTTCGTCTCTTACAAAATTAACATTACCGAATAAATGGAAAATGGGCAAGGTCGTGCCTGGTCACAATATGGGGAACATGTACATAGTCTCAAATTAAGACATTGATTATTTAACGAGTATTTACGTAAGGCATTAGAGGATGTATTCCAGACAATTATTTTTAATCACTTTCACAACAACAGTTGCATTGTGGAATAAGAACAAGCATTCTGATCAGGCCACTTTTGTGCTACGCGGTGGCTTCAATTCGAGCGAAACTTCACTTCCTCGGGTAAAGGCTCCGAACCGGTTGCATTTTTATTAATTGAAAGAAGCCTTTGATGAAGTTTCGCATATTCTCTTACTACAAAAGCTATCACCTCTTTGTATAAAAGAAAATAATTGCTGCATTTACCAATACTTTAGGACGCTGTTTTGAACAACTGTAGATTACGGAGTGGAATATTCAATTGTTCCTGTATCATCCGGCGCCCGCAATGGTCGGGCTTTATATCTCAGATATCTTGAAAATTTGAATTGATAATATAGAAGATAAAAACTGTATAATCAGCCTCTATGCTGATGTTGCTTCTAACATAGAAATTAATTATAATATTAATAGACTCTCGCATTTTAACGTCTCCTCCATGCGGTCATTTCATTTATTTTTTATTAATTTATACCCTCAAGGCCCGAACGCATTACAGAGGGAGTGGTAAAATTCAGAAATACGTGAGAAAGTCTTGGTCATGCAATGTTAGTTAATGATTTACAAAAATATGTATTGCATGGAGTTCCTGGTTATACATGTAATTTGTGGTAATACAATATTAGCTCATGATTCAGGAAAACGGACAATGTCTTGCACGGGACTGATTGATCCGGGAAGTCAGTTCCAGTCCTCCGAGGTTCGTTTGATAAATGACTAGAAGCAAGCCTTTGTGCGACATGTGTTTATACCGACTTTATTAACGTGAAAGGGCCCCGTGTCGCTGAAGATACAGTGTCGGTGTCGGCGGAGTTGTCCGTCAGCGAAAATTTCCGTATATATTTAGGTATATGTATATGCGGTATATCCGGATTATATTGCCACACCATTCTATCGCTAAAGTCGCTTGTACGTTGTCGTACATTTTGACAAAGTTATTCCAAGGAATTTTGACAATGACAGCCCACAAACAGATGTCACGAAACAAAACTACGACAGCGCATGCCTTTTATGTTAAATCTTCTCAGACTTAAATATTCAAAGCGCGAAACAATAAGATATATATGAAAATCACGTAATTTTTTTCGCGAGGCCGTGTACAATCTACGGGATCGGCCCACGCAAGAGGCCACGTTTCTACCAGAAAGCTCGCTTTCGTGCATAGCGTCCGCCGTCAGCGTTTCCCAGTAAACACTACGGTTACGTAAGCTGCAGTTGCCAGGAAGCATGAGCAGTCAGGGATCCTTGAATGATATCGCGTTCCACTCTTAAAAGCGAAGCTTAAGCGTGCTCCAGTTTTCTACTGTGGTCAACGCGCGAAGATATATAAAAAGCTGGGGAAACTAAATCAGGTCGCTGCCGTGGGGTATGGAATAGGTTTTTTGAAACAAATAAAGCCTGGAGATCTTGCGGCGCCATGCACATGAGGGCATGTTCGAGGGCGCTTTTCTCGCACGCGACACTCGCTGCGCAGTATTTTCCCTGCTGTCTCATTCTGGAAGTAACTTCCCCATTCGACAATCCAAGCCAATGCTATCATCAAATTTTGCACTACTGCAAAATTATGTTACGATAGAAGCTACATTCTCTTTTTTTTTTTTTTTTTACTGTGGCAGCTACGCCCGAGTAGCGCTTCGTGTTTTAGGTATATGTTGTTTGTTTTGTTATTTTTTTTTACATTCTGTATCCGCCGTGGTCGCTCAGTGGCTATGGTGTTGGGCTGCTGAGCACGAGGTCGCGGGATCGAATCCCGTCCACGGCGGCCGCATTTCGATGGGGGCGAAATGCGAAAACACCCCTGTACTTAGATTTAGGTGCACATTAAAGATCCCCAGGTGGTCGAAATTTCCGGAGTCCTCCACTACGGCGTGCCTCATAATCAGAAAGTGGTTTTGGCACGTTAAACCACATAATTTAATTTTTTTTGACATTCTGTGATCTGCGTATCTAGTACATTTTTTCTTGCAATATGCGTTGTAGGAAAAAAAGCTCGTGTACTTAGATTTCGGTGCATACCGAAAAAAAAACCATATGGTCGAAATTAATCCGTGTCCCCCACTACGGCGTGCCTCATAGTTATATCGTTGTTCTGCTACTTAAAACCCCAGAATTTAATTTTATTTTAAGCTTCGTATGTGTTACTATAGTTACTGTAATTTATCCCGTTCTCACTACTCTTTATGCGCGCATTGTTTGTACAATGCGCGCATAAAGAGTCACAGATGCGACCATCTGTGACTATTAATGCAATTTCTGTAAGACCGCACGCGTCAGAGAACTCACCGCAATTTCCTTCTTTCCTTCCCTCCTCTCTCTCCATGTGATCTTTGTTTTCCCCTTTCCCATTTTCCCGGTGTAGGGTAGCCAACCGGACGCTATTCTGGTTAACCTCCCTGCCTTCTGCTTTTTTCTTTCGTCCTTGTTCGCACAAACATTTTATTCAAATTCCATAGGTAGCGGCGCAGCTGGAGCGTCTCTGAAGTGTAACATGCACTTTGGTGCTCAATTGCAGACCTCACTGTACATGGGCGTTCGAGGGCTGCGCAGATCGCTCTTGAAGGCATGTTCAAAATTTACTGCTATTTAGACGACAATTGCGGCGATGGCACACCGCACGCGTGAATCGCTCGCAACCACTATATGTGAACAACCTTGAGCGCTAGTTTAGTGCCACTGAACACGCAGAGTTTGCAGCCTATTTCCAGGCGTTCAAGAAAGAACCGCAGGCTTCCACGTGTCTCACAACTAGGCGACACAAAGTGCGCCAATGAAAGAGCTTTGCCTTAGCAATCGCATTTCTTTCGGAAGACGGCGCCCATATATGCCAAGTTTAATTACTTGGAGATAAATACCGCAATATTGCGATGCCTATAGATTGCCAACTCAAACTTTCTTTTACGTGTTTCTTTTCTTTCTTTTTCCTTTTTTTTTCTTTCTTTCTTCTTCCGGCATCATTAACCTAACAAGCGTCAGGCTCCAGTTTGCATGCTTACAGATAGGCGATGACACGATGACTTCGCCACTGAAATTACAAGCTTGCATTTGGATATCGTGAGATTTGACCTCAACCCACTTTTTTTTTTTATGAATTACATCGAAATCGGACAGTGCATTGACCGGAGGGGCTCTCCGATGTCGAAACTCCCTCCACGTCCTCTCCACCCGCGACCACGTTCCAGGGGAGAAAATTTCGCCTATACTTTCCGGGACGAATGCGGCACGTGACCCCATTGAGTCACGTGCGCCGAGTCCAAAGCGCGCACTCGATAGCGGCCTTCCGGGTGTCGCTCGCGAGCGCAGCCGACCTTCAGTCCGTGTCGCGTGATAAACGGGCGAGGAATTTGTTTCTCACGTGGGCGTCTCAGATTACCACCTTTGTGCAAACCGGCGAGTCAGCCGAGCAAAATGTTTTCTGGAAGCGCAACTGAAGGCTGTGCTTTGTTCGTCGCTGATGGCTCGAGATATAGCCTGCAGTTGTTTTTTATGGCCATTCTGAAGGCTTCTTTTTCTTCCTTTTTTTTTGTTTCCGTTCAAAATGGCATATATCTAATCGGAAGGTTTACGCCCGCGCTTTTTCGTCGGCGATGATTAGAACGCAACTTAAGGGAAGCAAAACTTGGTAGTGGTCATGTTTTGCTTCGTTTTAGCTCGGTAAACCGCGTCCATTTCGAGCCCGCAACGTCATTTTAGCATGAGAGGTTTTTCGGTAAACCAAAAGTGCACCACTTGAAAGCACATGAAGAGATCTTAGACTGGTAACTTGCTTCAGAGCGCAAGGTAACACACCCACATACACGCACTCACTAACACGCATAAACACCCCAAGAATGGACACCTTCCCCTCCCCTCCCCCCCCACACACACTTTTTTCACACAGGCGCTTTCATGGCCTTCGTAACTTTCGTGGCCCAACTACAAGTTCTTCTTGCTTAGAAGTTCTTCTAAGTAGACTGGTAGTACAGCTTTGATGAGAACAAACCTTTCGCTTTCCCCTATGTGAGGATCCGCCTATATTTTAGGCCTATTCGTTATACTTGCTAACACTTCAAGAGCTTTACATGATCTTTGTTCTGCTGCGCAATGCTGCCTAAAAGTGAGGCAAATATATATGAAACCTCGCTTAGTCTGGTATTGTACCCATGATGTTTTATATGAGCCACTCTGAAGTTAACGGGCCCGTGGCCCGATATAGGCTCTTCGCTTATTTATACTTGATTGTTATATTGCATTCTATGTGAGGGGGGGGGGGGGGGGAGGTCTAATACGGAACCGTCATGAGTCTGAACGGGTGCCATTTTAAAGCCATATGACTGGCTGCGTCACTGTCCTTAGATTCAGTATGTGCCAGGTGCTATTGAATATGCAGAGTGACCAGTCGAAATTGCACCAACAAACGAATAGCCGTCACGGAACAAGACCTACTGAGTGTCAAGGAGGCCACTATAGGCCAAAACAACGCAAAAATATGATCTGAAAAATTAATCTACAAATTGGCTCGTTTTAATTAAACATATACTCTGTACCTAAAACAATCATACATGTTTTCGCTGATGCCTCAAACAAGTGTTCACATAGGTGATGGAAATATTGTAGTTGTCTGGTTGACTGGTAAAAATTGCCCTCTATTTCTTCTTTGTCGACCATTTTTTTCTTTCCTTCATATTTTGGGAGCATAGTGGATCAACCATTGTTCTCTTTCTTAGGGGAGAAAATTTTGTTCAAAAAAGTACTACTGTTTGCGATAGCATAGTTCGCCAGGAAAAAAGAAAGCAAGAAAGTGTTCTGGGGCCCCTAACTTTCTGGAACATGATTAGAAGCGCAGAAAGTAGAGCTAGTTGGTAGGGATTCATCGTGAAAAAAACGTAAGGCGTGCATACACGGGCACCAGAGAAGATAACCAGACAACTCAAACGCCGATTAGGATGAGCTCAGGACTTAAATATCAGGATTGCTGCTGAGGCATTAACAATATGTAACAACAAGAACTGATTCGCTTCTTCACGGGACACTTAATACACTAAATATTTTATTTTATGTAAACATCTGATTCTCCAAAGCTAGGTTAGCATGCGTTTAACTGGCCACATGACGGAGAGGGGGGAAGCAACACGCCTCCGTATGCCCCTCTTCACCTTTCAGGAAAAAAAAAAGTAGGCGTTATAAGCACTAACACTTGATAAAGATCCTAAGTGTTTTTCAGTAAATAAATGAACGAATAAATAAATAAATAAACAATAAATAAATAAATAAATAAATAAATAAATAACGGAAGAAGTGCGCATAGTCAAACGACCGTAGAGCATTCTAATGCTGGTAAAATTGAACTAATGATTTCTACATAGTGAGTTAGTAATGACATATTAACTTCGAGAAGGATAATATATGAAGCACCAAACGTTTGAAACCGCCGATATTGGGAGCTATATACCGGGCCATGGACTGTTAGGGAAACGCCTACTTAATAGTCATGCGGTAATAACACTTTTAACTTGGACTGAAAGCCTGCAGATTGATCGCAGGCCTTCAGCCGCGTATAACACAACATATCGGACGCATTTTTCAAGGAAAGTAAAAGCGCCGCTGGAGATATAGGTGACAGATACTGAAAAAGCGCTTTCCCCAATAGTAGACGGCCCTGTAAAGCCCATGTCAAAAGGTGCGCAGCCACTGCGCGACGGAGAACAGCTATCGCCAGGTCCTATGGCGGAGCCCCTTTAACATTCGTGGCCCACCTCTTCTCAAATAGGACGACTGTGCTTATTATCTTCAAGAGCTTTGTACCGTCAGAGATGGCACCGCATTACTTGGCCCTGCAACTGGTTTGGTCCCACAAGCAAAGCCTTCGACACTATTGGCAAAGAGCGCATGTTACATTTACATTATTCCGGTGCTTTCTGAGCCGCCATATTTTCGGCATCCGTATCGTCTCAGCCATCGTAGCGATAAAAATTGCCTACATAATCCGTAGCTACAGATTAGTCTAGGCACTGTTGCTGCTTCATCTCACGCGTTGTCGTAGATGATTGTGTGTATCGTAATGATGATTGTGCGGACGGTCCTTAGTGCCTTTCTTCACTCTATAGTTTTTTTTTTTGTATTTTCGCGCGGTTATCTTCACTTTGTTGACTTTCGCATGGCAAAAGAGTACGACAACACATGAAGTAAACAAATACATCGACAAACGCACAATATCAACTGACTTTATGGTGACCAAAGAAATGGTTCTCTATATCTGCATGTTTCTTTTATTTTTAAGGCGAAGCTTTCTTGGACTCTTTCCCCACTTTGGCGTCCGTTTCTAACTGCTATCGACTTGCTGTGAGTGCACTTCCTTCGGATCACACATTCCACATCGTTTCCGCATCCCTAACTTTCATGAATATCTAATCAGCCCGGGAGAAGTTTCATGGTAATCGCAGCTCCAATGATGAATCAAGCATGCACAAACGACGGCTGCAATACTCAATCCGGTGTCTTCCAAAGAGCCAGGGTGATGTCGCGAGCAATTTCGTTGAAGTTCCCTGGCTTCGTCCGTTTTTGATAGTGGTATGAGCTTGGTCTGTGTGTTATATAGTTGGCTGATCTTGCAGCTGACGGTGTGACACTACACTGCTGTGCCGCCCACGACTGGGTGTTTCTATCACAAATTCATGCTCCTTCCTCATTGGAATGGCTGACTACCCTATACGCGACCACTGTAACTGTGAGAAGGCCATCGAGCACCTCCTCTGCCACTGCACCCGCGTCGACGTCTTGCGGCATCCTCTTCGGAGCGCATTCAGCCAACTGGACGGTAGACTCTTTAGGGAGGCAAAGATCTTTTGTGCTGAGCCTCGTCAATCATCAAGCCAGAAAACTACGCGTGTTCTAATGACTTTTCTGAAATCAACCGACCTGAAAAGACGCCTATGGTCACTCTGCGTATATGGCTACTGTGCGCGTGAAATACCTCTCTCATTTGCCTTCTTTTTTCCCTCGTCCCTTCTTCCCTGTGCAGGGTAGACAACCGTACATCCGTCTGATTAACCTCCCTGCCTTTCCGTGCTTCTCTCTTTCTTTCTCTCTCTCTCTCTCTCTCTCTCTCTCTGATCAGCCCCGCTCGACCGCGGCGTTTGACGAAAGGTTGTGGTCTACATGTGCTTTTAGTTCACTCGCTTAATTTGTGAAGCATGCGCATGGTAGCAAGCGATATAAACGCACGGAAAGATCCCCACCACGAGGGCTTTTGGCAGTAGCAAGCGCAGCTGTGTTTCACAACCACTCGCCGGTATACGACGCGATACCCACAGCAAAATTCAGTGAAATCAGCCCAGGTCGACTGTGGCAATATTTGTCTAAAAGTTGTGCGCTACATGTGTTCTTAGTTCACTCACGGGATTTATGACGCATGCGCGTAGTAGCAAGCGATGCGAACTCCTAAGGAGCTTTGGCGGGTCATAATGATGATGATGATGGTAATGCAAAATTCACTTTGGATTAATTTTTTAAGTCAGTAGTTAAATGCCAGCACACTGAGTTGCTTACACTGTGACTTTATTTTCAAATTTTTCTCCCATCGTTTTTAACTGTTTGCTGTGCCGCGTTTAGGCAGTGGGAGTTATGCAGCATAAAAGATGGCCTTCAGAAAGAGTTAAACGTGATGCTAAACGCGCGGAGGCAGAGAAGCACTTCGGAAGGCACAGGTGCACGTGTCAGCCGTGAAGTGGCTCAATAGGGCAGGACGGGGCACGTGCTTCGACCGATGCCAAGGCAGGCGTATTGCATTGCTAAATAGAGAGTCCTCTCATCGGCGACACCCAAGCTATATACACGGCAGCAGCGGTGCTCTCTGGGTACCCAACAGCTGCTTCCTCTCTGTCACTGTGTCTGTGACGTCATCGTCGGCTCGCGTGCTCTAATCCATGCGACCGCACAGCCACCGGCAGTCTGCAACCTCTTTGCTGGGAGCACGGAGGGAAGAAACAAAATAGGAGAGGTCCTGACGTCACGTTTTTGAAGCCGGCTATGCAGCCATGTTGGTGTGCCATCTCCCTTTGCCCCTCCAGTCAGCTCGCCGGAGCAGATAAGCGCGAGCTTTGAACTTGAATTGCTACGAAACGCCGGTAGTGTGTGCTGCCTATGCGCGTCAGAACAAGGCCTACGAAACTTCTGTAGCAGTTTTAGTGAAGCAGACGCGCTCCTGTGCTTTTTTCGTGGCACGTTGAAGAAGACGACGAAGACCCGCGCCGTAATTACTTGTGTGTCTGTATTGCTGGCTGACACTCACATTCATAGTCCCTGAACACAATTTTCAAGCTTACACACCACGCTCCAAAGTCAGCTTGTCTCGCGAACAGAATGTGCTGCGAGAAAGACACGGGCCGAAAAATCTTATCTCACTTTTCAGAGGCCGAGAGTAGCAGCGAGAGCTTCGGGAGTGCGGTTGCTAGGGCAACGTTGACGTTTTGGGTACCATTCCCAGTGCTCCTTTGCGAAAAACGGCACGTGACTTCCGCCAAATTTTCTCCAACACACCCGTGCTGGCCGGGGCCTCTCTTACGCTTTCCTTCCTCCACGAGTGGGAAAGAGTGTGCGCGTCACCACTCCATTGAGGGTCTGCGAAGAGTGCGGGTGACCTGGGAAACGTGAGCCGATAAGCGTCGTCGACTAGTGTGCCCCGCCGCGGATAGCGGGCCCAATAAAGCCGCCGCTCAGCTGCCCGGCCGTCGTGGTCGCGTGCTCGCATCATCCCCGTTTTGCAGTGCCATGCCTTCGCCGCGGAGAAGCTTTTTCGTTAGGAGCCTCCTGCGTCAGGTGAGCAGCCGGGCGTGCGAGCCAACTTTCCTCGCGTCTACAAGCGAGCGCCCTGTTGATGTGCGCGCGCAGAGCGGCGCGCTCGTTTCATGTTTGCGCGCGCTCCATGCGTCCAGTGTGCGCTGGGACTTCCGGATACTTTCCGCTAACGGTGACGTATTTAGGAGACTTGATAGCTGGTTGGTTAGAATTCTGTCCAATGGTTTTAAGCACTGCGAGTACTTGTAGGACACAAGCAACAGAGGAACGCCGAAAAGCGTACACCCCCGTCATATTTTCTCACGTTTGTCTTATGTGAATATATTGGCGTTATTTAGATTCGAGAGAATTACTCGATTCGCCACGCTCAGCGCCTCACCTGCATATTTTGGTACTACTGTAGCGATTATTGTTAGACATCAAAGTGTTGTATTAGGAGCAGCATTATGTGAGCTTGCTGCAGAGAGCTGCTCTCTTGGTGACAGGGTACGAACCGTGGATGATGATACGGCCTAGCTGGTACCAAGCCGAAGATTACCTTGAGCCACTATATTCGAAATTATGAATTAAGTCCGCTGTTTAGAGAGTGCTGTTATCCTAAGACAGGGCATTTTGTGCTTCTGTTCTGTTCTGCTGTAAATTGGTGGCTGGGGAGATATTGACAAAGAAAATACCCCGGCTACTCCATTGCTCTTCTTTCTATAACAACATTTTTTTCAACTAATTTAAGGGCGGTAATCAAAATCGATATGCAGCAGCAGATATTGTACACTTCTAGGCTAAAGCAAAAGAAAAAGATTTATCGCAGAAACCATCATGATTTTCAGTTTAACCAAAGCCGAATAGCTTATGCGGATCGCAGAAGTCAAATGGGTACACTATCAATAGTTATGAAGTTTACTGCTCATGCTTGATAATGTTTGGCACAAATTATTGTAGATATGTTTCGGTAGATCGACGCCGGGACAGCGTGACACGACTAATACGGTGTGGCGACGATGGAGACGATGACGGCGCGACGTTGACAAAGAGAGCATGACCATGATGACATGGTCCTCCGACTAACCGCTTTAGAATAATGATGGCCCCATGCACTGTGGGATCGAGTCGGCCTAAGCGAAGCTGTGGTGAGACGGCAAGATGAAACGGCACATCTCGATAAGAGGAGCACAGCGGACTCCTGCAACGAATGAAACGCGCAACCATCGAGCTTGACGGCGGAGAAACGCAGCACAGCGCCACCAGCGACCGCAGCTTACAAAGTTTCGGACTTAGGTTGCTCCAGACGCCATAAAGGTCTCGCGTGACAGCACTTGCATGCGTTTGAGAGAGAGAGATTCACAGACTCTACAAGTCCTCACACCTTTGTATTAGGTGCAGTATAGGTACAGGGACATGGTTGGAATCGTTTCAATGGCATGACAGACCAAATAGCGCGACCACCTGCCCCATCTTAGACACCTATATCCCTTCCGTCCGTTCCCCGCGCTCTCCACCAAGCACTGAAGTCTAGCCTGCGACGGCTAGACTTCAGTTTGTCTAGATGCGTGTCTGTGTGCTCCTGCTTGCGTCGTTTCTTCAGGTAGTGCTTTTCTCAGTCCTGCACGGTCTCACTCAGTGTGTCAAGATACATTTCGAAATGGTTCCTCAAGTAAAAACACATGAAGATTTGCATTCATACTGGGCTTAGTGGCAGTAAAAATTACCTGTGCAGGGTAGCTATCCTGGATTATGTTAAACACGTCTATATAAAGTCTCAGTTAGCCAGGACAGTCGCCGGCCAAGCCAAAGTTACTTGTCATGACCTTCGAAGATGTGCTCATGGCATGGAGACGCACTTCTCTGCATGTGCTTCCGTAATTGTGCCTGCTAATTGCTGATTGCCGACGTTATCAACCACCGTGTCTCTGTGCTGAATAGGACGCACTATTCTGAGGCGGCTCTGTGACGTTACCCCCTAGAAAAGATAACATGGCACAGATGACGCACACACTTGCTCTTACCCAGTTCTTCTATTCCGTGCCTGAATATTTTGATAGCTATTATTATTATTATTATTATTATTATTATTATTATTATTATTATTATTATTATTATTATACCCAGGAATTTTGAACATTTCCCCTGCGTTCATCGGTCGATCTTCACCGCAGTGCAACAACCTAACGCAATGGGCAGCATTTTTAAAGATGATATTTCAAAAGGGCGCTTGAATTTCAGCAAATTTCACCAAGCAACGTCGATAGGGTAAATCCTTCTAATAACGTGCATATTTACGGCCTTTATTTGTTGCTTTCCTGCTGCGATAGAGCAGTATTTTAATCCTGGCCTAAACACTGCTTTAACGCAGCAAGGACGCTACGACTAAGGGCCGTAAATACGCATGTTTATAAAAAGGCGTACCCTTCGGCGTTTCGAAAAGAAAGTTGTTGAAAATTTGGTGGCCTTCTAAAAAATCTTTGTTTAATAATGCTGACAATTGAGCTACGCTGGTGCACTGCGGTGAAGTTCGACAGATAGCCTAAAGGGCAACGTCCGAAATTCTTAGACGTGTTATTATTATTATTATTATTATTATTATTATTATTATTATTATTATTATTATTAGTAGTAGTAGTAGTAGTAGTAGTAGTAGTAGTAGTAGTAGTAGTAGTAACGCCGTGGTAGTTCGGCCCTTCTTGTGATTGTCCTTTTGTCCGTTGTATTGTATGTGACCTTTAGAAACATTTGAGCTAAAGGATGTCATAGGTATGTCATAAGGATGGAGGTATGTCATCAAATGACATGATTTTAACGGATAGGGGCATTTTAACTGTTATTGTCTTCATAACATATCCTCTGTAGTGAGTGCCTTTTTGCCGAGCTTGGCTCTATTGTGCCGAAATCGAATTCCCGCGTTACTTAAACAGCGAGAAATCTGATTTTCTGCCTGCATGGACGAATAATAAGCAATAAGCAGTTTTGTTTATAAGTTCCTTAGGTGTCATTTTTTGACCTACTTTTCTGAGAAAAGTAAGCTCTCTTCAACATGTTAACGTCCAAATTGTGCAATGTCCTTAAAGTCCCTTCTGTGTTATGTTGGAGCTTTTCCCAACTTAGCTAGAATACAAACATGCGCTACATCTAAGGAATTACAGGCGTCTCTGTATCGCTGTAGGCACATGTGTTTTGTTGTGTTTGCTAGACGCTGATTGCCTATACTTGCACGAAGACAAATTGACGGTAGAGGTAAGGATACCCGCTGTGGTTGCTGAGTGGCTATGGTGTTAGGCTGCTGAGCACGAGGTCGCGGGATCGAGTCCCGGCCATTGCGGCCGCATTTCGATGAGGGCGAAATGCGAAAACACCCGTGTACCTAGATTTAGGTGCGCGTTAAAGAACCCCAGGTGGTCGAAATTTCCGGAGTCCTCCACTACGGCGTGCCTCATAATCAGAAAGTGGTTTTGGCACGTAAAACCCCATAATTTTTAGAGGTAAGAATCTCGGAGCTTTCATGGCATCGTATGCATTACACATTGCGTGATGCATAAAGGAGAGACAGATGACGTACAGTGACGAGCTGCGGGACTAGGTCCATAAAGTAAAACATACTTTCTGTGACGTGATCGATAAACTTAATGCTGTTTACTCTATCTAAATTTCGAGGCCTATAAAATCGCGGCTATGGAACCATCATCCCCTGTCTGTCGAAAGAAAAAAAAACGGCAACACACAGGTGCCAAGTTACACGATTCTCTGCGGTTGCATAAATACATTCAAAAATGACTGGAAAGAGGGATTTTTTTTCCCCAGAGCTGCAGTTCCCACTGCATTGGCCGGTAAATATGTGTGATTGCTGTAGTGAATTTTAACCAATTTATGCGCAATGCTTGACACAACAAGGTGGAGCTGTACGTGCACAGTATTTTCCATTATTTATGCCGCATATAAATACAGACTAAAGCTTATAGATTGGTGACAAATACCTGCGTTTGAAGCGTGAAATTCGCGCCGTTTTTCTAAATTCTAATTCATTTCACGCGTGAATAATATTATTGGTGTTACTTAAACCACCTCCTGTGAGTAGGCCGTGTGCAATCTCGGATAAGTGCAACAAGCAGATGACATAACGGAAGCATCCATCAATTTGAAATCCCGTACCGACGCAACCGCAAGTTTCGGCCACTATAGTGGTGCAAAGGCACACACACTTTAGGCAGTTGAGTTGAGCTTATAAATAACAAAGAAATAGTAATACCTGCACAGAATCCGACTTTCCTCATAATGGACGGCACTTTTATGTGTACTGTATTTCTTCATTAGTTGGCTCATGCTAAGCAAAGCGATTAACGTTCCTTGATCGAAATTTCTCATAGGAAATGAACAGACTATTATTGCTGAAAAGTACAACAACAACAACAACAACACTTAAGCATAAGTCCCATGCAAGCGATCTTGGGCGCGACAGCGACAAGCGATGCAAGGGAGATGGCTGTCGCGATCGCTCGTCGCCTACAAGTCGTACCCCATGCGAACAACGACTTTGAGCGACGTCTCCCCGGTGTTGCCGGTATGAGGGCAGCAAATACGCGTCGAAACTTGGGTCACGCGTGCTTGAATAATTTAAGCTGATGTGTCTTACTGTAAAAATTAGCATGAAATATTTCTGAAGGTCTTGCAGTAAGTAGGCTCTTATCCTTGCACGTATAAAAACTCAATCGTTTGCTCGTTCCGTGCGACAATCGGTAGTACTTGAGTGATGCACATCCAGTTCCGGATTCGCACTATTGGCTTGTCGCTCATAGTAATTCCGGGCGACGAGTGACGAATTCTAGATTTCCAGAACCGAGCGATCGAGCGACGGCACCGAGCGATCTGTTCAAGCGACGGCCCGTTTCGTCGCTCGTCGCTGTCGCGCACAAAATCGCTTCCATGGGGTTTGTACTCTCGGCGCCGACTGGTCACAATAGTGTATCCTGCGGAATCAATTACAGGGATGACTCTTGTGCTCTCGGCCCTGTCGTAGCTAGAAAGGAGGAGATGCAGTTAATCCGCACGAGTGCTGCGTTCAGGCAGGCGGACGTTAAGTTCACGCTGTATAAAACGGACCGTTCTCGTCTTCACGAGCGCTTTATTAAAGACAAAAAGGTTGCGCCTGCCGCTTCAGTGACCAAGTTCTCGGCAATTTTTGGCCAATGAGAGACAGAGAAAGAATAAACTTCATTCAGAAGCGCATGCGAGTGAACCGAACGTGGGTAGCTCCTCCGCTTTGCAGTTGGTGGTCCCTTCAGTCCTGGAGTCCCGCAGCGACCTTCTCAGCCCTTCTCGCTCGGTCGATCAGTTGGAGATGGTTCGCCGAGTCAGAGCTGGACAGCGCTGCCGGGACGTGTTAGGAGTGTGTGCTCGGGTGTGCTTTGCGCGTGCCCATACAATGTGGTAAAGCGCTGTGCATTTATCACAGTGGGGGAATTTATGAGAGTATAGCGCAGGTACAGACTCAAATGGGGATACGTGTTTGTTTGTAGTTTCCGCTATACCACGGCTTCCTCTCGTGTGGCAGTGAGAGACGTCTCCTTAGACTGAATCGGTCGTCAACCCTTAGCGCGCGCTGAGGACTTCACACCAAGGGCATGCAGATTGCCGTCGAAGCATGTATTTCGCTGCCTAGCTACACGCGTGGTTCTTATAGCAAACGACTGCATTCGATTTTCATCAGATGGTGAATTCGGTTGACTGGATACCACTCGCAGTGATTGACTTCAAAGAAGACCTGGTTAGGCTCAGTGATGTGACGTCACGCACTCTTCGGACTGCCTCGGCAATCGCCTTTTGTTTAAGAGATGCTCAATGACTATTGGATCTCGGCTATACCGCGTTTAACTCACAATTCTATCCCAACAGCAAGGCGTATTATTTTTCACGCTATTTCCTAAGCGTCAGTTATCGGAAATACCATTTGCTGTCACGCGTCGTGGGAAATCAAAACAACTTGCGAAACAGCACTCTTAGTATATCAGCTGTTAACAGGCGATGCATGATGACTGTTGTTTCAGATGCTTTTACTATCATGGCGGCACAGTACGTTCGCAACTGCTGAAACACAAGAAAAAAAAAAAGCTAAACTTAGCTGTGCTATTGTGTTCGGAAATGAAAGCCGTCTTATCTCGCGACGTGAGACGATGCCGCTCTCTCTATTATACGGGTACGTTGATGAATGAATGAGTAGAGATGCGCTCGCCCAAAGCCATTTGAAATATCCGCTTTGCGAAGTGCGGCTTTGAAGTGCGACGTATGCGCGTCTGATGAACACAAATTACAAGAGGTTCTTTTTTTATTATTTTTTTTATTGTGAGAAGGATGAGGAGGAGGAGGGACGACGGCGAACCGTAATTGAATTCGAGGTAAGCAGAGATGAATCATTGTAAGGCACATGAGATGCGATAGCAAGCCTTATTAATTTTTGATGAGAAATAAGCTGCTGGCAATCAGAATAAAGGACAGAATCTATGCCGAAAAAAATCCCATATAATTAGTTTTCGAGGTTCTCAGTTTAAACCGAAGGCATCTAAAGATGCCTCCGAATTTATTTTTGTTATTTCGATTTTAATTAAAAGGTCAGTGTTCCAGAATAGCTTCGCAGTGAAACAGAGGTGAGTGAGTGAGTGAAACAACTTTATTTGGTCCACTATAGACGTAAGCAAACTCCACGTCACCTGGCTAGGCCCACTCGGGGACCATCAGGTGAAACCTGACGGCCCTCTCGCGAGCCCTCTGGACTGCCAAGATTTGAGAGGTCTGATCCTGGGCCCTAATTAGCCTGCGAAGCGGTAGGCATTTGGTGCTCATTTAAGTAAAGCGAGAGAAATGCACTTGGGTTAATTACAGAACTGCGAGAAATTATCGGCTTATTCTGATCACGGATGTGCGAAGCAATGCGAGAACTCTCGGCACCCCCCTGCTGTGTTTAGTAATTCTCTAGTTGAACAGCTTGGCGCATTAGTCATCACGTTTCCACTCGGCAATGCCTTTCTGCTCACTTTAAGAACATTACTTCACTGTTGGCTGCATGGATACTACGCACCACGGTCGCGCATGACTCATTCTGGTGCGCATCGCTGTATAATAGCGCCCGTTTCGTTGTGTAGCGAGCATGGCGCCCACATTCTGCTCTTAACACGGTCGCGTTGCGGGAGCGTCATAGGACGACCGACGAATAGCGGGCGGCGTCTGTGACGAGCCTGGCGCATTTCGCCAAGGCATTGCAGAGGTGTCGGTCAATCAAAAGATCGATGTTGCCTCAGGGGCGACTCCGTGCATTACTACGCATCTCTTAAACCTATCGCTTCGTTGCAGATTTGACAATGAAGCTTCTAACGGCCGCGGCGGCCGCATTTCGATGGGGGCGTAATGTAAAAACGCCCGTCTCCCGTCCGCCGGGGCCACGTTAAAGAACCCCACGTGGGCAAAATTATTCCGGAGTCCCCCGGCTGCGGCGTGCCTCATAATCAGATCGTGATTTTGGCGCGTACAACCCCAGAAGTTAATTTTTTAAGCGTCTAATTTGCGTGTATATATGCAAGCTTTTTCTGCAGCAGAAAGAGAAACTATGCAGTGGAATGACGTGGAAAAACAGGCGCGACGGCATTAAGAAGAATAGTTAACAAAAGCGCAGCGAAGGTGCCGTCGGTGATTATGCATGTAAAGCAGGTCGCAGTTTCCCTTAGTTTGATGGGCGCGAATAACCTTGCGGGCGCAGTTAGCTCAATCACGGGAAGCTCCGCTAGCAACGAGTTACTTCAAGGCAAAATATTACTAGGGGCAAAGTTTGAAAAAAAATTTTTTTTGCTAGCGTAATATCGCATGATAAAATAAAAATAGCAAAATATAAACGTTTTCTTGTTTTTGTTTTTGTGAACCCCGAGTATACACTATTCGGCCCTCTCCGTTTCAGTGTTACTCTTGTTTACAAAAAGGCAGGGTGTCGTTATCACAGTCCGTGGAAATCGGGGCCTGTCGTTGGGGAAATTCTGCGATATGAAAATCCGGGGCGCACTGGTAATTTTTTTTACTGTCCAAAATGTCGGAAAGCTGCCCAGAATAATGTCTTCTCACCGGAGACGGTTTTCCGGAAAGGCTGTTGTTGCTGCGCTGCTGTGGGGGCCATCACAGTAATAACACGTTGTTTTATCTCGGAGTGTAGACAGTTATTTCACACAGAGAAACGCCTCACACCATCCTCTTGCATACATGCCAGGGAACTCTAAATAAAGTGGCGGCATTTGCATGGTCAGGATTAGCCGATCATTTGAACTCTGGCACTGTGTCAAATCTTCGAGAAGCGAGCAGACGCTCACAGCGATATCTGGGAAGGAGGTCTGACTTGTTTATCTTTCTCATTTGCTGCGCGTCAGCGACCTCGCCATGGACGTCCATTGCGGCGGATTCACTGATACGCGCTTTTACTCCACTTTTCTTTGACCTTCAAACGTGGACGCAAGTGGAAGACCATATACCGCGGCCTTTGTATCGCTAACCCGCACCCCGTCAGCCTACGATTGCTTTTGCGAAGACCAGTGCGTGGGTTCCTCGTCACGTGCAGATTGCGTCAGCAGCGGCCTGTAGTATATTCGCGCGAGCATACTACATGCAGGTGCGATAAAGCGATAGCTCTGTGGGACGAAAACACACCCTTGAACGGGGAGAATTCCTGCGCGACCCCGTGCAGATTACGAACCGTCCTTGCGACACCGGTGGCGCCACTGGTGCTCGCCGTGCTCACGTCCCGGCTGCCCTGTTCCTCCTCGCCGTTACCACTCGAACGCGCGCGCGTATGATACGTTGTCACCAGCGTCGCGTGCCGCGTGCAGCCCTGCGAGCAGACAGCAGCGAGCGACCGCACAACGCACGTGCTTTTTTTTTTTTTTGCGCTTGTTTCCTCATCATTTTCTTTGTTGTGTCGCGGAAAGCACTTTCGGCCGGACAACTCCGGTGCAGTCGACCTTCTGCCGCAATAGTAACGGGCTATACTAGGAGAATGCCAGCAAACTTAAAAGGAGAAAGAAATCGAGAAGCAAACGTAGACAAAGCGACAGCAAGGTGGCTGGTCTAACAACTCCTAACGTAACGGGCTGTTGGATTATCCATAAGGCGTACCACGAGAAATGTCAGCTGTACAGTTTCACGCTAATATTACTACTGAGTAAATCTATCGGCTGCAAGTGGGTCGACTACCACGAGAACCATGGATACCGCATGGATTATTTTCGGCGATTTCGGCACGGCTTCGTTCAGAAAACACATTGCCGCTTCTTTATTGTTGTTTCAATGCTGTGTGATTATATCGCAACGTTTCTTTAGCCTAGTGAAGCGTTGTCCACTGACAGGTACACTTCATCGTACGATATCCGTCATGGCCACAAAGTACGAGTGTCGCTTAAGCCTATAGATCACATTTGAAGAGCAACAAAAACACCTGCGTATATTATTTTGGGGTACTCTAAACACTTACTGTTTTCCGTAGTGTTCTGAAAACAGTCTAATGTCTGAAATTAGAGGCTAAACGACGGCAATCGTTCCCATATAACGAATTTTTTAATAAGAAATATGCTTCAAGAAAACTAAATAGGAGAGGACACAAAAGTGGTTGAAAGCAACAAGGAAGAGAAAGACAGAGAGAGAAAAGCAAAGGAAAAGCAGGGAGGTTAACCCGAGGCTACCTCCGGTTGGCCACCCTTTACCGGGGAAGGGGAAGAGCTGTGCTAGTGAGGAGAGGAAAGTAAAAGAAATAATAATACAAAACTGTCTTTGGGGGCGCGGTCACACAGCGTGCGAAGGCGCCGCATAGTCATACACAGTCTCAACGTCCCACTAAGACATTGAACGTCACGCAGTACGCAGTCACAACTTGTCACACAGTCCAGTATCTCTTAAGTAACGCCGCAGCGCCTTTGTAGGGACTCGTGTCCGTGTAGGCCACTTCCCAAAATGTTTACTTTCCGCGCGTGGGCGCTTGTCCAGCTGGTCCAGAGTGGCTGAAAGCCTTGCCCTTTGCGGGTTGAAACGAGGAGACTCGCAAAGGAGGTGCGCGATCATTTCTATGCGCCATCGGAAGTCACAAAATGGGCTATTTTCCATTCAAATGATAAAAGAGTTCGCATTTGGAAACGCTACTCCAAGCTATAGACGGGCTAGACAGGTGGAGTCACATCATGGGAAGTTTACGCAAATTCATATACCATAGACGATCCCTCCCGTGTTGCCTCAACAGCTATGCAAGAGCTCCATACATACGCTAGCCACGATATTGTCCTCTGGTAAGTAATCTGTACAAAATACCGATGAATATCTAGTATTCTCTTTAACCTCTACGTAATAACAACAAAGTGTGAAACTCCTTGCTGTTAGGAGACAGTGCATGTTTGTTAATTGGGCATTTGCTGGTTTCTTTCTTACTATTAATCTCACCTGTCCATTTCATTCTGTGCACTTCGGCGTACACGGAAGAACAGTCAAGCGCTTGCGAAAAGGGTGCTCATAGCCTCAATACGCGATAACTAATGATCGAATCAAGACAACACTTTGCCGTGTTACGCAAGGCGTCGTGTCTCGCCGGAAGGCGAAATTATAAACATCTGAGTTAACCATGTCTCTCTCGCTGCAAATCGCACTCCGTTAACGTTTGGAATGGTTGGTGTAAAAGAACTAAAGGGCGAATCGGAAAGGAATATCGAAGGAATAAAGCGGGTTCGTTGAAAAAGTTACTGAAGGCGATACAGAGATGCGGAAAAGTTAAGGAAGTCACAAGAAATTATGAAAGTCGCACTATGTTTTACCAGACCGCGTAGATCACAGAGTGACTATACCGATAGGAGTATAAAAACTGAAAGGCAGACAGGAATGAAATTTGACGAGAATAGGGAGCAAATAGCAAAGCATCCGCGGGAGAACTTTCAAAACGCTAGGTTAACTATAACGAGAAGAAGGGGAACGAAGAGTCCGATTTTGTTTTGTCGCAACGATATGAACCCAACAGATAATGAAGACGAAGAAAGCATAGACAAAATTATTTGCCGTGTAGAATTATATGCCAAAGAGAAATGATAGTGGACGAGAAAACTACTTGTCGCCTGTGGGGGCCGAACCCGCAATCTCTACATAAGAAATGTACAGAGTGCTGCAGAACCCTGTGTATAGAACGCTGTACAAAGCGGTGAAGTTAATTGAAAGTTTATCTCAATAATTAGGGGGAATAAAGGCAAAAAAATATGTTTAATGAATTAGGTAAGTAAGTATATAGGTACAAATTGGAGAACAAAGATTTATAGGGGAAACATTGCACTTTGCGTCGTTGAATGACCCTACGCGACATGGACACTGAAAATGGCTTTACGTAATTGGAAACGTTAAATTAAACGCGTTAATCAGAGTGGGGTGCCCTCAGACGCGGTGCTAGTGGATGGCCTCACATGAGCAGAGCGTGTTTCGAGAAATAAACAGCGTTTAGAGGGCGTGGTGCCTTAAGCTGCCATAATCATCTCTGGCGGGAAAGTGTGACAGCATCGCTGGTCTTTGATCAACGATTCTGCAAAGCCATATATAGGTGTGCTGAATGTTTTAGTGACGGCTGCATGAGTAGAGTGTCGTAACATTTGCGTAGCATAAAGGTAATAAAAATTTCAAGGCGAAGAAACCGCTCTGTGCGTTCTGTGCTGCGAAAGGTTCTGTTCTACCGCCTGTCCATCGAAATTGAAGGGCTTGCCCTTCGCACCGCTCTCAACCAGCTAGATGGAAGACCTTTCTCGTTGAACAAGATTCGTGGACTATGACCTCGTATATCGCCGCTGTAGAAGGCCACGAAAGCGCTGCTGCGTTTTCTTGAGGTAACCGGGCTGAGCGACCGTCTGTGATACAGAGCTGAGAATTTTCACTACGTCGGCAACATCAGCACGGGACTTCCTTTCCTTCTCTCGATGTTTTGAGGAAAATATCCTTTATTTTTTTTTCACACAACAAAATTCCGTAAGAACCACAAACGAAACGCTACAGAAGTGTAGCTTGAGTCCGCCTGAAGCCAGTTTGCCCAGTGCAGGATATGCAACCCGGCTCAGCCCACAGTCGTGGCGTGCGTGACCAAGGCACTGCTGCTCCTTCGGAACCGGCACGTCCGTGCCATATCCCCCTCTTCCCTACTCTTTCCCTCTTTAATTTCTCTACCCCTATGCAGCTGATAGACAGTTACTGCTCTGCATTTTACCCCACTTTTCACCCCCCAACCTTTAATTTCATCTCTCACTTCTGGATAACCTCCCTGCCTTTCATTTATCCTGTTCTCTCTTTATCTCTCTCTCTCTCTCTTGAATGCGACTCGTTGATAGAAGGCAATACGGAAAGTAGTTTGCCCTGCGAATGAAGCTTGCCGTCAATCACCATGCTGGTTGCTCCAGATACATATTTCATTTCCCCTTACCCTCCCCCAATGCAGGGTAGCAAACCAGAATCGTATCCGGTTAACCTCCCTGCCTTTCCCATCCCGTTTCTCTCTCTGAGCGCCACTGTGAGGCACATTCCGTATGTAGGAACGAAAAAAATAAAATCTCTAATATTAGGAAATCTCCCATGCGTTACCCCATTATTATACGCGAGAGAGATGTGCTGTTGTGTTTGTAGTCATCAAGGCTACTCATGTGAATGCCCGTGGCTGCTTATCACTCGTAGTCTATTTGAAAGGTATTCTAAATACACTGAAAAACGTCAAAGCTTGGCCGCAACGCTTAAGTCGGGCCAGTAAAGGCGGCAGCCTTTCGTGTCGTTACATTCTATTGTTGCTTTGATTTCTTTTGGGGCCATATTGCAGGATAACGGCCCACTACCCACGTTAACTGAGCTCCTAAGGTCGACGTTCCGTCCGAAACGATGCGTGCGTCGGTATGCAGGCCGGAGTGCGTTGCAGCTACGCCTCCGCCATTACGCCTGTAGCCAGCTGCGCTCTACCTGCCCTACCTACGATACGTTTAGTGACGCGTGATTTCCCTTCGTTGCCGAAGAGAGATCGCGCCCTTTCAGGCGTGACTCATCGGTGGAGGTCACGTGCGACGCGCCAGCGTTGGTCGTCGAGGGCGCGCTTGGCTTCGCGTGTCGCAACTCTTGGCGTCAGACAGGATAACGTCGGCTCGCGATAGCGGCGATGCGCTCGCTTGCACTGCGCGGACCGCTGTCGCCTGGAGACCTGTACCGGGAATAGTTGTGAAGAGCGCCACTCCCACCGCTGCGCCGTATCTTCCTCTACTCGAGAGCGCGCTCAGGAGAGCTCGTGTTATTGCAGCTGTAAGTAGCGATCGTGCTCTTTGTGCCGAGTTTCGCACGCGGGACTGCTTGTGTATACTGCAACGCGCCAACGGAGCTTTTACTGTCGGCGTCAGCGGCGCCTGTTGCTCGGGCGGGCTAAGCTGCGCGGCCAAGCTGCCCCCGTGGTCGTGCTTTACAAGCAGCAGCTACCTTCTCTGTGTTCCACGGGGCGCTGTCATTTCGGTTTTTTGTTTTTTGTTTTTTTTGAGCACTGATAAGAATTGTGCAGCTATATACGCGCGTAGGGGGTAAAGTACAGTCTGCGGCGTTCGCACCAATCTTGCAGTCGCGCTGCAATAATTAAATGACCGCTCTTTCCGTCTTATTATTATTATTCTTTTTTTTTGTTATCATATGGGCCCTGCAAGGGCTGCTCATTGCTAAAAGTCATTGCGTAAAGCGTGTAAAATTTCGCCATTCTCTTACCTAGCCGCTGTTGGTATTGTTGAGACATTCTGTTTTCTGCTTCGGTCGCTCATCTTATGACGGGAAGTGTAAGGCGCAGCAACCGTTTGCTGGACACGAGATGTTAGGGGCACAACTATCGGTCTTAACTTCGAAAAGAAAAAGAATGCCCCAATATTTTAGCGGGAACGTAATTATTGTTTCGTGAGGAAAGCACAGTTTTGACATTGGTGATTCTTGCTGGCTCTACTGTCCATTATGAAACATTTCTTAATCGTCCCTGCGCAATATCAATGCATCCGAATCAGTTGTGGCTAGCAACAGTCTCATGTCAACAGCGGCAGCTTCACTGCTGATTCAGAGATGGCCATGGTGCCCAGATGCGTTAAACCAAAGGAGCTGTAACATAGGATGAATCACGTCTTCATTTGTACAACACACTTGCAGGTGATTCAGCCATTCCGCTGGTTATGGTTTCCACATATCCTTAAAAAAAAAAGCGGTGTTTACGTGCTCGGTCGTACTATTTCGGTAGTCTCGAATTCTAAAAGCGTTATCGTTGATAAGGCTTGGAGCCATAATAAGGCCCTCTTGAGTAGGCGTTGTTATAAATGGTTGTTATAATAGAATGCTGAAAGTAAAAGTTTCATACTTTAGTTGTGTTCGTCCGGAGCAAACTGATTTTTATTTTAGTTTGCTTTTCAATGCAATCGGTGCCATCTAGAGATGAATCTGGCAGTCAGGTTTTGTGATATTCTTCCTTACTAGGCTGGAGATTACCTCCTAAACAGAACGCCCCTGCGCTCTGTGTCATATTGCATCAAAATGCATTCACACTTAGTCAGGCATTCATTTGCAGTCATGAAATGCCCCTCGGCATGTGTTTTTATTTCTTTTTAGGCTTCCAAAATGAACTGCAGACTTCAGCTCTGCACGTTGTTTTTACAGCGACTGACTCGTCTTATTTGGGATTAGTGTCAACTGTTTTATGCGTGATAAAATCACCGTATACAGCTCATAACTTCTAAGAGCAACGGCGGAGCCTGTTCTGATAGTGTTTCGGATATAATTACAAAGACACACTTATCTTAGCGCAGTTAGTTGCGACCGTATAGAGGGCATCGCGATTGAGGATTGTTTGCAGATCGTGGATTGACTTAGGGCTAGTTCAAGTAGCTTGTGAGTCTTAAAGAAAATGAACGCGGGATGAGACTAGCTTTGAGCCCTCAATAATGATCTCAATTCCTTGCTCTGCTGCAGCACGCCAGAATGTCCACTGACACGACCCTGGTGGAAAAGTTCGAGGGCTGCCTAGTGGGCGCTCTCCTGGGCGACTGCGTGGGTGCCCCCTTCGAGACGGATTTCACGGGCAGTCACTTTCCGACGCAGCAAACCTTCTTCCAGAATCTGCTGAAACACACCGTAGTGCCCGGTCCCAGCGCTGGCCGCAACTTCCGCCCTTCCAAGGGTAAGTTATATCGCACCATAAGAGTATCATAATTAAGCGTGCCAACCGGCTTAATTGAAGTCGGGTGGCGAAAATAAAACAGAACAAATGCAGGGTACAAGACAGAGCCGGTCTGTGAAAAATAAAACAATTCTGATGAGAATCGAATCCAAGCAATACAAAGAGTTTATATGAAGTGATCTACAGTGAGCAAGCAAGGGAAGTCTTTCCTCGTTTGGCCACTATTAATCACTTCTCAGGATGAAGTATCATTCCTCCAGTTGCTTTTATCTGTCATGTAATTATTGCTGAAAAGACAAAAGCACAGTGCACAAATGTAAAGGTCGCGAAGTTATATCCTGTAAACCCGTCAAAAATCCTGTTTTTGGTTTTGCTTAGTGCCATCATTTTTGCTAAGGAATGTTCCACTTGCCTTAAATGTTCGCCTGTGTGAGCTTCTTACTGGCACTGAGCGCAGTGTAGCTTTGGTCCTCGAATCTCTTTGAGCCGCTCACAGAACACGCACGGACCCCCCTTGAGGGCAATTTTTGTTTATTTCATGTGCAAGCGTACGCCCCAGAAGACATGCTAAAATAGAGCCATACTATACTCATACTGGTGTGGTTTGTCACTACGATCGACGTTGTGAATCTACATAATATAGCTTTTGCGCTCGTGCCCAAAGCGAAGATGATGACGTCAGCTGAAATTGAAGGTGGTCGAAGCCGGAAGTCCGTTTACGCACCACTTTTGTTTCTTGTCCTCGATTTCGTGAACATCAATGTCGATAACGCAATTTCAAACGTATAGCGATTTTAAAAGCCTCGCTGGAAGCCACGCTCCCTTTGAACTAACAATTCCCGACAGTGCCACGTCTCAGAGGGGTCCTCGAGGAAATCCTTGACCTCTCTCAAGGACCCCTAGTGGTCTGTGCGCCGAACTGTTGGCGATACACTGCCATAGGGCATGTAGTATCCCATACGTGATGGTGCTAGGAGCTCATTTCCTGCGGATGCTATGATAGCTCGGCCTGTCTTAGAGCCTGCTTTAGTTGATGAGACAATGAGCAGTGGGCGCCACAGGGCGCCAAGATCTCTTACTCATATCAAAAGAAAAGAAAAAAAAAATAAGCCCGTGGCCTTTAATTCGTTGGGCATACTCTTCACGAAATCGAAATATTGCTTCTCGTTAGTAAGGAACGACAGTGCTTTCGTTTCGCAGTTCACCCTGGCCATGGCGAGTACCACTACACAGACGACACTGCGATGACGATGTGCCTGGCTAAGTCACTACTTGCCAAGCGCCGCTTCGATGCCTTCGACGTGGCGAAAAGGTGATTCAGTTGTTTACTTATACTTGGTGCACTATATGCTGTACACCTTTAAGCGGTGCGGAAAGCAGCGCGCTTTTAAGGCGATGGAAGTTCGGGATGCGCGGCTGTTTCACAGTCAAAGTGTAGAAGACCCAACGGGGCGCTGCGTACGCACCTACCGTCAGCGCACGTTGCAACTCTGACTGTAAAGAATACATTTGAACATCCTTATGTGTGACTACTTCAGAGTATACGATGCGGCCTCGCTACATTGTCATTGGGTGATTGTACTGTGCGCTGAGCGCTCATTACTCATACCACAATCACAAAGGTACCACACAGTGGCAGTCGTGCATGGATGGTCTTCTGTTACTACAATTTCCACGTTTTAATTTATGTTACTGATGTACCTTGCTTACAGCAAATCTTAATGGGGTTCAGCTTTGTGCCGTGGCCCATGATGGAGCTTCATTCTTCCATAGCACCCTTTCATAGTACAAGGCCGCAAGCAAATGATCTTTCGTCTATTTCAGATTCACTACTGAGTACTTTGAGAACGAGACTCTCGTCGGCGAGTACGGAAACGCGGTTCGGGACGTATTTCGCAAGCTGAAGAACATCAACTACGAGGATCCGTACAAGCCTGGCCAGGAGCAGTTTGGGGGACGTGGCTCGTATGGCAACGGCGCTGCGATGCGCGTGGCGCCGGTCGCGTTGTTCTTCATGGATGATCTGGAGAAGATGGTCGAGGTAAGCGTCCAGTATTACCTGAACTCCCTTCCCCTATGCGCGCGCGAATGTACACACACACACGCACACACACACACACACACACACACGCGAAGGAAGGAAGGAAGGAAGGAAGGAAGGAAGGAAGGAAGGAAGGAAGGAAGGAAGGAAGGAAGGATGGAAGGAAGGAAGGAAGGAAGGAAGGAAGGAACGAAAGAACGAGCGCACACAGCGCATTGCTTTAAGTATAATTGTGCCGTCTAGTGCACGTGATTGCACTTCTCTATTCAGTCTTATCATTCACTCATATATAAGTAAAGAGAAATTCTTCAGGCTACCTTTCAAACGTAAACAACTTGAGCGAAGCTACAAAGTAAACAGAACAAGTATTTAATTTCAATACTTTCGACCGGTGGAGCAATATTCATCAGAATTTACAAATAAAAAAAAAAGGCACTTCGGCTTTGCTGGAGCAGACAGCATGATGCCCGGTCGTTCTCACATACATCAAACTGAAAGGGACAGTGGTGACAGTGATTGACACTTTCTAGGTGCTTTGACAAATTTACGGCAGCCTTATTGGCAACGATGCAGGGTGAGAGGACGGCGGAGTCTAGAACTAACCCTGGCAGTATATATAGTAAGAGCATTGCACGCGGTATGCGAAGACGTGGGATCGTTCCCCACCCACGGCCAGTTTTTTTTATCCACTTTAGTTTCCATTACTTTGTCATTTCTTTAATTCAATTAGTAAGTACAAGTAATTTCCCCTATGTTGTCCTTGGTGTCTTTGCTGGCTTTATATATATATATATATATATATATATATATATATATATATATATATATATATATATATATATATATATATAATGTACGCTTGAATACTGCGCAGCTGAGAAGAAATAAAGCGACCTTCAAACTAAATGCGCTCGTAGATGTCGATCCAGCCTTTTTTAAACATGGCAGATATGAATCAGTGATGCGATGTACCATCAATTGCGTTCACAAACTTTCCATTTGAATCAAACATCCGAGGAAATATAATGCAGCAATGTATAAACTGCTAGATCGTCCTTGTGGGAAACCACGCACGGACGATATCGATAACGCAACATATCGAATTTCTTTTACATACTCTACCACCGTTCTTTTCTGTACAGTGTTGGCAGAGGTATATATACCAATGCATTACAGACACGGTACACGAAAAACATCGATCATTTTCCTATACTGCTCAAGACAAGCACCCGCTTATAGGCGTGCTGTGGACGCGTACGCTCATTCCATCATCCGGTTGTTGTTCCTGCAGGCGGCGAGAAACCAGGCCCGGATCACGCACAGCAACAAGATAGGCTACAACGCCGCCATCATGCAGTGCATGGCTGTGTTTCTGGCGCTGAAGAGTGATCCTAAGACCCCGCTGGACCCCATGGTGTTCATCGACCACCTGATAGCCTTAATGGACAAGCTTGAGGAGGCCATTGATGGGTTCAAGTGAGTGAAATATATTTACCTGAAGCGCCACAAGTAGCAACCTCTCTTTCTTTCCTTCTTTTTTTGTGCGTGTACTTTAGGTAGCGGTCGCGTGAAATTAGGGCAAGCACTTGAAATGCACGCATTATATGGAGGGGCACATACATATTTTTGTCTTATTCGTATTGTGAATTAAAATGCCGCCTTGCAGGGAGTAGCCTAATTAACAAACGCATATTAGATAGCACGCAAGAATGTGTGCTTCCTTCCTTATCATATCGAAAGATTTGAGGGTGTGTTCTTCACACGTTACAATACACTTACAATGTCTAGATGCTATTTAAGAACCACTTACAGGGTCTATAGCGCTAGCGTGCTTTGCTTCTTGTCTGCTTTTTCACAGACCGTTGGTATTCAAGTTGATGCACATAAAAAAGATCGTGTCCAATCCCGACCTTGATCCTACACCAGCGGAAGTGGCGAAAACGCTCGGAAACGACATCACAGCGCAAGGATCTGTGCCCACGGCAATCTACAGCTTTTTGAGATCACAGAGACCCTTGAAAGACTTTGAGGTAAGAATTTCGCAGGGTGTGCACATTTGTCCCGCCGTTTCTTTTAGTATACAGGGTGTTTCAGCGAATACTCTCAAATAGTTTTAAAAATTGCCTGCGGCAGATAGCACAATTTTAGTCCATGAGCTGGTCTACTCGAAGAGGCAGACATTATTTGCACGCAAAAAATACAATGCATAATTTACTAATTACCAAAATATCACTAATTAAGTTTATAACTAATTACCTTATAGCACGTATAGCAATTTGCAAATCATAGCGGGTGAAAGTACAAAGCTTATCCTCTTGAAAATGATATCGTTTGGATGACACCATTTGCGAGATAGGCGCCGTCGAACTTGTGGTAAAAAGGCACTGCCGTTCTACTTATTTTCTTAAGAAAACGCCGTTTTATCCATTGAAGCACAAAAGTAACTGGAACGCCAATGCATTTCTCCGCTAAGGTTGGGAATGAATATCACGGAACTGGTGTCATTCTGAGAATTCCTTCCAAGTGGATCCGCCTGGCGAACTCCCTGGCTAAATTCATAAACTGCAATACGTGCCGTAAGGTAATTAGCTAAAAACTTAATTAATTATTTTTTTTAATTTGCCGATAATGCATTTCAATTTTTTGTGCTAGTAATGTCCCTCTCTTCGAGTAGACCTTCTCAAGGATTGGAATGGTGCCATCTGCAACAGGCAATTAAGAAAAGTTCTAAAGTGTTCGCTGAAACACCCGGTATAGCCTCTTCGTTTAGAATCTTCGAAGCGGTTAGAGTGCGGTTGCATACTGCACTCTAACCATGGGTGCCGTTTATGCTTTCCCCGTTGTACTCTTGCCACTGCTGAATAGAGCTGCCTGCGCGCATCGCGGCTGGTGGCGGCGGTGTAAATGTAGCGGTAAAGCGGCATCCTAAAGCATTCCATTAGTTAAGTGCAGCAACATGTCCTTGTGCTTGTTAAGGGAGTGCTTGGGTGTCGGCGAATGAGTAAAGGTTGTTTTGTTTTGGGACAGTTTTGACGGGAGTCGCTTGAGAAATACCCGTACTATTCTTCACGTCAGGTAAGGGGTCCCGTGAATGCGGAGACTTGAATCTATCAACAGAGGGCTTTATCACCTTTTCTCGATCCCTCCGCTCCTGCGCATTCGATTAGGCGCCCGGAGCCCGCACGGTTACATAATTTACCCTCTTGAATCGCCATTGGAGTGCCGCTGAAGCGCCGTTCTCACGTCAGCTGAGCGCAGGAGCTGCCACCCATCTTTCTCCATTCATGGTGGAGATGTCCAGTGAACGAACGTTCTAAAAATGTGCTGAGTCCGCCCGTGGTTTGTGAGCGAAAAAAAAAAAAAAAGCGGGCTCCAGGGCAACGAGTTCCAACGCGTGCCGTTATTGAAAAGCTTGCCACTCGTGTTACGCAGCACGAGAGCCCGTTCGTGCGCTGCCTGTACTTCGCGGTGGCGTGCGGTGGCGACGCAGACACCATCGCGTCCATGGCATGCAGCATATCGGGCGCCTTCCACGGCATCTCGGCCATTCCGAGCGTGCTCCAGCGTCAGTGCCAGGCCATCGACGAGGTGACGCGGATCGCAGACTGCCTCGAGGAAGCGGTGTCCAAGTGACCCTCGCTGCACCGGCACCAGCCGCCACTTATTTATGTATCGAACGCGCGCCGAGCAAGCAGTCCAGCGCCTGGCGGCGGCGCGGGTGTTGCACGCCCGTCTCTCCCGTGCCGGCATCAGCTATGGAGCAGCCGGGCTGTCGCGCTTCTCGATGTTTGCCTTGATCTGGATGTATAAATGATGAATGGAGGAGTAACGAGTTTTATTGTGTGTTGTGCTGGCAATCTGCGCCTCTCGCTCGTCTTGTTTGGTTTTCTTGTTGTTGTTTTTTTTTGCCTCGTGTTGAGTAAACAGATAGAAACTCACTGGTCAGCTGACTTCCTTCCCACAGTCCGGACGGCAAAGTGCTTTTGCGAAGGCCTCTGTCCGACGTGAAATCGGGTTCGCCGAGCATGACATCACCCCTTGATAAATACCGACGTTCAGCTGCGCTAAATGTGCAAAGAGAATAGTACAAATCGTAGACACACCAAAGGAACGTACTTCATATTTGTATAGTTTGTTGTGTACGGCGCCTCCTAAAATTTCCCAGAGGGGCTAGGCTGCAGGCTTTAGGATGCAGGGCATAGGAATTCCAGGCCAGGAACGACATTCATGCCACCATGTTTTTTTTTATAGGATCGATTAAATGGAGAGAGGAGATTACGGGCCACTAACATCCCTGAACTGGCCTAACAAAGCCCACGCGGGACAAAGCCCACGCGGGCACTTGCTGCCGCTACTGGTTTTGACTTTTCGTAATCTACCCATTATACGGACACCACTGCAGCTTAAGCCAGGCTGCTTCCCCCTTTTTTCTTTTTGCTGATGTTTTATTTTCGGTTTCTACTGAGCGACCTATATTTAACAGGAAACGACAAATACAAATTTGTAATCGAAAAGCCGAAGGCAAATCGCAGTTACGCTCGTCTGCAAGCAGCTGTTTTTAAGTTTCAAAATTTGACTAACGAGCGTCCAACACGAAAAGCAATAGCTGACATGCAATATTTCTGAAACAAATTTCTCAGAAGTTCACGCAAAGTGCACAGAAAACTAAAAATAAAAGTATATACCCATTGTACAGTGCGTGGGCTGTGGGTGATAAATAGTGTACAACATCGCATCGTTGTAAAGTGGAATCAAGTGAATCTTAAAAAAATGAAAAAAAAAGGAACGAGCAAAATTATAATAGAATGACATAATCTCGCTGTCACTACGTCTAGTGTTACGTACAACTGTTTTCCAGGATAACATCTCCAGCTTTTCATCAAAGGAAGCATTTCCTCTATCTTTTTACTTTCATATGCTAGTCACAGATTGATTCTAGATAATAGAAATTGTAAAAAAAATTGCTGGCTCTCGCGTAATCGAGAGTAGATATAAGCGCGAAATGGCAACCGGCAAAGTAGATTGGTTGGAGATGATACTAGCCACAATCTTAAAATGGGTGTACTGCATGTTCGCAACGGCACAACCCACCACACCACACCGCATCACGCCATACTGCGCACTGGTCCACATGGACGCTGCCCAGCCAGAAGAAGAAAACCGGCTGAAGGCGGCACGACAGGCAGCGAGAGACGCCAGGGAGACAGAGTGCACTGTCCAGCTAGAATAAGATCGCCTGAAGGAGGCGCCACGCAGCGTGGCGCAATCTCTCGAGGCGACGCAAAACCCGCGCAGTGGAACTCACGGACATCTGGCGTTCAAAAGAGCACATGCGACCCTGTCTCAGCACCAAAAGATGACAATGAAGTGTATGGGGTGCTGTATCTGCCTTTTGAACGTCGCTATTGTAAGTGACAAATGAAACTTCAGCGTACTATAAGTTACAGCTTGAGTGATATTGTGAACAAACATTAGGAAGCGCTCGAAAGCAATATTTTTTTAAACTTGATTGGGCAGTAACTAGCGCATGTAATTCGGTCCTGTACAAGGAGTCGGGTGACAGAGACCGCGTTTTCTCAAGTTTTGACTGGTTGCCCAGATGATCTCGTTTTGTTCTCCCAGCTTGGCCGGTTGTTCTTGTTGGGTGCCCGGATAACGGCTCTGGGTTGCGGCTCAAAAAAGTCGCCGACAACGGCACCTAGAAGCATTTCATGTTTAATAAACAACCCATAAGCATGCTAGAAGTTATGGGCTGAGTAAACCCCTAGAGGTTTGCTAGGAGCTATGGGTGACGAATTTTCTAGAAAAGAAAGCCATACTTGTTCACATGATTGTTGCAGTAACTTCCAGTGCACAAAGCCATCTTTACAGCGTAGTATTTTACGCGCGAAACGAAAGTATGCGCGTCTTAGCTGAAAGTGTTACCCCAAATGCTAATGCACGCTGGGGCGTGCCATATAGTTCCTAGCATCTGTAAGGCACCAAAGACAGCCCTTCTTATTTCAGGAAAAGGAAAAAAGAGAAGGTACGGCTAAAATATGGGCAGCAGTTGGCAAACGCACGCTGCAAAGGACGTTGCTATAAGCATGCATAGCTCATAGTAACAATGTAAGGGATGGTCCTTGGTCCACTAGGCGGCTGTGCACGCATATGGCCAACTTAAAGAATAACACGAGAAAGGAGGGATCGCGTTATTAAAGTACGTATTTTGTATTCAGTGCGACGCGCAAGGAAAGTTTATACAGTATGCATTGATATCAAATGAAAACGGATCGCAGCTGTGAGTTTCATACGTGGCGTGCATTATTACACCGTAGCCGACGGAAATTGGTATTCAGGAGTGTGCCACGGTATCGCATCGGTCCGGGCAGGGACGGTCGGGCACAGCAGGAATAATGGGTCCATTCGATTAACTCCGAGGCTGACAAAGCACGCGGGTCTATCCGGCCACGTTCAGTCTGCTCGCGCTCGCGATCCTGAGCGCCGTACAAGCGAACGGGTCAGTGTTGTTCGAGCGGGAATTTCCCTGTCCTGTCGCGCGCTACATTGAGCCCGCGGTGTTGGGCTTCGACGTGAGGAAGCCGGATAATCCAGCGAATTTACCGCGCAACCCTGCAAGATCTGTGGAAGAGAACGCTAAGATAAAAGCTCACGCGTTTCGGCCAGAGAGATCGATATTCCTCTGTACTGCGTACGTGCGCCTAGGTATGGTAGCCGCACTGTATATTTGGAGGCTATTGGGAAGAATATAACAACTGACACGAATATCCTGATATACACAAATGAAGAGGGGAAACAAAGTTACGGATGGAAATGAACCCCTTATACCGGGTGTCTCACGTAACTTGAGCCAAAATTTAAAATTGTGCGAATGCCAAGTAGCTGGACAGAAGCAAGGTAATGTTGCTTGCCGTCGCTTGGAGATACTCAGATTATTTTTTTTTTGCATTCCGCCTATTTACAAAATTAGTCTTAATAATTTAATCAACTTCTCAAATAGCATATCTAGATGAAAAGTGTCAATGAGAAAATGGTAGAGCAGCATGAAAAACTCCCGATACAGCTGTCTGTTGCTCAACACGCGCTCCATAAAAGTGTTTTTCAAGCCTGAAAGAAGCACGCGAATACACGAAAAATTACCGCGCGAATGGACGTTCAAGGCACTTTGCGTATATTCGAGGGAAGAAGGTTAGATACCATCTTAGTTAGATGGTTAGAAGGCCCAAAAATGGTTAGACACAAACATAGACAGATAGATAGATAGATAGATAGATAGATAGATAGATAGATAGATAGATAGATAGATAGATAGATAGATAGATAGATAAATAGATAGATAGATAGATAGATAGATAGATAGATAGATAGATAGATAGATAGATAGATAGATAGATAGATAGATAGATAGATAGATAAAAATTAAATTATGGGGTTTTACGTGCCAAAACCACTTTCTGATTATGAGGCACGCCGTAGTGGAGGACTCCGGAAATTTCGACCACCTGGGGTTCTTTAACGTGCACCTAAATCTAAGTACACGGGTGTTTTCGCATTTCGCCCCCATCGAAATGCGGCCGCCGTGGCCGGGATTCGATCCCGCGACCTCGTGCTCAGCAGCCTAACACCATAGCCACTGAGCAACCACGGCGGGTCCAGATAGATAGATAGATAGATAGATAGATAGATAGATAGATAGATAGATAGATAGATAGATAGATAGATAGATAGATAGATAGATAGATAGATAGATAGATAGATAGATAGATAGATAGATAGATAGATAGATAGATAGATAGATAGATAGATAGATAGATAGATAGATAGATAGATAGATAGATAGATAGATAGATAGATAGATAGATAGATAGATAGATAGATAGATAGATAGATAGATAGATAGATAGATAGATAGATAGATAGATAGATAGATAGATAGATAGATAGATAGATAGATAGATAGATAGATAGATAGATAGATAGATAGATAGATAGATAGATAGATAGATAGATAGATAGATAGATAGATAGATAGATAGATAGATAGATAGATAGATAGATAGATAGATAGATAGATAGATAGATAGATAGATAGATAGATAGATAGATAGATAGATAGATAGATAGATAGATAGATAGATAGATAGATAGATAGATAGATAGATAGATAGATAGATAGATAGATAGATAGATAGATAGATAGATAGATAGATAGATAGATAGATAGATAGATAGATAGATAGATAGATAGATAGATAGATAGATAGATAGATAGATAGATAGATAGATAGATAGATAGATAGATAGATAGATAGATAGATAGATAGATAGATAGATAGATAGATAGATAGATAGATAGATAGATAGATAGATAGATAGATAGATAGATAGATAGATAGATAGATAGATAGATAGATAGATAGATAGATAGATAGATAGATAGATAGATAGATAGATAGATAGATAGATAGATAGATAGATAGATAGATAGATAGATAGATAGATAGATAGATAGATAGATAGATAGATAGATAGATAGATAGATAGATAGATAGATAGATAGATAGATAGATAGATAGATAGATAGATAGATAGATAGATAGATAGATAGATAGATAGATAGATAGATAGATAGATAGATAGATAGATAGATAGATAGATAGATAGATAGATAGATAGATAGATAGATAGATAGATAGATAGATAGATAGATAGATAGATAGATAGATAGATAGATAGATAGATAGATAGATAGATAGATAGATAGATAGATAGATAGATAGATAGATAGATAGATAGATAGATAGATAGATAGATAGATAGATAGATAGATAGATAGATAGATAGATAGATAGATAGATAGATAGATAGATAGATAGATAGATTTGACGTAAGGAGATTTGAATAAAGTCAGAGTGGAATAGTTTCACATTATACTTCCCCAGGCCCGTTCTGCCTCGTTCGCCTCTTTCTAGCACGTGCCACCAGCTCTCGTGCTCCCCGGTCATACGCGGTCCTTTTCTTCACAACAGCCTCACACTTGTGGAAGAAAAAGTATGACACGGCAACTAAACGTCTTCATCGGTATGCCAATGATGAAGAAAACGTTTGGTTGGATTTCAGCGGTGATGTCTTCTCCCGCGGTTGTCTGCCCGCCATGACCATGGATCGTTGACTAGCTGCGAGGGGGGAGAAGTTTGGGGCGCTTCTCACCGGTTGCTGGGAGAATGACTGGACGTGGCACGGTCAGAGCTGTTCGTGCGCATGCTCTGTACGCTTAGCCGTCAGAGTTAGCGAGCTTCCCCCTTTCCCTCCCTCGAAATCGGGAACCTATTCTATTATCGGGAAGCTAATCCAAGGCAAAATAGCCAGAGAAGTCAAGAAAGCAGGTTTTCTCGACGTGCTAGCAGACGAAACATCGGACATATCGCAAAGAGAACAATTTTCATTGTGCGTGTGATACGTTGACCCCAGCACTTCGCGCATTCTAGAGGATTTATTTTCCTTTGTAGCTGTGGAAGATGTCAGTGCTTCTAGCTTAACTCACACGCTGTAAAGTGAGCTTGTTAAACTAGGTCTGCAGCTTGAACACATGAGAGGCCAAGGTTACGATGGCGCGGCAGTGATGAGCGGAGCACTCCGTGGCGTACAGGCGATCAATCGCAAAGAGTTTCCAACTGCGTTGTACACGCACTGCTCATTGCACTCCCTCAATCTCTGCCTGAGGGACGCCTAGAACGTTAAAGACATTCAACATACCTTCGGCACGATTAAGACGTTTGCGCTTTCTTCAGGCGATCGCCTAAAAAAATCTGCGGTGCTGAAAACACGCCCGCTACGCGCTAAGCGCGTCCTGCAGGACCACGATAAAGTTTTCCAGTCCAGTCCTGAAAAGGCATCTTGAAAGTGTCTCGATATCTTTCTGCTGCTCGCAACGGTATTGTGAGACCAGGTGGGTGGAACACCGCAAGGCGGTCTCAATGTTTAGCGAAGCATTGACCCAAATAGTCGCCGCACTAGAAGAGCTCATGGAGGCGTCCCGCGATGCAACAAATACTTCCAGCGCGGCTTCCCTTCACCATCGACTATGCTGCTTCAACTTCCTCATATGTCTTACTGTTTGTGACACCTTTTTAAGTTGTAACACATCGTTTGTCTGAGTACTTACAGAACACTTCTATTGACATGAACGTCGCTTTAGACTACAGTTCTCGTGTTGAACAAGATAGAAGGAATGACTTAATTCTGAGGCGCTGTTTCGCAAAATATTTTCCCCATGTCGAAAGGCAGCGGATGATTTTGGCGTAAACTATGAAATGCCGCGAGCAGTTGGCACGCAGAAACATCGGGCTAACTTCTCAACTTCAACAGAGGAATACTATAGGCGAGCGACGTTTATTCCCTACATGGACAATCTTAGAGCTTCCCTCGAGCGCCGGTTTGCAAGCCTCAGGGCAACTTTGGGTAGTTTGCAGTTTGTTCTACCAAAATACACCTCTAAAAGAAACTTTGAGTCTCCAGCCGGCATTCCAATTTTTTTTTCAAACACGGCAAGCAGACAACGCACATCCCCGCACTAAGTGGAGTTTGGGTAATGTGGAAATTGAAATAGGAAGCAACAGGAGTAGAGGAGACGCCGCGCCATGCCAGTGACGCATTTATGAAATGCATCGAGAGCCCGTTTCCGAGCGTTCACACACTTCTCAAGGTTCTCGCAATGCTTCCAGTGACAACCGCCGCTGCAGAACGCAGTTTCTGGACATTAAAGAGGGTTAAGACGTACTCACGAAACCGAACCGCTCAGGAGCGCCTTAACGTTCTAGCCCTCATGTCAAATCATCGGGCGCCACTTAGCATCGATGAAGTTATTTAGACATTTATGAAGAAACCACGGCGAATTGTCACAGCTTGAAAATGAATTTATTGTTCTAACCCACACCAAAAGTACAGCTGGCAGGAAAGAAATCACTGTCACGTATAGCACTTTTCTTCTAATTTATAAAATGCCACTACCATAAAGGTGTAGTGCTGAAGCTGATTTTCTTTAATTATTGGGTTTTACGCGCTAAAACCACTATCTGATTATGAGGCACACCGTAGTGGGGGACTGAGGAATAATTTGGACCACCTGGGGGTTTTTAATGGGCACCCAAAATTAAGCACACCGGCGCTTTCGCCTCCAACGAAGAGCGGCCGCCGTGGCCGGGATTTGATCCCGTGACATCGTGCTTAGCAGCCGAACACCATAGGCACAAAGCAACTGAGGCGGGTGACGCTAATGCTTATTTGTAACAGTGCATAGATTTTTCAGTATTGGGAAATTGTCCCTTTTGTAACGGGAATGGTTACTGTTCTGTGTGCAATGTGTAATATTTTGTTGTTTCAACTGTACATATGTGTGTGCGGCTCTCTCGGTGCGTATTCTTCGTACCGACTTCGTGTGTGTAACTAGATGTAGTAAAGATGGTGCATACTATTTCACGGTGAGCGAGGGCTCAGCCCGCGTTCTGCGCGGCTATGACGTCCAGGTAGCTCACGTGCCATCCCAAAAATAACGCCATCGGCTGGTAAACGTGAAAGACAAGCTTCCGAAGACAAAGTTTCCTGGCATCGTCTACGGGATCCCATGTGAAGACTGCGACTGCGTATATATCGGCGAGAAATGCAATTTCGAACAGCGGTTGAAGCAGCATGTCAACGATGGAAAAACAAAAGTCGCATCAAACGCCTTGGCAGAACATGCAGGTGACTTGGGCCACAGGATTGATTGGAATAACGCCCAGACATTAGAAAAAGAAAGAAATTTGACTTCAAGAAACCACTTGGAATCCCTCCTAATCCAAATGGCAGATAGCACACTTGGTGCATACCGGAGTTATAGCTGATGGCTGTCTGCCGGCTCTAAGTTTTGCCAGCTAAGCTTCACGCAGCTCTTTGCCCTGCGGCTACGTGTGAATAAGGCTGACACCGGGCTCCGTTGCGTACGTCTGGCACTGCGGCACCGAGCAATAGCCTACCATGCTGCACGCCTCCAAAGACAGCCACTACCTATTATAGTAGTTTCAGATGTTGCCAAGCTGACACCCAAGGCGCCAGAGCCTCACCACTTAATCAGAACCGCGGCGCAGGTGGGACTTTAAACTTTTGTTTTCAGCTCGCTTCGGCGCTTCCGAAGCAGCCGACGCGGCCGCTGAACCACGTGATCCCTCATGCCACGTCACGCCGATGGTGGCGCCAACTTTTCCAGTGGTGGAGCTCGCCCCCAATACCCCTATCTGTGCATTCCGCTGCCCTTTTCACATCTTTTGGATCGCGGTAGTTATCGACATCGTCCGGGTTGCGAAGGTCATTTTTCTCATCGATTCGGTGCACGCGCGATTAACTCGAGATGAGTTCAGTTGTCACCATATATATGCACCTGGAGATACATTAGTGGTGCAGGTTGAGGCATCTCTCCTTTACACCGCTCTCACTTTTTGTCACCATCTACTGGAACGGTCACGCGTATCGCCGTTGTTTCGTTAGTTCAACCCTCTTTGTTTAGACTGGTACAGAGACCAGCAAAGGGATTCAGTTCGAAGTGAGCTGCTCTGTATGCTCGTGGAACGAGTTGTGGCCGGAGAAAACGCCAGTTGCGTTTAACTTTTCCTTTTGCTTCATTATTTCCTCGAGTGACGGCTCGCCATGATGCTGGCAGATCATCGAAACCTCGATATACCCGTGATGTGTGTTAGATAAGGTGGAAAATGAAATAATGCGAAAGAACGTCCATCAGGAAACCCCGCAATAACCGTTAAACCAATAGGCAATATGAATGTCACCCGTCACCTCGTATCGTTTTTCCCTAACTGCGCAGCAATTTTCTTGCAAAATTGGCAACGGGAAACAAGAGTCGCAAGGAGTTCAGAAATTAAGCGATCTACTAAGGGACAAAGCCGAGGCAAAAGCCAACCAGGAAGGAAAAGCAAAAATTTACAAATTTAGCCGTTGTTTGTGAAAATATTTATGGATCAAAAATTTTTATTTAAAGAAGAAATAGAGAAAACGCCGCCGGAAGGGGAGAATGATTCCGTGTGTCTTGAATTGAAAGACGCTTCTACAGTTATCAGTCGAGCCGCCTGACGTAGGCACTTCTCTGCTGTGCTTATGTGGGTGTTTTCTAACCTTCCGCGGTGGACGCAGTACGTCTAGAACCGCAACGTCCTGCGCTCTACGCGGTTGTACGGGACTGGCGGCCGCGCATAGTTACGCAACTTTCCATATAACAATACGAGTCAGTTTTGGCACTTGGTAGAGCAGTAAAGGAAGGATCCTAAACAAGTATAATTGTTCCGCAAATATATCTTTCTCTATAAGTCTTCCAGAACTAATTCAAAAAAAGCTATTAAAAATTTTTATTTTGCCATTTCCCTTGTTTACTTGCTCTTGGCAGTGCCCTTCCTGAGTTTCTTTGCTGTGAGAGTCCATTTGATGTGGGTACTTGAGTGTCTGCCAAGTGAAGGAGAAGTGTATCTAACAGGCATTACCGTGAGATACACCTTATTTCATTTCTCTTTTGCGGGCTTATGCGCATTTATAGCGAGCAGTGGGCATTATTCACGTTTGTACTAGTAAAGGTAACCCCCCCCCCACTCATTTGCATAGAAAAGTTACCTTCAAATGCCAGCCCCCCCCCGAAAAAACATCCTTTGTGCATGCCTGGCAACATGGCAGAAAGCAGGGTTCCATTGTCTTATGCTCACCACAGTAAAAGTAGCACAAGAAAGAGGGCGTCAGACTAGATCGATGTAGATAATTGTTTAACTTATAGGTATTTGACATCTAAACTTTGTAAAGAGAACTTCAATTTTTCTATTACGGCAGAAGTTTCTGCTCCAAGGAAATAGGAGGTGTCGTTAATACGTTAAATTTGTTAATGATTGGTTCAAAGTCTTGCATGACTGCACGTCTCCTGAACATAGCAGCAGTTATGAAAGCTGATACAGGAAAGATCGGAATAATTGGATCACTAAGGGCCGCTCTCGCCAAGCTGTGTGCTAATTCGTTAATAAGTAATTCTTTGTGACCAGGCATCCGTACCAATCTAGTTAGTGTTAAGTGAGAGGGTATTAGACAATGGAATGTACGTGATAAATGTGAGCCACTATTTGCAGTGAGAGCTGGACATAAAGATAAAGAATCCGTTACTACTACAACTTTCGAGATTGAGGAGTTCAGTTTTCGCTAAGCCAATGTAACCGCCAGAAACTCAGCTAAAAATACTGGTGTGTAGTCAGGAATAATTAAAGAAAACTACCTGCCTCACGTGGTTCTCTTCTTCAAAACAGCCGTATCGGGGCGCCCTGCAGCCCTTGGAAGATTTGAAGGGGACAGAAGCATCAACCCGTCAGCAGTCGAGATAAGCAAGAGAGGTTTAGAGTATTGGTAGAAAGAAAGAAGAGATTGATACGACCGAATCCGTTACAGGAATTGGTAGCGGTGCAAAGTAGAGACGTTTCGAGGAAGAGAAAAAAATATTAAGTATACAAAAATACTGGAATGAAAAGCATGTATAATATACCTGATTAACTCAAGCAGGTAAGGTGATTGTCACCGCCCCGTTTCAAAGGAGATGCCAATAAATAATAATAATAATAATAATAATAATAATAATAATAATATTAATAATAATAATAATAATAATAATAATAATAATCGTAAAGAGGCAAATTACAAAGGCCATGACACTCCTACTGCGTGTAAGCGGAGTTTGCCTTTACGACCAATAAGATGGAGGTCAGCAGGGCAATAGAGACAGCTGCGGGTCTGAACTGAAACTTCACAACTACGAAACCTTTCACACGGACTGTAGAACTTCACCACGTCTTACCTTAAGACGTTTGTTTGTAAACATTCATAGACTAAGGTGATTTTTTTGTATCAAAGCAAAAGCAGTCGCTCGAGGATTTCGTTCATGTTCATAAAAAGCCTGTGCGTCTTTTGATTTCTAGCTATTAACTGCATGAATTTTCCCGAATCTCGCGAAGTTCCCTGTTGTTGCTGCGTGTGCGGTATAGTGCGGCACTAGTACGCATAGAGCCTTCAAGTGGGCTCATTAAAGCAGCGTGCAACGGTTAGAACGGGGTCAATGAGCTACTGCCGGAGTCCGAACCGAGCCAACTTGCACGTGGAAAGGCGACGTTGCTCCTGCAGGAATGCACATTCTTACCATAAGGGCTGACTCCAATACTAGAATGAAAATGTCGGCATGCTGGCGAATGAGGCGCGGACACGACGCACGCCTCAATGTAAGGCTTGCGTTGGGCGACATGAACAATGCTACCACTACGAAGTCGGTTATCCGAAGTTGTGACCGCTTCAATGTGATATATGAGGGGAAGTGGGCGTTTCAGAGCACGGTATAGCATGTCAATGTTATCGCGCTCAGTATGAGCTAGAATGCGCGACCGCTTTGACACGCGCATACGCGCTATAGCTCATACTGAGCGCGATAGTACATTTAATAACGGTCGTAGCCACATAATGTAGCGCTTTCGCGTATTTACTACGACGAGTGCAACACTTCACAGGCAAGCGCCGCGCGCCAATTATGCTGCAGGGACATCGAGCCCGTGAACGTTTGGCTGGATAAATAAACGTGGCGGCACCGGCGTGGCCTCCGTCGTACGGTCGTCACTGTATGCACGTGTCGCTGTGAGGAAACGTGAAATAAATGATGCTCCTGCCGCTGCACTGGGCGAGATACCCGAGACCAGTGTAGTTGCCGCGTGCAGCTTGTACCAACATTTGTCGAACCAAACTCGTGCACAGCGGCCCAGAGTTCACTGGAGGAAGACGGAGTAGACGGGCTGAGGCGACTGTCATGCGTATCCCAGCTGCGTAAATACTTTTCGTCTGGCAGTACTTTGAGACCGCAGTTGCGTGCTCGGGCTTTGGTTGTGCCACACTCTCAAAATGTTCTGGTGAGCTGCGAACGATCACGTGGCCTTTGGCTGCTGAAGTTTCGCCAGTTTCGCTTGGTCGGTCCCACGACAGCGTCACCGCCGAAGAACGCGAGCTACCAGCGGTAAACCGCGCTGCGTCATCTGGGAATACTTGTGCTACATTGAATTTACGTGCGGCAAATAGTGTTGTGGTAGTTCCGTACAATCATACCGCCGTCAGAGCTATCGCTTGGCGACTGTTCGCTGGTGGCAGCTGATACTGGAGTGTCCCGCTTCCATCGCGCAGCGCACGTCGCTACTGAAGGGCTACCATCCATCTTCTTGGTCTCCGGTGTACGACCCTCGATGGACCTCAGTGGTTGTGCGTCTCGACACGTCGAGGATCATCGCGGCCTCCTTACTTTTCTGAAATGTACTGACTTGGCTTCCCGCTCGTAGCTTTTATTTTTTCTTCGTTTGCGGGCGACAAGATCTTCGACATTATTTTTACTTTTCTTTAACATTTTTTTTATTACAGCGACCTGGAGGGATTTCTTTTTCTGTTTTTACTGCCATGCTCTCTTCTTTGTCATTGTCTTACTTTATTTAGTCTTTGTGGTACTGCTATTTTCTCTTCATTTTTCTCTCCTTCATATCTTGCATTATGTTTCTCTTCCTCTCCTTCCTGAAAAGTAGGCAGGCGTTGTGCCCCTTCCGGTAGCAGTTGCGAGCCTGCACCTTGTTATCTTCTTCTCTCTTTCAGCTGTATATATGTTTTCAAACCAAATAATAATAATTAGTGGTTCTAAGAGAAGAAAGAATAAATAACAGGAATATGATTCGGAAAGATATTTACCCTATATGCGATTTGTTAATTTCAGTTACTAATGCCAAAGTAGCTAGATAAGAGACCTGCTTTTTGGCCACACATGAAGCCAAGCTTGTTCATTGAACCACGCGCGTTAAAGCTACCAAATATATTAAAAAAGTGCATCAGCGTCTTCAGCATAGCACGGGACAAGGTGTTTCAAGGAAGGTTCATCAACGCGTACATACTGGAAAAAGCAGCGGAAAGAAATATAACAGATACAGGCGAACGTGAACGCATGCCAATAGAAAATGCCGAAAAAAATAATAATAATGCAGTCGAAAGGACTGAAAGCTAAAAGCTAATATTGAGCGCAACGACATGCAAAGTAGCAACGAAGTCAAACGTAACAACAACCATGCAGTAAGAAATTATCCGGCTGAGCAATGCCGGTTACTTCAGGTCATCAAAGGGCGCAGCCTGGAGGACCACTTTTTCATAACTGTTACGACAGCACGATGCTGTCAAAAGTTTCAAAGCATCTACACGTCACCGGACTTGGAACCTGCTGCATTTTAACGTGCACTGCAATGTCATGAATACGGGCAACAATGGTTAAATTCTCTCTTTTAAATTTCGGAGTGACGTGCTACGACGTCAGTGCCGCATCCTGCCCCATCCTGTCTGTTGTCCTGCCTTGAGTTCTTTTTCTTTTTTTCATTTGCGCGTTCTCCAGTTTCGCACATGCGCCAACCAGCTCAATTCTGCGTTACAAAGACGCCGCCAATGTGCCCTGCGGCAAGCCTCGTTTGTCGCGGAATTGCAGCTGTACTGCACACGTGCTTCGAAATTCCTAGCAGTGGCTGTGCCCGGTATAGCGCAGTCAACCGCGAATAAACACGGCGCCCTCACCTGATCGCAGTGACGCATTCCCTCGGGGTAATCCGGAGGCATAACTGTGCTCGTAAGCAACAGTGTAACGCTGGTATGCAGGTATGAGCACACGTGCCTATTAAATTTGGTAAAATCACACACCACTGCATTCAGATTCTCATCCAGCTTTACCTTGCGGAATTCACTAAGCAAAGCTGTTCGTATATATACGGAATTTCTGCGCCAAAAAAGTTCTTACGTCGAGATAAGGGTACAACCGAAGTGGCAGCGCATTTAACTTACCGCGTCGTAAGAGAACGAGGAGGAAGCAAAGCTCGGATTATTAAACAAGAAATGAAAGAAGTGCGGTCAACTGAAAGCATTATCGCACACCATGAATCTGTGGTTGAGGCTATACATTCTTACAGTTAATCAATGCACACCCGTATTCGACAGCCTCCTTTTCCGGGCGTCTGCTACAGCGCCGACAAGCACAACCACGGCTCGGCCATTCACGGCAGTGCCGTCAAAAGAATTGCAGTCGAAGTGTTACGCATTCCTCTGAAATTTCTCCGAGAGACAGGACTGATGGACACATGGCGACATATTTGGCGCGGAAAGAGACGCTCAGTCGGAGTAATTGCCAGCCAGGTCTGCCAGGCTAACCCCGCCTGTATACATCACCACCACCACCACCGTATTACAAAGCGAAGAAATGTATTTATTTCAATATTAACTACGGAAATGAAAAAGAAAGCTCTATATCATATAGTTCGTGTGGCCTCAAGGCACTCAAGCGCCCGTACGTTCACCGGTATGGTATATAATTGCGCTGCACATGACTGCAGGTTCTAATGCCGCGCAAAGGCTCAATATCAGCTTTTAAGAGACTTAGTTGGTCGGTTGCTGGCTTGATGGAACACGGTTACAACGGTGGGTTTTGAGGACGGGACACAGAAAGAATGCACAGGGGACAGTCACCTAAGTAGTGTGTCCCTACTGTGTCACTAAGTAGTTGCCCTTGATTCGTATGACTGCGTGTGGGATTGTATTAACTGCGAACGCCGTGAAAAGTTTAGTCAGCGCGTATTATGAAAACTGGAACCCGTCCTGAGCAAAGCTTGCGCGGGAAGTAATCGACGGCGGCAATGACACTTGCTTTTCGCATTCAAGACGCTGGCTACCATGCGAGAGTTATAGGTGAAATAAAATGAACGTCTTCTTGCCAGCGGCAGGTGCGGCGTCGCATATAAAAACTTATGTTGCCTTAATTTGGGCAGACAAAGTTGCAAGCAGCAGGCGCGGCATCCGGCTCAATTGAAGGGACATCTACTGCGCTGTGAAAATGTGTAGTAAATATGAAGAAAAGCTAATTGAAAAAAAGAGAGTCAGGATCTGCTTTAAGAAACGCCGACAAGCCGACGAACGAGTGTGCAGGACAGAGGCGAAAAGAACACCCTTCTTGCGGAGATGTAATAGCGCTGACGGCAGCAGTGAACTTGGCAAGCATGGCAGAGATACGGAGAGACTTGGTTCGAGGTATTTCTCTTCCCTTGTATACCACACGAAGAAGGGGCTCAAGTCACGTTCGATGAAAAGGAATTCTTAGAATGAGACGTGGTCAGCACTGCTATAGCGGCAGGCGTTGCTTTTTGAGCAGGCTGCAACTTTAGCGCGCTTTCCGCGCGGAACAGGCGCGCATCTTCACGAATAGCGATTTACAACATGAACGGCGCTCGCTTGGAATTCCATGTCGAAAGGGCGACGCCCTCGCTACATTTCGCGGTATGTTCTCGCATACTTTGTATACAGAGTGCGCAGAAGTTAGCGTTCTCGCGCGTTACAAGGCGCGAGGCTGCAAGCAGAAAGCGGGAGTCCTCGGTCGTCCCGGATGCATTCAACACTTGCATTCATGCGGAAAACTGATTTGGCCTCCCGTTTATAGACATTTTTTCCGTGTTCCTACTTTCTTTTGTTCGTGCCTCTGTCACCTGTTTATTTCCCATTTGCTTTCCTATTTATTTGTTTCCTATCTTCTCCTCTTTTGATTCCCTCCTCTCGAATGCAGGCGTTGGGCCCCTCTCGGTGGCAGTTGTCAGCTTGCTCCCTCCCCGTTTCCTTTGTGTGCTTGTATGTTTCCATAAATAATAATAATAATAATAATAATAATAATAATAATAATAATAAATAACAACAATACTTCCATCAATATACGCAGGAACGCGAAATATGAGCCACGCCCAACTTATAGGCGACCCCCCCGGCGCATATTACGCGCGCCACTGCCGTAATGCAATCCTAGGCGCGCTTACGGGCAGATATTTCTGCTCCTCTCGCCGGACCAAGTTGACCGATGGTCGGGGAAGAAAGTGCTAGAAGACCAAACATGTTGAGCGCGTTTGGTTTTCTTCGCTCGGCTGATGGATGGAGAAAGGGGACGTGACCGCCCAGCAGAGTGGCATCCCTGCGCATTTCGGGATGCGGTCGTGCGTCTCTTTTCATCATTACGCTGGCATTCGCCGCATCGTATAGGCGAACTTGGTCCCACCGACATCAGCGGTATAGCTGCAGCGTCAATGTTAGGGAGTAGGCAAGCGTGCGTCTCCTCCTCCACCCCGGCCATGGCTATGCATGACTGTCCGTGCGGCTGCGCGCATACCGGACCACGCACCGTATCTTGCATGTAATCTGCCGCGGGCGCTACACTGGCGAGCCGAGATGGCTGGTGCCTTGAGACGCGCTGTCCTGCCGCGCGCCTATAGTGTTTTACGGTCGCGCAACCTCAAGTTTCCCACACGCGGTGAAGCGAGAGGCAGCCCAGGGCGTTCGCTTGTGGCATCCAGCGTTCGCGGTCATTAAGTGAGATCTATTCATGTTTGCCTGTGCGCGAGTGTCACCGTGCTTCTTAATTTCATTAGTAAGCGAATGTTTACTAAATTTTATGCGGGGGGGGTAAATCTGCGAACCTTACTTCGTGTAGTTGTCTATAATACTTTGCTATCGCTATCCATGCTTCGCCTGTCGGACAAAGCTGCTATTTTTGATTGCCGCTTTTGATCATTCATTCACAGCCGTTTCTTTCATTGTGTTTCTGAGCTCGCCATCTCTCGCATGGGCAGGGCGAAAAATTGCGTGGTCGTGCCGTGACTTGCAGTAAGAGAGGGAGATACAGGGAAGAGACCACACGACCACGCTAGTCCTTGACACTCCATTGCGCACATTTTCCTTAATGACATACGCATAAGGGGCAAGTATGATATTGGAATAATCTCAGAACTATATATATATATATATATATATATATATATATATATATATATATATATATATATATATATATATATATATATCCCTTATTTCATTTCATTTCATTTATTCAACCTTAAGGGCCCGCAGGCATTACATAAGGGGGGGGGGGGGGGGGGCGTGCATCAAAATTGTACAGCTGCATAAGAAAGTAACATAAGAAAGTGCACATTGATTCTAATAGGTACAAAAGAAGAGAAAATTACAAAAAAGGAAGAAAACGGAACATATACACAGTACCAACGAGGCGATAAATACATATTAATAAGACAAGTGTGGTATTTAGGTGGTTATATTAGCATTATCAAAATCGTTTAGTCTTTCGCGAAATATTGTGCGGTCGCTGCACGAAACAATGTTATCTGGGAGTGCGTTCCACAGTGTTATGGCAAGGGGGAAGAATGAGCTGCTCATCGCCGTCGTCCGGCACTTTATCGTTGCCAAGGGGCGAGCATGAGATAAACGGGATGATGTTCTGAACGGGCGTTTTAAGAGGGCGTGTCCTGATTGGGTGAACTAAAAAAAAGTGTGAAGAAGGCAAAGACGATAAGTTACGCGCCATGAAGCAAGCAATGGATGACACAAAGTTTGTTTTAAGGTGGTTACGCTGATATGTCTTGAATATTGTGACGTAATGAAGCGAGTAGCGCGCTTTTGTACGGCTTCTAAGGCATCGGTGAGATAAGCTTGCGAGGGATGCCAGATGAATGATGCGTACTCAAGTTTGGGTCTCGCATACGTTAAATATGCTAGTTTTCTTTTTATTTCAGACGATGCGGATGTTAACTTACGTCGCAAATACCATAGTGTGCGTGAAGCTTCACAGCGAATTGTTTGGATATGTTTCACCCATGAAAGTGATGGCGTCATATGAACTCCTAGATATTTGTAAGTACACGTGTCGTCAATAGGAACACAGTTAACGCGATAAGTGTGGTGTATGGTGGTGTTAAATTATGGGGTTTTGCGTGCCAAAACCACTTTCTGATTAAGAGGCACGCCGTAGTGGAGGACTCCGGAAATTTCGACCACCTGGGGTTCTTTAACGTGCACCTAAATCTAAGTACACGGGTGGCTTCAGTGTGTTGTGGTGTGTTTGCGCGTGAAGGATATTACTTTGCATTTAGTGAGGTTTAGAGGCATATGCAATTTTTCGCACCAAGAAGCGATAGTGTCAAGGTCGTGTTGTAGGGCGATTGTGTCGTTAGATGTATGAAGGGGGTTATAATTAACGCAATCGTCTGCAAAAAGCCGCAGCTTCGTTGATATGTTAATGAGAAGGTCATTTATGTAAATCAAAAACCATAGAGGCGATAAATTTGCGCCTTGGGGAACACCGGAAGTTACACTGGTAAGGGTTGACTGAAAATTGTTACCATAGGTAAACTGAATGCGTCCTGTTAAAAAACTTTCAATCCATTTGATAATCTCGGGGCGGGTACCGAGGGAGAATAATTTTGCAAGGAGATGGTTGGGAGACACGCGATCAAAGGCCTTTGAAAAATCTAGGAATACTGCATCTATTTGAATGTGATCGTCCATGTGTAATAGTAGGTCGTGCGTAAATTCGGCTAGTTGAGTTTCACAAGACAGACATTTACGAAAACCGTGTTGTAAAGGGTAAAAAAAGATGATTGATTCTAGGTAATCCATTAGGTTAGATGCTATAATGTGCTGAAGGAGCTTAGATGGGACACTGGTTAGAGAGATCGGACTTTAATTAGTAGGGTTATCGCGCCTTGCTGCTTTAAAAATGGGAACTACCTTCGCTTTTTGCCAATCGTCGGGCACGTTTCCTGTGTTTAAGGATTGATTAAATATAAGGTATAAAAATTTAGTAGAGAGAGTTATAGTGCTCTTAAGTAATTTGGTGTTGATGTCGTCGCAGCCAGCTGAGGATGATATTTTAAGATAGCGAATTAGATTAGATATACCATCCGGGTTTATTTGCACTTTAGGCATTGTTTTTGCCGAGAAGCTAGGTAAAGGTTCGATAGCGAAGGGATTAGGGACGTGAAATACCGACGTGAAGAATTCATTTAGGGCTGCTGCGGAATTATTAGGGCTTATTATTATTAATTCATCATCTGAGTCAACGAGATTTGTTTGGTTAGTTTGTTGTTTCGTGGAGATGACACGCCAGAATTTGTTTGGGTTTGAGCGAAGCATTGTAATCAAGTCAACAGAGAAGAATTCGTAAAAAAAATTTAAATTATGGGGTTTTACGTGCCAACACTACTTTCTGATTATGAGGCACGCCGTAGTGGGGGACTCCGGAAATTTCGACCACCTGGGGTTCTTTAACGTTCACCTAAATCTAAGTACACGGGTGTTTTCGCATTTCGCCAGAGAAGAATTTGTCCTTGGCCTCGTTTAATGTTTTAATATATTCAGTTTCACAGAGGTGGTGTCGTACCCATGCTTCTGGATTATTTTTACTTTTGGCGGTTCTGCAGAGGCGTTCTTTTTTTTTTTTTCCGGTTAAGCAGTGATTTTAAGTGTTTGTTAAACCACGGGTTATTTGAGTCGGAATCTATAATGGTTGTCGGGATATATTTGTTTTTTAGGCTCAGCAACGTGCTTTTATAGAGTTCCCAATTAGCATTCACAGAACGAGTTGAGTAGAACTTTTCAAAGTGTTCGTAAAAACGAGTGAGTTCATCATTGATTAGTTCAAAGTTTCCTCTATTATAGTTTGTGATTAATTTCCTCTAGGTGATCTTCTTTTTAGTGGTATAGAGAGGGATATATGAAGAAGTTTGTGGTCGCTAATTCCGGGCAGTATTGTCACGCTTGATATGTCATCAGGGCAGCTGGTGAATACAAGATCAATTGTGTTAGTGGGTCTGGTTATTGTTTGATGGATGTTGAAGTCTAGCGCCAATGCTAGGAATTGTTCGGATATATATATATATATATATATATATATATATATATATATATATATATATAGGTCTGAGCTCGCGCGTCTGCTAATATAGGGCGGTGGCACGTCATTAGCGCGGCAGCTTCTCACGCCGACTGATGCTTGGCGGAGCTTTGAACTGACCAGCACGTGCTGGACAATGAGTGATTTCTACTAAATTTGTTGTAGCTGAAGCGCGCAAGAAGATTTCTCCGTTCCGGACGCTGTAGCCTGGCCTCCTGCGCTGTCAGCTCTTAGATTGACGTATACGAGTTTATCACTCTGCAGTTATAAGGTTTGATCGATTCAGACAAAAGTGCACGGCACCACAAACAAAAGGGTGCAGGGGATGCCAGTTATGGTGTGCCGGGCTGCACCCACTCGCTGCAAGGTTCAAGAGTGCACTGCTCAGCGGCGGCACCTTGCCTTGCATCCCGTTCAACCGAGCACGGGGGTGTAGGTTGCACCGCTGCACCTCGGGGAACCGAAGGCCTAGGTGCAGTGCACCGTGAGTAGGTGCGGAAGCTGCAGAGAAAGTTGGCTGAATCGAATAGACCTATATTTAACACAAGGCAGAAGCTATGTCAGATCAGTTCTGCGGAAGCCCGCAAGGTGGGGGAAGCTTTACGACAAAAGTTATAGACATTGCTCACCTGCAGACGCATCGCGACACTGTGCTTATGCACACAGTTTCGTTTTCTTCTTTTTTTAGGTGATGTCGTTAACTACTCGACAAAAATAGTAAGTTGGGCGAGTCGGTATTGATTCACGTTTGCAGGATAACGCTAGAGCTCACACGGAACGAAATGAAGAAATACCACAATGGACAAAGTACTGACTTTTAACAGACAGATTTTATTGGCAAACGTTTATATAGATCACATGCTAACCGCATGACTCACTAGAACAATAAGCAAAAGAGCGACAAACTAAACCGGCACATTATGTCGCCACCAATGTTCTCGACTGCTTATACGTTATGCCGGCTTTACCAAATCTCTCTCTCTCTCTCTCTCTCTCTTCAGTTAAGGGTTCTATATTTAACACTTCAAACCCGTGACTACACAACTGGTCCATAAGTCCTTTTGCCTCAACGCAAAAATATACTGTGTTCCCCACCTTGACAATACGCACAGCCTGTGTCGCAGACGTATATTAAGTGACGTCATGGTAAGTTTGTGCCGCTGTAGGGATAACTGTTACAGCCGCAAAGTCCAGGCATGATCCGATAATACATGAGCTCCGGAGAGGGCGCGGCAGCACAATTCCCCAAACGCAAGCGGCGCGGCACATATGCTGCGGCACAGTGTAGAACCTGGCAGTACAGCGAGCACAGCTGGAATATTAGATATTAGGCACTGCTGTGCAGTCTTCGCAATACAAACGGATGCCAGTGGAAATTTGGGCGAAATTAAGAAAAAGAATCACGTGTGGAACGCAAGCACAAACGAAGTGCAACAGTTTTTCGTTTAGGTGCGCATAGTCTTGAGAGGAACGACAAAGAAAACCATAACAGCAATGAACGAAAAAGGAAGAAAGAAGCACTATAGATAGGCAACTCTCTTGTCTCGAATTCTACATGACAAGGCGAGCTTTGCTACTGTGCTTCCGTTGGGTCTTCAGGGGGCACTGCTGTCTCATGCACGGTCGCCATTCTGTCGGTCGTTTTCTATTCTTCAATCCCGAGGCTCCAGAGGATGCCATCGGTTTAAGGAACACCAACACCAACAAAACAAACAAACAAACAAACGAACGACGAACGTGCACGAGCGTTCTGAAGACACCGCAACGGGGTGTGACCGACGCGAAGAAGAGAGGATTAGGCATGGTTTAACGCCGAAGCTCCAATTTTGTTGTGTACTTAGAAAAAAAGAAACATTGCTGAGAGCCTACTACCGGGACGCGCGTTCCGGGCCCCGTAATTTATTGCCGGGTCACGGATCGAGTCGCCGGCTTCTCCACCAGCTGCGTCGCATGTTTGGCGCGTTATTCCGCATCAGGTCTCAGCAGTTCGCAGCTCCCAGCGGGGCACTCGGCTGCACCACGCGGTTTACGCGCGGCGCAGCTATGTGGAAGCCCAGTTGCAAGCGTACCCGATGCTGGTTGTTAAGCAGTGGTACAAGCTGCTTCAAAATTTTACTGCCTACTTCCCGTTCCACGTACAAGTCACGCGTACCAGCTATTGCAAAAGCCGAGTCGCTTCTGGAGTTTTCTTCGATGAGGCGACGACGCCTAGGAAAGCTTTCGAATCGCGAATGTCCATTACTGCCTTGTTTGTGGGGCTAAATGCCGGTGTCTGTACGTGACTTTACGCTTGCGACTTTTTCGATTTAGTGCGCAGGGACAGGTGCGACAATTAAGGCAGACCAAATCTGCACGAACACCAAAGAAAAGTAGGTATAGCCTTTCGGTAAACAAAATAGAACGCTCAGCTAGTCGCTGAAAGCTGACTTTTTTTTTAGAAGCAGAGGTAGTGAACATGCCACCGCAAAGAAAAAAAAAAACGAAAAGCAATGGAATACTCGCTGAACGCTCTCGGTAAGCTTGTTGTATGTTTCAAGCTGCCTGCTTAAGCTCTGCAATTTACAGCTTTTGGCGACGATAGTCCAAGTTAAACATTGATAGTAAACCGAAGGGGTTGAGGCAATAGTGAAGCGCAATTATTTATAACCCTATAAGCTTTCGATGATGCTTTAAACGACATTACAACCTGTGACGACAAAACCGCACCTATTTGTGCAGCCTTGCAAGAGCCTCCTTCCCCTTCCACCGCCCTCCTCGCAAGAGAAAGTAAATGAAAAAGAAAGATGGTGAATATCTAAAAGAAAAGTCGCGAAATGAAATCACACTGATTCCCCAAGGAAAAACCGCTTAGACAATTGCAAAAACAAGAGCTGAGCTGGAGATATAGGTTTGCGATGCAGCTACTACTGCACGTATACTAACGTACGTACACATTTATTTACTTTATTTGAATGTACTGCAGGACATACACTGGCTCAAGCACGAGTAGCTTCACATAAAAAGAAGGGCACAGCCAAGATTGAGTACAGTAGGCACGTGCACGATGAAAAATAAGCAAGAGGAACAGACACTAATGAAGCTTTGTGATAATATTTAAGAATAGTAAATAAATTTGCTATACAATGCGAGCAATACAATATTTATGCAGTTTTACACATACACGAAATCATGTAAGAGATTACAAACATTTCAGCATAATATGCAGACAACTTGAAATGTTTCAAACTTGAATCCAAGGTGTGCACAAACGTCACAACTTGAGTATCACAAGTTAGCTGGACAGTCTGGTGGTAACAGCAGACGTTGACCAAAAATCCAGGGCACGGTATGTGACTACGCTGGTTAACCATGGCGTTTAGACTCGATCAGCAGTCGATCAAGCAAGTACATTTTGGTCCAGGACATAGAATAGATACACTAGTTGACATCTAACGCTGTACATGTGATAGCATTTCAGTTGCTTCCGGCACATTGCGTAATAACAGGTAATGGAAACGCAGATGAGGCATCCCATAAATGCCATGATCGCATAAAATTTGTGAAAGTGTTTTTCACTAAAAATGGGGCTTAGAAGTGTACTCACAGAACGGAATAGCAGCTAGCGTTCACCTTCAGGCAACGACAAATGTTTTGTACAGCATCAATACAGAACTCCGAATCAAGGCTACCACAATAACATTATCGAAGCGGAACTGAACCGAAATTCGAAAAATGTGAAAAGAAAAAGGAAAGAAAGAAGTTATGGTTACCCGCCGTGGTTGCTCAGTGGCTATGGTGTTAGGCTGCTGAGCACGAGGTCGCGGGATCGAATCCCGGCCACGGTGGCCGCATTTCGATGGGGGCGAAATGCGAAAACACCCTTGTACTTAGATTTAGGTGCACGTTAAAGAACCCCAGGTGGTCAAAATTTCCGGAGCCCTCCACTACGGCGTGGTTTTGGCACGTAAAACCCCATAATTTAATTTTTTTTTAAGTTATGGTTGCTCGAATCGGAACAGAACCGGAAGGTTAATTTTCTTCTTTTCTTGCACTCACAAGCGAAAACGAAAGGAAAGAAATAAGGGCTTTCGGTTCAGGCCAGCCACTTTTTCTGTATTTTCATCCATGCATTGCCTGCACTTGTGGCTCAACTATGCGATCTCATTTGTAGTTACACACCATTTTGCCGTGATATTTAAAGTGGCAGCACCGTTAGTATGGTTTTCAGCGCATTACGTCAGTGGGCAGACTAGGTGTTGTGTTAACGTGACAGTATTTGCACCGCATCCGAAGCTATAGACTTTGATGGATTCGCCACACGGTGATGCGTGCAAGCTACCCGAGATGTGGAGCGCATATACTTGTTGCGTGTCCCCAGTATGAATTTGAACGACAGGCATTTATCTCTTCGTTAGAGTCATTTAACAACAAGCCGTTCAGTGAAAAACTAAAGCTGTGAATGGGCGACTGATCTGACATATCAATGACGGAGATCCGTTAAGGCTTTCTTAGAATGGTTAGTTAACACAGGTCTAGATTCAAGGCTGTGGGCGGGCCCTTCGAACACTAACGTATATACCGCGTAATTGTTTAAAGTTTTATAGAATTTTTTAAAATATCCTGAGGCCGATAGCATAATTTTAGTTCTTAAGCTGAATTACTTCAAGAGACGGACATTACTTGCACGCCAAACCGAAACACATATTAAACTAATTAGCAAAAATGAACTAACTTCCTAATTATTTTACGCACATATTACAATTTACGAATTGTAGCTGGTCACATTACAAGGACAAGTGGCGACAACTCGCCAAAAAATACATTGTCTTCACAAACCTGAACAACAGTTTCTAATCAAAAAGAGAGAGAGAAAGAAGTCATTAGCAAGGTCCTCGTTTCATGTCAACAGCAAGGGTATTTCATCATCCCGTATATAAATCAGACTAAACGAAGAAATAGTAGAAGAAATCTTCACTCAGGAGGGTTTTGCAAATGGTGTTCCTGCACGTGGACGACTGCGTAGGCGGAGCAGTCCAGCCGCAAAGTGCACGACGCACGCTTTCGCATTCGTGCGGCATAGCGCACTCGCGGGAAAGGTTGCGAGGGTTTTGTGAAAAAAAGCGTTCGCGGCAACCTTTATAGCGCAAGCGCCTCCTTTGGTCAGTCTTCGTTTCTTGTATTTTTTTCAGATGAGTCTGAAAAACGAGGACCAGGCGCGTCGTGACAAGCAGCCACCTCGCTCGTCGTTGTCCCTCCTCGACGTCCGAGCGTCTCGGTGGCGTACCGGGTTGCAACGCGCGCGCTCCGCGATGGAGTGGCCCGGGTGTCGGCCAAGCTCTGGCGTGCTTCGAATGCATCTCGCCAGCGGCGGCCGCACGTTGTCCTGCTCGTCTTTGGGGCGGAATTCCTCTGGCCGTTTGGTTACGTTGTCGGTGTATGTATTATGCAGGCTGACGATGCTGGACCGCCCGTCCTAAGAGGGCTGCCGGCGCTGGCTTTTTTCTGCAGGGTGGAGTTTGCAGCGGCGGCGGCCTGAGGCGCGGGAGGCGCTGCGGCCTCATCAAATATGCAGCGTCGAGCGGGGCCCTCCTGCTGATTCGGCGAGCACGAACCACGAAATGGGGTCAGGACCCATCGATGGTGGCCTCTTGCTTTTCGGCCCGGCCCACCGCGCGGGCCAGCAGGTTCGGTGGCGCTCGTCGTACGGTCGCCAAGAGGACCGCACCGCGCACAAACAGCGACGCGCCACGTGGCCTGGAACGCAGCCACAAGCGACGTGCGCCTCGTTGCTAATGTTTGTACTTCACAGTGGCGTCCCGGGCCTTCGTAAGAGCGCGGCAATCGCCCACTCGAGCACGGTGCGCTCCCGACCGACGAGACTGCGCGCACCTTCGATGTCGTCGCTGGCCTTCCACTGCGCACGCGCCGGCACAAACACAGCTGCCTGTCGCTTACCTCGACACACTTACCACAGTAGCCGAAAGAGTGAGACGAGCAAGGGACGAAATTACACGACTCGGGTTCGATGCAACGAGCCTGTGCGTCGGTCACTTCAGGACGATTTATGAGAATGCTTCTCAAGTTCCAGTGCGCTTTCGGCTCTTCATCGACCTCAGCTTGCGTCCTTCGCCGACCTAAAACAGCGCGAAAGGCATGGACGAGTGAGTGAAAGACATCAGCGCGTCTGTGGTCTTTTCACTCGTCCTTGTCTTTTGCGCTGTTTTCAGCAGAGAGATTGATCGACTGGTCGCAAGCGAGTACCTTGCCTAATCCATAATCAACTCCAGTTGTAAGCACAACAAATACATAAGCAAGTGAATTATTGGTCCACGCACTCTGATTTAGTCTTTCGTTGCCATGTCTTTCCCATTGCGTCGAAAGCGCGGCTCATCATCATCATCATCATCATCATCATTTGCTCTAAGTTCACCGATGTACCTGCCGGACTCCCCAACGAACTGTTTAAATGACATGCAGCGAAATTAGAAATACTCCTGGCTCAAGGTGGCCACATACATACTGCAATGCAACAGAACAACTCAACTACCAAAAACCGCGGAGTTCCTGAGTGAATTTTGAATAACTAACGCGAGGCAGAACTGTCACGTATACAAGTGATATGCACAGCATGTAAAGCATGACGTCACCTAGGAACATTGTGCGTCCTCAAGCTAAAGCAATACGAAGTCGTCATGAAACAATCAGCTAGTTGGAGTTTATTACGTCCATCAGTGCTTCAATCACGCTTTTAGCGGAGTACGAGAAAGCAGGTTGATATTCAGATAAGACGTAATGCAGTAATTCAACTTTTTTTCTTCTAACATAATACAGGGATTCACAAAGCATTTAGCAGTTCCAGCAATTTTACCACGACAGAAACAAGACAAAAAGCTTTTGGCTTCATTTTTCACCTGTGCTGTAGTTACCAGGCTGCTTATAGCATTGTGTTTAAACGTGCTTAAGACGTCTGAAATAGAGAAAAAAAAGTTACAAAATCTGTACAAGTGTTTTCAAGTGGTCTTCACGTTTCGGCAAAGTTTGAAGCGTACTTTTCTGTGTGTTTTTTAGTTCATTCACGTTGTAATGACATTCATCATCATCATCATCATCATCAGTCTGGTTACGCCCACTGCAGGGCAAAGGCCTCTCCCATAGTTTTCCAACTACCTCGGTCATGTACTAATTGTGGCCATGTCGTCCCTGCAAACTTCTTAATCTCATCCGTCCACCCTAACTTTCTGCCGCCCCTTGCTACGCTTCCCTTCTCTTGGAATCCAGTACGTAACCCTTAATGACCATCGGTTATCTTCCCTCCTCCTTACATGTCCTGTCCATGGCCATTTCTTTTTCTTGATTTCAACTAAAATGTCATTAACTCGCGTTTGTTCCCTCACCCAATCTACTCTTTTCTTATCCCTTAACGTTACACCCATCATTCTTCTTTCCATAGCTCATTGCGTCGTACTCAATTTAAGTAGAACCCTTTTCGTAAGCCTCCAGGTTTCTGCCCCGTAGGTGAGTACTGGTAAGACACAGCAATTATACCCTTTTCTCTTGAGGGATAATGGCAACCTGCTGTTCATGATCTGCGAATGCCTGCCAAACGCACCCCAGCCCATTCCTATTCTTCTGATTATTTCAGTCTCATTATTCGGATCCGCGGTCACTACCTGCCCTAAGTAGATGTATTTTCTTACCACTTCCAGTGCCTCGCTATGTATTGTAAATTGCTGTTCTCTTCCAAGACTGTGAAACATTACTTTAGTTTTCTGCAAATTAATTTTTAGACCCACTCTTCTGCTTTGCCTCTCGAGGTCAGTGAGCATGCATTGCAATTGGTCCCCTGAGTTACTAAGCAAGGCAATATCATCAGCGAATCGCAAGTTACTAAGATATTCTCCATTAACTCTTATCCCCGATTCTTCCCAGTCCAGGTTTCTAAATACCTCCTGTAAACACGCTGTGAATAGCATTGTAGAGATCGTCTCTCCCTGCCTGACGCCTTTCTTTATTGGGATTTTGTTGCTTTCTTTATGGAGGACTCCGGTGGCTGTGGAGCCGCTATAGATATATTTCAGTATTTTTAAATACGGCTCGTCAACACCCTCATTCCGTAATGCCTCCATGGCTGCTGAGGTTTCGACAGAATAAAACGCTTTCTCGTAATCAATGAAAGCTATATATAAGGGTTGGTTATATTCCGCACATTTCTCTATCACCTGATTGATACTGTGAATATGGTCTGTTGTTGAGTACCCTTTACGGAATCCTGCCTGGTCCTTTGCTTGACAGAAGTCTAAGGTGTTCCTGATTGTATTTGCGATTATCTTAGTAAATAGTTTGTAGGCAACGGACAGTAAGCTGATCGGTCTATAATTTTTCAAGTCTTTGGCGTCCCCTTTCTTATGGATTAGGATTATGTTAGCGTTCTTCAAAGATTCTGATACGCTCGAGTTCATGAGGCATTGCGTATACAGGGTGGCCAGTTTCTCTAGAACAATCTGCCCACCATCCTTCAACAAATCTGCTGTTACCTGATCCTCTCCAGCTGCTTTCCCCCTTTGCATAGCTCCCAAGGCTTTCTTTACTTCTTCCGGCGTTACTTGTGGGATTTCGAATTTCTCTAGACTATTCTCTCTTCCATTATCGTCGTGGGTGCCACTGGTACTGTATAAATCTCTATAGAACTCCTCAGAATTGCACAGCCACTGCAGCCTAGCCCACAGAGTGGGCTAGGCTGCATCGGCATCGGCACTATGTTTAATCGCTGCTTGTTCTTCATGCAGTTCTTCGGCTTCCTTGCTGTACCCCCCCCCCCCCCCCCTTTGCGGCATTACATGGCTTGGAACTGCTTCGTCTGACTTGGCTCCCTTTGCGGTCAAGCACGCGGATGCCACCGAGTGCTTGCCCAGGAACTGCTCTATCGCTTCCATATGCGATTGCCTCGGCACGTCTCTCTTCAAGCTACAGCATGCCAATCACCCCGATGTCCTGTCCTTTGATCAGCCAAACATCGACAACTCTCGGTTTGTGACGTCAACAGTCGACGGTATAAATGTCCAGCGCGTGGATCGACTCTTCAGTGGGCTAGGCTGCAGCGGCACCGGCACCATGTTTAATCGCTGGTTGTTCTTCATGCAGGTATGTTACTATTCTGATGCCGAGTGTATCCGATCTGGTGATCGCTTTCTGCTGCTGCTCCCTTGCCCACAAAGTCTTGTATCCTGCTGCTCGCATGCATTGTATTGCGCAAGTTGTCTCCTCTTGAGCGGAGATGTGGAAATCAACACTGGCCCGGGCCCTCGGTCTAAGTCTAGGCGTGGATCCGGTTCCGCTCTCGATGAGAATGAGGATGCTCGCCCTTCCTTCGATAGCCATGACAACAACGACCCTTCCGTCCCCGAGATGTTCTCTAAATTATTGGAGGGGCAGACTCAGTTGGCACAAGATATTGCGGAAATTAAGTGATTTCAACAGTCAGTTGCGCGTCGCTTTGATGTTTCAGAGTCACGTGTTCAAGCACTAGAATCCACTCCTATGTCCAAAGACTCTAGTTTACTGTGTGATTTACGTGCTGAAACAAATGCCTTGACTACTAAGGTAACGGACTTGGTCCTAAAAAATGCCAGTCTTGAAAATAATTCTCGTAGAAACAATGTGATAACACACGGTATTTCTGAAGTCCTGGATGAAAACGCTACCACCCTGATGACTGCAGTTTCATCTGTATTTACTGAGCACTTGAAGACTAGCTGCCCTCATATTGAGCGCTGCCCCAGGCTCGGTAGAGCACGCACTGGTTACATTCGTCCCGTCATTCTAAAACTTTCTAACTTCAACGACAGAACCGAGGTCCTTAGGAACATCTCAAAGCTCAAGGGCTCAAATTTCGTCATTAAAAAAGATTTCTCTTCTAGGGTTCGGTTAATTCGGAAAAAGTCTGGGACGCATCAGCCTCTTTTCTGGACAGCGGTTCTATTGTGAAGTTGAGATATGATCATGCTTTCATTGACAAGGTTCGTTATAACTGGGATGACAGTTCAAACTCATTAGTAATGGCACCCGCTCAACGTGTTTCTTCTAAGCCTGGCCATTTGACTTCCGTTCCATCCACTTCCTGAATTCATCCTGGCCGTTTTGAGAACCTTGTTGTCTTGAATATAAACGCTCGTAGTATTGTTAAAAAGTTTCCCGATTTATTGTCCCTTATCTGTTCATTCCCCCCCATGTTATCGGCATCACAGAGACTTGGCTACACAATGGTATTTACGACTCTGAGTTCACTCCACCCGGTTTTGTTGCCGTGCGCTTAGACAGGATTTGTGGTACTGGTGGTGGCGTGGCACTGCTTATCCGGTCGGATCTATCATTCTCAGTCTTGCCTTCTCCTCCAGAAGCAGAATCCGTGTGGTGTAAAATTTACCTACATAATCGGTGTATTGTGATTAGTGTTATATATCGTCCCCCCGGCTCTACTCTTGATGTCCTTCATGCTGTTGCAAATTCCATGAGCGAAAATAACATTGCTTCGTCGAGTTTTATCTGTATGGGTGACTTCAACGCCCCTGGCATCCACTGGCCATCATTGTCTGCAGTCGATCGCGACACAGCTATTTGTAAAGAACTAATAAACATTTCCTTGTCCTTTGGTCTCACCCAGGTTGTTCCTAGTGCAACCAGGTTAAATTCCGTCCTTGACTTAGTTTTTATAAGCGCTAACCTAGCCGAACGTGACTTTTCTTGCGAGGTAATTGATGGTATTTCAGACCATAAGGGCGTTTTAGTATCACTCTCTTGTCCAATTTCTAAATCCCCCTACACGTTTACTAGTTTCCCTGATTTCACTCGCGCGGACGACAACTCCATTACTGATGCCTTATATCATCATTTTGATACGTTTAGTGCACTTTCAGATAACCAGGACGTCAACTGCCTTGCTAATTACTTTGAGCGTCTTCTGAAATCATGTATCGAACATTTTGGGCCCATTAAAACTAAGAAATGAAATTCTAACATTCCATGGATGACTCGTGATATCTTGCATTTGTCCCGTCGCGTTCGAAGGTTAAGGCGTTCCAGAAGAGGCATTGATCCCATGGCGTTGGATAGATTTGTTAAGGCAAAGAAAGAACTCAATCTTAAGTTGCAAAAGGCCAAGGATTTCTTTTTTCGCGTTCGCCTGCACAATTTGTTAAGCACTAACCCACGAAAATTTTGTTCTTCTATTTTACCTTGCGATGCTTCATCCACTTCTTTCAGAATAGATAATGTCGTCATCAACGACCCGGCAGTGATATCCGATGTTTTCAACAAGTATTTCCAGTCCGTGTTTGTTTCCGGTAACAACTTTATCCCCACCCTTACCAATATAATTTCTTCTGAAGCAATCAGTGACGTTGAGATAAACTGCGAAGGCATCCTCAACCTTATATTAAACCTGGATGTTAAGAAATGCACCGGTCCGGACGGGATACACAACGCGTTCCTTGTTCGTTATTCGTTGTGGTCAACGAAATATCTGTCAGTCATATTCAGAAAGTCCTTATCATCCGCTCCTGTACCTTCTTCATGGAAGTTAGCCAAAGTGCTCCCTCTTTATAAATCTGGAGATAAGCAGTGTTTGTCGAACTACAGGCCAATTTCACTGACGTCACAGTCATGCAAAATGCTGGAACACGTCATTCATAAGCATATCACGCTCTTTCTGGAATCAAATAATTTACTGTCTAACATGCAACATGCGTTTAGGCGTGGTTTTAGCACGTTGATGCAGCTAGCTGAGTTCACGCATGACATTTCATCTAACCTAGATGTAGGCAACCAGGTTGATGCCATTTTTATAGATTTCTCGAAGGCATTTGACACCGTTTTACATTCTAAACTTATTGCTAAACCTAATGCTGTACTCAATAATCCTCATTTAGTTAACTGCATTTTAAGCTTTCTCTCATTTCGCTCCCCGTTCGTCTCTTACAGTTCCACTGACTTCGCTACTGTTGATGTGACATCAGGTGTGCCCCAAGGCTCCGTCCTTGGGCCGCGTCTTTTTTTATTATATATAAACGATTTGCCACTTCACTGCTCTTCTAACATCCGTCTCTATGCTAATGACTGCGTTCTATATGAAGTGAATAACTCTTCTAATGATCATTACCGCCTTCAAGAGTCGTTTTCTAGGTTGTGCGATTGGTGTAACACTTGGCAAATGAACATTAATTTCAATAAAACCGTTCTGATTTCTTTCTGCAACAAATCTTCCCCATCCCTTTTTAGTTACTCGTTCAATGGCCGTGCTGTAGATAAGGTTTCTGAGTATAAGTATCTTGGTGTCATTTTTACGCATAACATGTCATGGTCCAAACACATTGATTACATATGCAGTAAAGCACTAAAAAAATTAGGTTACTTGAGGCGAACGCTAACCCGATCTCCTAAAGACACAAAGTTACTAATGTATAGATCTCTAATCCGCCCTGCTCTTGATTATGCATCTGTAGTTTGGAGCCCGCATAAGCAGTTAGAGATTAATAAGCTAGAAACAATACAGAAAAAAGCTGTGCGATTTATATGTCATCGTTACGATCGCGACTTTTCGCCCTCTTCAACACTTTCTTCCTTGAACCTAAACACGCTCTCTTCTCGTCGCCGTGTCGAATCATTAAAATTCTTGCACTGCATTGTCAATTCTTTAGTTAGGCTCTCAAACGATAATTACATTAACTTCGCGCCAGGATCATCAACGAGAAGACATCATGACCTAAACTTGATACCCTACTACGCACGCATTAACATGTTCAAATTCAGCTTTTTTCCCCGCTCAATCGAAGACTGGCATTCATTACCTGGGTCCATTCGCTCATGCTCATCCAAAATTTTTGCGACCACCATCCTAGATGCATAATCATGCTCACCCATGCCCGGCAGCATTTGTATAACTTCTTGTGTATTTTCCTTCCATAAGTGCTCTTTTGTAAAAGTGTTCACTTGTGTTTACCGTGTTAGGATTGGGGGCTCAATCCCATCGCTCGTAACCCGTTGTCAAGATCGGAGTCCGGCATGAATTAGACGGTAGCTGGCCTATGCCGTCGTCCAACTTATCCACGCTGAGGACGTTGATGAAGGGAAGGACTGCTTCTCATCGAGAACGAGGAATATGGGTCTATTTACAGTATTTACATGCAGTTCATCAGTCTAGCATGACTGCGAGAGAAAGTACGTCAGTCTAACATGACTGCTTGAGAGAGTGTGTCAGTCTAACATGACTGCGTAAGAAAGTGTATCGAGCATCCGCACAACAGCCGTTTATAAACACTCGGTCCTCCCCCGATTCCAAGGTGGCGGAAACGTTCGTCCAGGCATCGTAAACACGCCGCCTCTCCGCGGGACGGTTTACACACACACGCACACACACAAACACAGGTTCTCGGTCCCAAACCGACATTACACGAATTTCGTAAAACTCGGAGCGGACCCTCGCAGTGCGCCCGGGTAGCCATTGTCTTGCGTCTTGGACAGCGCGTGGGAAGAGGTCTCCGACGACGTTCCCGTGGCAACTTCCCCATTCATAGCAGATCAGGTCCGCGTTGGTGGGTTCGGTAACAATAGTTAGCCCACCGAACTCATTCAGTCACAACGGCGACGAGGCTAGAGCGTAACGGTGGCGGTTTCAGCACAAAGCCTGCTTCGTCAAACGCATCCTAGCTGAAGCGATGGAGAGTGGAGGACGCGCGTATTGTTCGCGACACAAAGTCGACTTAGTCACGCCGTGGCTAGAGGTTGGCGGCGGCGCTCCAGGAAAGTTGCGGCCACTGTCGCAACTGGCCGGCAAGACTTGCACTGCAGCTGGCCGTTCTTAACAACCGCTGTATACTCCAATGCATTTTCTGTACCTTTTTCAATCCACTCCTGCTATAGCGCAAATTGCGCTGCAGTATGTATAAATAAAAACTATGTCATCCATATTAGTAATGATATTGTCGGCTGTGTCTCTTAACGCATACATCTGATTATTGCCAGTTCCTAGTTTCTTCATCACTGCTTTTAGGCTTCCTCCGTTCGTGAGGGCATGTTCAATTCTATCCATATTCTACTTCCTTATGTCAGCTGTCTTACGCTTGTTGATTAACTCCGAAAGTTCTGCCAGTTCTATTCTAGCTGTAGGGATAGAGGCTTTCATACATTGGCGTTTCTTGATCAGATCTTTCGTCTCCTACGATAGCTTACTGGTATCCTGTCTAGCGGAGTTACCACCGACTTCTATTGCCCACTCCTTAATGATGCCCACAAGATTGTCGTTCATTGCTTCAACACTAAGGCCCTCTTCCTGAGTTAAAGCCGAATACCTGTTCTGTAGCTTGATTTGGAATTCCTCTATTTTACCTCTTACCGCTAACTCATTGATCGGCTTCTTATGTACCAGTTTCTTCCGTTCCCTCCTCAGGTCTAGGCTAATTCGAGTTCTTACCATCCTATGGTCACTGCAGCGTACCTTGCTGAGCACGTCCACATCTTGTATGATGCCAGGGTTAGCGCAGAGTATAAGGTCTATTTCATTTCTAGTCTCGCGATTCGTCCTCCTCCACGTCCACTTTCTCCTATCCCGCTTGCGGAAGAAGTATTCATTATCCGCATATTATTCTGTTCCGCAAGGTGTACTAATAGCTCTCCCCTGCTACTCCGAGTGCCTATGCCATATTCCCCCACTGACTTGTTTCCAGCCTGCTTCTTGTCTACCTTGGCATTGAAGTCTCCCATCAGTATAATGTATTTTGTTTTGACTTTACCCATCGCCGATTCCACGTCTTCATAGAAGCTTTCGACTTCCTGGTCATCATGATTGGATGTAGGCGTGTAGACCTGTACGACCTTCAATGTGTACCTCTTATTAAGTTTCACAACAAGACATGCCACCCTCTCGTTAATGCTATAGAATTCCTGTATGTTACCAGCTATGTTCTTATTAATCAGCAATCCGACTCCTAGTTCTCGTCTCTCCGCTAAGCCCCGGTAGCACAGGACGTGCCCGCTTTTTAGCACTGTATATGCTTCTTTTGTCCTCCTAACTTCACTGAGCCCTATTATATCCCATCTACTGCCCTCTAATTCCTCCAATAGCACTGCTAGACTCGCCTCACTAGATAAAGTTCTAGCGTTAAACGTTGCCAGGTTCATATTGCAATGGCAGCTTGTCCGGATCCAGGTATTCTTAGCACGCTCTGCTGCGTCACAGGTCTGACCGCCGCCATGGTTAGTTGCTTCGCAGCTGCTGGGACTGAGGGCAAGGGTTTGATTGTTGTGTTCATATAGGAAGTTGTGGCCAAGTACTGCACCAGGGTGTCCAATCCTGCTCTGGTGAGGGAGTGCGTTACCGGTTCTGGTCACCGGAATCAGTCTCACGTTTTCTTTACCCGCCGTGGTTGCTCAGTGGCTATGGTGTTGGGCTGCTGAGCACGAGGTCGCGGGATCGAATCCCGGCCACGGCGGCAGCATTTCGATGGGGGCGAAATACGAAAACACCCGTGTACTTAGATTTAGGTGCACGTTAAAGAACCCCAGGTGGTCGAAATTTCCGGAGTCCTCCACTACGGCGTGCCTCATAATCAGAAAGTGGTTTTGGCACGTAAAACTCCATATATTATATTATTATCACGTTTTCTACTGGAGTCTTCCCAGATAAACTAAAACTGGCCAAAGTAATTCCAATACATAAAGGAGGTAGAATTGACGATATTACGAATTACCGGCCAATCTCAGTGCTACCGGTGTTTTCAAAGATTTACGAATTGTCAGTCAATAACCGCCTGTCAAAATGTCTAACCAAGTATCATATAATATAACCCTCACAGTAGGGTTTTCAGAAAAATAAGACAACTCAGGACGCTCTTCTTGCCGTCAAGCAGCAAATAATCAGAATTTTGGAAGATCAGCTTTTCACCTTAGGAATATTTCTCGATCTGCGCAAAACTTTTGATTCCGTTGACCACGAAATCTTAGCTATAAAATTAGATTGCTATGGAATTCGAGGTATCACATTGGACCTTATCAAAAGCTACTGATCGTTTCGGCGTCAGTTTGTTAAAATGGACTGTACTTCTCCAAAACAGCTTGACATTAAACTAGGTGTCCCGCAAGGTTCGATATTAGGCCCGTTACTTCTTCTCTTATATGTGAATGAAATTACGGAACTACAAAGAACACCCACAATAACCATGTTTGCAGACTATACTAGTTTATTCTTTACAGGTAGAACAATGCATGACATTGAACAATCGGCCAATCTGTATTTAAATGATTTATCCACATGACATTAACTCATGGTAATATCTCGGGAGCTTCATTGATGTAGCTACGTCTTAGGCAACAATGAAAACAAAAAGAAACTGTGAAGATGACAACAGAAAACATGCCGCATCGACAACTTCTTCACTTATGCAGTTGCGAACAAATATTGTGCAATATTTACTAAGCCTGCTGTGATCAATGTATGGCTTAGGTGTCTATGCATTAAAATCATTAACGACCGTCGTAACTGCCTGTGTCGAATCCTTTTAATGTTGGCTTACCTACTGCTTACATTTTGTTCGTTTCTAGGTTAAGATTTTTGTTGTTGGTGGTGGTAGTGGTGTTGCTGCTTTTCACTCCATTGACAACGTAGGCTTGGGAAACTATTCAAATTAATTATTAGTGGCTTTTCGCCACTAGATTAACTTGCGGGTGTCAAATAAGCAAATAAATAAATAAATAAATAAATAAATAAATAAATAAATAAATAAATAAATAAATAAAATTGGCTTTACCGACGGCGTTCGATAAGTCTTTTTTTCTTCTTCTTTTTTTTTTTTTTGTGGCCCCCCACTGCACTGATAGCACAACAAAAAGATCTGTGTGTTTTCGCAGTGTTCAGACATGCAGAGCGAAAAAGGAGGGTGTGGCGTTGTAGCAAATCTTTGGAAACAATTAAAACAATATATGCTTAAGGTAAAATTGTTCGTAAGAGCAGATGTAATCCAATCCTGACGCAGGCCATGTCATTAGCGGAGGCGGCCGGCCAATGGCGGACAACACTTATACACACACACACAAAAAAAAAAGACCTTGCGAATCCAGGTCCAGTCAAATTCACAAAGCTTTCTTTCGCAAGTGTACTATACCACTGGCCACCGCTTTCAATAATCTGTTGTCCAGCACCAGGAGTGGCTGATATTTTTTTTCTTAAGAGGAATTACAGCGTAAAAAGTTACAGCGTAAGAAGTGTGTGCGATAGCGCACACTTCTTACGCTGTAACTGTAGTGTAGTTCTTACGCTGTAACTGTAGTGTAGCATAAGTATGCTGTTACATCATTCAAGTTTGCCTATCGATACTCGCGCTTCAAGTACAACGGATGTAAAGCAAGTTGAGCTCTTTTCGTGAACGCGCCGATGGTAGCCGTCTCCAAGAAAGCTAGGTTGACTAGCTCGAAAGGGGAAAACGAAAATAACAAACAATGAAGAGGACGGGAAATAGAAAGAGAAGAAAAATAAGAGAACTCGCGTTCATGAAGGTGGGCGGTCTCGATCAAAAATGAAAGAGGAGACACTGCGGAGCGCCGTTCTGAGTCCCCGTCGACGTCTTTTACACTCCAGTTCGCTCGTAAGCAATCAATTATGGACAATCATTGGATTAGCCGGCGGTGCTCAAAAGGTCTTGCGTCGCAGCAAGACGCTCAGCGTAGGGCGCCACTCGCGTGAACGCCTGATGGACGGCGTAATTGCTATTGTCCGCGTTCCTCGGCGTCAGTCTGCCGGTGCAAATGACTACAGGCGTTCATTAAGACCGATAATTACTTCGCTGGAGCGGAATACGGAGTTCGCGCTTTATGCATTTCCAAGTGTCTGGTCTGGAAAACCTTGCGCACTTCAGCTTCGCTTCTGACAGTGAGCGTGTGTTAAAAATGGAGCCCGATTTGGCCGGCCCGGACAACGGCACACATTTGAACGAGCCATTCAAGTGCACGAGAAAGGAAACGCGAGCTTTCCGTTTCAACGCACGTTAGAGGCGTCACACACGGACTGGGCACACAAGCCGGTGTGCCATTAGAAACCTAACGGTGTTTCGAGTGCACTCTTTAAGAAGCCTCTTGAAAGAAGTCACTTGAAACAACTTAAACCATGCGACGGCGTTGTAAAAAAAAAAAGGTTATTTTTTTCTCAAAATTGCAAAAAAGGCTGCCTAAAGTATATGGATTAGACCAAGCGACTTGTCTTGCGGAGTTCGTCAGTATAATTAGAAAAAGAAAAAGACACATGATTGTTCTAGTCAACCTACAGAAATGGTTGAATGGTGACGCTAGCAGAGAGAGAGAGAGAGAGAGAGAGAGGGCTCTTTATTGGAAAAACAGAGAATTTTTCTAATAAGGAGCCCTCTCTAATTTTCTCTTCGCAAATGACACACAATATTTAGGGTTAAAGGGCAAATAGCTATAGGCAGAGAAGAACCTAAAGAGGCAAGAAGCTATTCCCACCGCATGATGTCTATCTGTCACAAGGCTGGAGGTTCGGACAAGTCGGCACATCTTGATCAGCGCTACATGTGTCCCTGTCTTTCTCATTTTTGTCCTTGTTTGTCATACGCTACGTATATGCAGTTTTTTTTTCTCCTACTTATGTCCAGGCGTTATCTCCTTGGGCGGTAGCCGAGTTGCTCCTGGACCCGAACGTAATCCGTGTAGCCATTCGATGCACTCCACGTATCGAATAGCAAAGCTTGGGGAATGCTAGTAAACAAGTGTGTTCCGAAAAGTGATAATTTAAGTGAATCAATTATCTGTAGTGCGATGACAGAGGCTTTGCAGTGCATGCGCATTGCCAGAAAACTCAACTGATCAAGTATCCAATAGGATATGTATGATTCACGCTGGTGATGTCTCCAAAAATAAAGTTTAGGTTTCCAGTGAAGTTGTCATAGCGATATGACCATAACTCACCTTCACGCAATGTGCGGGCGAGGCAGCGAGCCGAACAAGCAATTAAGCAGGGCACAACGAAGACACGTCAATAACGGGCAGCGCTTGGAGTGACATGATCATATCAGTGCGCGCTTGTATTACGTAATGACGAAACTGTAGTCACGCCCTTGAGCCGCATAACAAGTTCATTTGCTTTACATCGTCACATAAGTGCTCAGAACTTTAACGACTCGCCTAGTTAGACGCACTCGTTCATTATGACCTCCCCGAGTGAGTGCAACATTCTGCCAGCGGCTTAGCTTTGCGAGCAGCTGCCAGCCCAGGGATTATAAGTTTTGCCTGTTCTTCACAGAAAATGTCCGCATTCACAAAAAGCTGTTACGCTACATTTATTCGTACAAGAGAAAATTCCAACCAACCCTGATGTTCGAAATATCATTAGCCAAGGCAGTCGACTGTTGGCAAATAGCACTTACAAAAAAAAGAAATATTTGTGAATACGGGTGCTAGATGACGCGGAAGGGCAATGAACTCAACAAACTAGCTTGTTCGATTAGCAAGGTGGCGTTTAATAGCATAACAAAGGCGTATAATGTGTATGCGATATATAAGTTCGAACATACATGGAGACTGAACTTTGAGCTGAAAGAAAGTGGCCTGTTATTTTTTCTTTTCCTGATATGTAGCCGAGCTATTGTGCAGCGATAAGGCAGCAGCATACATAATATGTAAAGCACACATCGGCCCCTGAGTTAAGAAAAGGAAAACCAGATAGCAAATGCAGATTCTTTTATATGCGAGGTGGTTAACTGCCGAAGCAGGCTGGACCTCCTTCGCGTAAGTCTGCGCTGACAGAAACTCATTTCTCGCTATTTTTTCCGTCCGTCAGCAAGGATGTAGCGTCGGACGCTTTCTCGTGGCGTGAATGATGGTGTGACGCTTAGCTTGAAGTACTGTGAGAATTCTGGCACGTGACGCTGCTCTCTTCTTTTCTCTAGCACGCTGTCTCTTTCAAGAAAAAAAGAAAGAAAATATGGCTGAAAGACCGGGTTGCTTGTTCCCTTGCGATGGGACCGGCGCGGAGCGTGTTTTTCTTTTTTCCCATTTTTTAAAAATATGTTCATAGGAGGTGTTAGCATCTAGGCTGAGGTCGGCTGCTATCTTTCGCTTAGCCATAACAACCACAAATACGCTAAAAATAATAACAATACGCGAATAAAAATCGGAGCCCACTTAGCCTACTTCACACAAACGTCAAGCGAACTCATTACTAATCACAACGCATACAATTTACACAGAAAGTCCTGACATTTTGTTATAAAGAAAGTGCACACGTACACAATATACATTAGAACATGATCACCTAGCCGTACGATATAAGTGAGCCTTTCGTTGTAGTGGTCTGGTGGCACAGCGCGTCTAACGGAGAGCACTTCAATTACCTCGTCTTCCGAGGGCCGTTTTACAATGCAAGGTGGCAACATGTACATCTCTCGGATTTTTAATAACAAGGCGCGAGCGTCGACCACACGGCGTGTCAGCGCCTTATAATAGCGAGAAGAGGTGAGGTCGGGGATGGTACGCTGTAGCAGTGGCCCAGTGGTTCAGCATCCGCCTTGTACGCGAGAACTCCTCCCGCATACGAGGCGGATCACGGAGCCACTGGTAGAACCTGCCGGTTTTTCCTATGGTTAGAGATGCCCCCCGGCTTGGTGCACAGATGCTTGTGGGGGTTCATACCTCGAAAGGTGGGGTATATCTCGGCGTGCTTTCTGGGCGCCCCTTGTCCAACCACAGACGGCCCTGGCGTGGAGCAGGGGTGGCCAAACTGCGGCTGTGGTTCCTCGTGGGTCCAAGTGTGGCTCGCGACTATGGCATCTGTATCCCCACCACCTTCCTCTCCCCCCGTTCTCCATTTTTCTGCTTCTAAAGACCAGCTTGCTTTATGCTCTAGAAGAGACACGCAGGCAGGCTGTGAAACTTCAAGGTGTTCGCTTCACGAATAAGGAAGCACAACGCAGGGGCACAATGAGCAATCGCTGCATGAGTGACAGTCACTGTGACCACCAGTTTCGTTGGACAAAATAAAAAATATTTGCAACGCCCCCTTGTTATTGTGACTCCTGAGTAAAAGAGATTATTGTTTAATGGCGCTCTGCATATGTCTATCTGGCCACCGCTGGTGTCGAGCATCCGCCGCGGCTGTGGGAGGCGGACTCGAGCTGCCGCCGAGTACCTACCGGTAAAATAGGTACAAGCGCACTCCCGTCATGGTACCCGACCACTAGGGCATCTCGACGCTTAGAAAACGGGTGTTAGTCTCCAACTCGAGGGCGTTCCCCCTTAATATGTGCTCTGGGTTGCCACATGGCAAACTGCAGCCATCAGAGCGCCCCAAACCGCCCTCTGATAAAGTTTTGTCGTGCCTATAGGTTTCGAGGGGATTTGCCTTGCGCGGTTTCTTTCCCCAAGCCAGTTCCCCCCAAAAGAGAGCCGAGTGGCGGACCGCGAGAGGCCTGTGCACATTTGGATAACCGCGGGCGCAACCGATAGCAGCGTGGTTTGGAACCCACGTCGTCCCTCAGCTGAGCCGGACACTCAACCCCGAGGCCACGGCTGCCATGTGCGCAAAGCGCACTCCATTGAAAGTGTCGTATGTTGTGGTGGACACAGGAGGACACACGCCCTTCAGGAGGACACACGCCCTGCCAGCGGTGTTATCTTTATTTTGTTTTATTGGATCCGCACATGCGGTAGAAGATTAGGATGAAGAAAAAAAAAAGGTAAATCATAAGTGAGCGCAAGGTATCGTATCAGTCTAGTAGTCTTTGTGAAACGCTGGCCTTGTTCCACGATGGCACACTCAGAAATGGCACAGTTACGATATGCTGGTATGATATTAGGTGTGGGGTGATGCGGACGACATTTTGGGACCGAGGAATATATTGCAAAAAGTGAAGTCTTATGTAGGAAATTCACGTTTTACTTTGTCGGGAATAAATTGCACCATCATTCTTGCGCTAGAGCGAGGAAGCAACTCGGACAAGAAAGAACACAAACTAAGCTTTGCTGAAATAAATGGCTTCTTTGCGTTTCATTGCACTGCCAGCTCCTCCTGACCACGTTACTATACCAACTCATTGAAACTCGAACAGCAGAGCGCGTTGTTATTGCACAACCTAATGAAAAGCAAAGGGCGCGAAGACGTACGACCAACGCTGATGTGTCACAAACACTGCTCCTAACACATCAGAGTTGGTCGTACGTCTTCGCGGCCCTTAGCTTTTTGCTCAGCGGTGCCATAACCGCGCCCTCTGCTGTTCGAGTTTCAATGGGTTGGTATCGTGCGTTGCGCCTCCGCACTGTTTAAAAAAGCGCAAGTCCATTTCTTCCATGCCTGTAGACAAAGAAGGTGTTGTTAGTCCTGCCTTGTCTGTAGGGAGGGTTCTTGCGTAGAAAGTTTGCATTGAGTGTCTGAGCAGCAACAGACGAACTGTAGTACATGCAATGTGTAGACTATGACCCTCCTATGCGTCACTTTAAACGCTTTCGAAACAAACATAAAGAAATTGATACAGGAAGAAAAACTAGCCGCGCACTTTGCCGAGGAGGCAAATTTACGGCTTCGTGTTGCGCATCGCAGGAAAAAAGGAGCCATTGCGACGTGCAGTTGCTGCTGCATCTTCGAAGCACTGAGTGAAGGGATTGGCAGCGCTTTATACGGGAAAGAACGGCACTTACTATTAAAACAAAAAAAATATAGTGCTCGAAACAAGCAGCTGATTCTTTATGACTTCGAGCAAGATTGCGCGACACAATGATCGCCAACTTCATCCACCTCTCAAACGCCTTTAAAAAACGAAAGAATTAAAAAAAAATAAGAACGAGCATCTGCGTATGGTACCTGCTTCAGAAGGACGGTACGTTGGGCACGTTGGTATTCCATACTGAAACTACTGACGGCGCGCAACGGCACGACCTGCACAAGAAAGATACACGGACAAGCGCTGGCTTGTCCGTGTATCTTTCTTGTGCAGGTCGTGCAATTGCACGCTGTCAGTAGTTTCAGTGTGGTACCTAAGCAGCGCGCGCAACTTCCACCGAAAGTGAAAAGAGTGGCGCTGTCTTTTTTCTTTTTTTCTCCCACATGATATGCGAGATCAAGCACGTCCAGCTCCTCGCCGCTTCAAACTGTCTCAAAGTGGCGAATGTAGCTTTTGCATAGATCCTTCGAAGGCGCAAACACTAGTTTATCTGCAGTCACTTGTGTGCATGGATGAAAAACTGCAACAGAAAGAGAATGGCATCAATACTAAACAGAACTGTGGCTTAAGGTCTGCTGTTTGTCTCGTAGTTAACATGGAATTAACATAAATAACCACAATAGACAAAAAAATTGTTAGGCCGGCGAACTTATGAGACTTCATATTATACACACCAACAGCGTGACGAACGCTTACAGCAGCACTTGTCCTATCCATACCTGATCTTATGGCGGGCTCTTTTCGCGCTGTTGAGGTTATCGGTAAGGTCGTACCTGTACCTGTACCTGTTGTACCTGTACCTGTACCTGTACCTGTACCATGTATTTGCCATGTAGTTGAATAAACTCAAACTCAAAACTAAAAAAAAAAAAGTCCATAAGCAGAATAATCTCGTACTGTCATCCTTTCATGGATGTTTATATTGCGCTTGGGTAAGAAAATGCCATAAGCAGAATACCCTCGAACTGTCTTTTTATGGTTGTTTATATTGAGTATTAAATGCAGGTGAAAAAAACGCAATACTATTATCGTAATGGCACTTTCGCTCAACTAAAGTCGCCCGTGAAGAGAGCTATTGGCGGATACAGATAACTAATACAGATTGGCCGCTCTGCACAGGAATTATTTGCCCTTCACGTTTGTTGGCCGCATAGCAAACGAATAACAAGCAACCCTTGGGCAAGTCAAACTGTGATTCATGCACCACTTTCGTAATGCCTTAGGGGCTGCTATATTGCGAGAAAATGTTGCAGAAAACCGTCAGAAGAAAGCTTTAATGTTTCTTTCCCCCGTATCCCATATCGACTGCGGTGAAGGAGCTTGTGCGGGAAAGTGACAACAGGGAAAAAAAAACATATGTTCAAGCACATGTTTCTTGTTGTGCCCATTAAAAAGGGTTAAACAATGGACAAAACAAGAAAACACAAACAAGTGGGCAGAAGCCTATAATCGTTCAGACGGAAAGCCATTGGTAAGTTCTGCGCAGTCATCACTCAGACGAGCAAGCCCGGCATCCATTATGTGCTCCTTGGCGACTGTCCTTCGCACTCGTAGACAATGCAGTGAGTCTGAGGAACAGGATGACATATCGGTAGTCTAGGGCCAGGAGTTGTGACACCTCTAGCATTTCCTGCTCAGGGGGTCACGCTGAAGCACAACCATGCATGATAACGCAGCCAAATGCAAGGTATCTCGGGAAGTACTTCACACTTCAATGGTCGAACACCAAGTTGCCCATGTACGGCCGAAATAGATTCTCTTTGTAATTGTTCGTAAAGGCAGCTGTGCGACTGTGGCGATTGCAAGAAGGCTACGTCCGTCAGTGATGGGCGCCTATGATAGGCGGATTGGTAGCTGCGATGCGGTCCGGCCGCCTGTGTCATATGTAGCATGGGTGCACGCGCCGCTGAGCCGTGGAGAAGTGATAGCATCACTAGGAGTTGGGTTCAGTTGTGGCGAGATTGCACGCTGCATCAGCGCGAAAAGCGTCATGAGAGTTTGGCACCAGTAACACTCACGAGGCATGGCTGTTTCGCTGCGGCGCAGTTGAGTAACTTCAACGGAGAGATCGGATAAGCGCTTCTCGGGGACAATCCTCCGGGTGAGACGAGTCGTAGTCGTTTCGAGGAGGCTCGTAGTCGAAACCAATGTTTCAGATTATGGCTGTCTCCTGCGCGTGAATTTTAACATGGCAAAATCGAATGCGGATTAAGTGGAGCGGAGTGGCATGGCAGGAAAGTGTCCTCGGTCAAGACAATTGGCAGCGAGACTATACTGCCGGAGCTCTGCCTTTCGCACGTACTCCCCCCTCTCGTGTTTTATGCCGTCATCTCCGTTGTCGTCAGTTCGCTTTGTTCGCGTGGCTAATTTCCTTGTTTATGTGCTTCTGTTGACACTTCTCCTCCCGCAGCCGACTTTCAAAAGGTGTTTTTACCGTCTTCCCATAGCACGATAACCACGACCACTACAGGTGGCAAAGAAGCTAGGGCAATGTCGCGGGCACTGGCGCAGCGCGCCAGGACACCGGGCGCTCCGGCGTCGCCTTGTGTGGGCCCTACCTTAGTGCCTTGCGGGTGACGACTTGAGAAAAATGCCATCGCCGGGGTCGCTTGTAGGCCAGGCGCACAAGGAGGTCGCCGGGCTGTTCAGCTGTGGAGGTCGCCGGCTGGAGACTGCGAAGTTCCGCTTCGGTGAGCGGCAGCCGAGCCGGGGCCCTCGGGAGCTCGCGACGACAGCCGACGTGGCACGTCCAGGGACGCCTGTCACGAGCCGTTCCAAAGCGACGCGCGCGCCCGAGGTCGCGTGGCTAACGTGACCCAAAAGACGACGACGATGACAGCATCTCCTGAGATGCGGCAAATGGGTAAGACTATAAATGGTCGGCATTGTTAAAATTGACGTTTGTTGTTTCGCGAGCCGTTGACGTGGGTAAATAAATAAATATATTTCTTATAATTCTTCACTGCCTTGCGTTTTGGTTTGTTCCACGCTCGACATCAGTGATGCATGATTTTGCTTCTACAGTAAACGAATAAAAATTTTATTTGCAGAAATATAGTGTATTAACTTATATTAACTCGCATGCGTAACTATTTTTGTCCCTCTTCGTTGTTAAGCTTTGCAGGTCGATCCGTATTTTGGTTGCTACGTACGGCCTCTAGTTATTGACAGGGTAATTACTTGGCGAATTTCACGTTACATTTCTAATTTCGCTTGCATTTGTAGTGCTGTGCATATCAGCTTGCATTTTATTGCTCATTACGCGTGTGCGCTCACACTTCAGAGTCTGGACCTGAATTCACTAAGGGTTATAATAGTATGCACAGTTCTTAAGATCGGCCGCTGGCCAATAGCAGAGGCGCATGCACTTGCCAGCAGAGAGCTTCGTTAATGCAGAAAAACCTCTCAGTATTAATAAGGAATCTGAAAGCACACATCCACCCAAAAAGGAAAAGGTGCTAGCAGGACGAGGATAATGTTGCTTTCTGCAGAAAGACCTAGCATGTATCTTTCTATGTTCTAGCCGGTCAACAAAAACAACAACAACGACGACGACAACGACGACGACAACGACGACGACAACGACGACAACGACGACAACGACGACGACAACGACAACAAACTTCCACTCTGTTCTGCTTCCGGCTGCTTTGCCGAGCCCCCGTTGCGGGCACGAGCAAATGCTTGCTATCATCATCAACGCCATCAGTTTTGCGAGACTTGCCGGCATAGCAGAGTTTAAGCGAGCTCTGCTTAAAGGAGGCGCTTTTCCTAATTTTTCTTCTTTCTTTTTTTTTTTCCTTTTTTTGAACGTGAAAATGAAAATAGCTTTTTTTTTTTCCTGATTTCGTCTTCACATAATGTACATGGATTTTCAGGTTTGAGATTTATTTCAGAAGATTGCATGAAATATTACACCGTTTACATATACAGTAGGAGGTCTCATGTTTCAAGAACCGTAGGCGGGACCTACGGTACTTGCTTGTGATCACGACATACATCAGCTCAACTCAACTCAAGTTAAAATATAGAGGTGCGTCCTTCAGTGCACGCCGTCATTTAGAAGCTCAGCGCCAGCCAAGAGAACAATATAAGGCGTACAGCGAAGCAGAACAGCACGCAAGCGGGCAAATAAGGACTTTACCCAGCGCATAATGCCGGGCCAGTGTGCCCACCTTCTTTAGACAACAGATTAAAACAAAGCTGCTGGGCGTTACCATTTACAAGCGAAGCCTATATCAATCAATCAATCAATCAATCAATCAATCAATCAATCAATCAATCAATCAATCAATCAATCAATCAATCAATCAATCAATCAATCAATCAATCTTTATTTAACGTGCTCAGGAACACTACTGAGGTCTGAGTGCTGGTGCACAAATAAACAAAAACAGAACAGGTAGAAATGTAAAACTACAACCAAAAGTTATGACATAAAAAAATTAATAAAAAAAGAACTGTTTCAACAGCTACGTTATAAGCAACAATGGAGCAATAACACACAATTACGGGACGGAGTACACAAACGGAAGGAGAGAGAAACTATGAGGCGACAGGAGAGGAATGAAGCTAGAAAAAAGGCTCAAGAGAAAGTTCAAAACTTTAAACAGGAAGGAGACAACACATTTTGTAAGATATCAAGATGGACAAAATGACAGTTATGCAGACTTTGCATTGTGTGGAGAGGCATCCTGTCGAAAGGTAGGAACGTGGAAGCGTCTATGTTCCCCTCGTACTCTTTTGCGGAACCCGCAGTGAAGAAGCTAGTAGATACGAACATGGCAATAATTCCGTGAATGATTTCGTATAAAAACGGACGTCGGTACGACTAAGTCTGCAGATAAGTGGCGGAAGAGTAGGATAATTATCCAGACTTGAAAAGTTGTTGGTGCATGAGGTCAGAAAATGATGTTTACACATACTCATGAACTTTTGTCTGCACACACCTAATTAATATGCCATTTTAATTGCTTGTGCCACTTCACACTACTGAGGCGTATTCTAGTAATGGGAGGCATATAGGTGTGAACAATTTTAGAAAGGGAAGTGAGCTGCGGAATTATCTTGTAAGTCTGCAGACGGAACCGAGCGCGCGCAGGCCTCGTGATGATGAGCTCTTAGAGTGGGCGGAGAAGCTTAAAGGGACACTAAAGTGAAATAAGATTTCTTCTGCATCAGTAAATTACCGTTCTACGACACCAAAAACACCACTCTTACAACAATGAGACGTTTGGTAAGCCAGAAAAAGCGCAAGAACGAAATACGGGTGGCGACGCCTACTTAAGTTCCCGCACCTGGGGGCTGTGATGTCTTGGATTTTGATGGCATCTTCTAGGGCCTACTAATTATATATAGCGGTACAGATTGACTACATTGTGTTCTAAAGGAACCAAATATTAAACATGGCAAGTTTCGGGAACCTTTACTCAGCCAACGCAGCCCAAATGCGAAAACATACTTTGGAATCCCTGACGTCACACTTGACGTACAGGCGCTAGGGTTTTTGCGCGAAATTCAAATACTGATACTTGGACCTTCAGTTTCTCATCTAATAATCAAACTATGTTTTCTTAAATGACAGCCTGCAAGGTTCTCAAACAATGCTTCATTAGTCTAAACTGATTTATTGTTTCGCTTTAGTGCCCCTTTAACGTACTAGGCGGGCAAATGCGACTGGAAGGGGCACAACGCGTGCCGAAATATTAGAAAGGAGGCGAAAGTAACATAAAAATGGAAGATAAGAAGTATGGAGGAAAAGAGAAACAGATCTTAATAATGACAGTGCAACAAATAAGAATAGCGTGTGTCTGTAGCAACAGGAAAAATAAGTGCAGGTCGTGCACTTTAGTTAAGCTAATGTCACAAAATACAGAAGAAAGAATCTCCGGCGACTCGTTCGTCATTAGCAAACAAAGAAAAAGAAAACGGAAAACCAAGTCACTATTGTTTAGAAAAGTAAGGAGGGTGCGATGAACCTGGTCGCGTTGAGACGCACCGCTACTTGGGTAGTCATTCATACAGGGTTGTACACCGCAAGCCAAGAAGGTGACCGTCATATTATAGCAACATGCGCTGCGCAAGGAGAGCAGGACACTCCAATATCAGGTAGTCAAGTGTTTCACACCAGACGCGAGACACGCTCGACGGGCTGTCCGCATATCCTCGTCGGTGGAAATTTTTGCACACCAGGACACAGCCAACCCTTATAGCTTGAGTTCTTAGTGCTCTAGCGCAAGAAGGCAAGCCTCGACCACGAACACGGCGCGGATATGTTCTATTTGCGACACGCCGGTCTGGGTGCTGCTTATGGAGGTAGCGACGAATCAGTAAACGAACGTCATCAAGCCTATACATAAAATATATGGGTAGGCATAGCCGTTATGAGCACAAGCAGAAGCCAGCCGATCAACCTCTTCATCAAACGCATATCAAACGTGATCAGCAAACGCTTCTCTTGTGGAGTGGTTGGCGTACCATATCTTGACACTTATTCGACAGGACCCGTGCAGAGGCTCAACTGTAGCTGAGCTTGCTGCTTTTGTAGCCACACTAAAGCGAACTTCGCAGTCTGCGCCACAGCCAATCGTAGCATTCCGCGGACTTATTTTAAGCTACAAGTGTGTTTCTTGGCCAAGACTGTACCTTCAAAATTCAGTATCACGTTTCAGTGGATTCTAGTGCATGTCACATTCGTTGTCAGTACTGGAGTTGATGAATCAGTAGGGGCCTTGCCTTGTCGAGCGACCCGAACTCTTATGGAAGACAGGACCTACGACAGTTACTCAGCCCACACAGTTGTTTCCGAGGGGATTTAGGAGTGGTGGATGACTGGCAGTGTTGTTGCTTGTTAAGTGAGAAAAGGCCAGTCAACAACGCTTGACATTGAATAAAGACACGGTCTTCGTGGGCGCGTTAGTGCACAATGGGCGGAGAAGGGGGGAGGGGGGTGTTGTTGTATCATGTTTTGCCATCTTAGTTATTCGGGATGGAAGAGAGGCTCCTCCAGAAGACACTGTCTTTCTCTCTTGGATTTCAACCGCTGTTGAGTCGCCTTAACTTCACCTACGCCACCATGCCCTGCTTTAGTGCCATCTTACTTTACGTAACCTTCACTTTACTTTCTTTTTTTTTACAGCCACACTACCTTCGGGATCAGTCCACATTTTTAGACTGCTCTCTCTGCGGAATCGGTGCACATTTTTCGTTGAGTTAAACCAGATTTCAGGTTCCGGTTTTAAGCACGCGCAGTTTGAACAAGCGCATCTAGGTTTAATTTTGGCCTTCTTTTGCTAATTCTGCATTATTAAGGCTCCGTACATAGCTCTACAATAATTTGGTGCTTTTTTTTTTCTAATTCCAAGCTTCTTTGACGCTTGTTTAGTGATCCTACGTGCACTGGGAGGCCAGAAATCTTGTAATTTACAATACGAAAGTGGTCAGATACCAAGATCCCACAAATAACAAAATTGATCTGAACTTCTCAATGTAGAAGGCATGATTTAAACAGAAACAAAAACAAGGAAGGTAAATTAGAAAAGTTATAAGGATCTCATCGCTAATAAAGTACGGTATGCGTTAGGAAACAAAATGAAATCCAACAGAAAAACAAGCAGAAAAACTTGGAGGACACTTAAGCTCCGCCTTTAAGAGTGGGACACCCCGATAGCATTCAAACATCCCTGATTGCTTCTCACGCTTCCTGGCAACTGCAGTTTATGTAACCGCAATGTTTACCACGAAAAGCTGGCGAAGAACGCTATGCACGAAGGCGAGTTTTCTGGCAGAAACGCGGCTTCTTGCGTGGGCCGCGATGCGGCGAAGGCGAGCGCCATCTAGAGATGTTGCAAAAAACCGGGCGGGCCGCTTGGTAGCTTCGGAGATTTCCGCGCGCCGGCGCGTGCATACCTCAAATGCCGTAGCCGGTATGTGAATGGTAGAAACGCTGCAAAAGGGGTTTGTGTTTGAGTTTCCGTGTAACAGAATTCTATTTTCTCGTATATTAAAATTTAAAATACGATGCTATTATGTCTGTAGGTTGTGTGTAAGTCGTACATTACAATTTTGCTGACTTACTTTACTTTGAGAAATTCAATTAGTTCAGTAACTTCATTGCGCTACGTGGAGGGGCTGCGTGATTGGGTATGCATCGTTCGGAATGTATTTTGCCGAAATGGCGCTCTACGCTGGACGCCGATGTACTGACCTTGTTCGGCTTTTCGTCAAATTTTGTTGAACTTATTAGTACTGCCTATTCAAGTATACGAAGTACAGCGTTTCTTAATGGTCGTCAAATTGCACCATTTCCTGTTACTCATGGCGTTCGTCAAGGGTGCCCTCTATCCCCAGTACCCTATAGAAGAGAAATAGCTGGAACCGTGCAAGCAGTCAAGGGCATCGTCTATACGTGGGAGCGGGTAGACGTTGAGCAATTTCTGCGCTCAGTACCGAGAGACCCTTACGTGTGCGGTCTCCCACTGCCTGGTAGCGGTGTTGTGAAGGTGACATCCCTCGCCGATGACATCACATTGTATCTCAGGAATGAAGATAGCTTATCCTGCAGCCTTCGAATTTTCACTGAGTACGGAAGTACTTCAGGTGCTGCGCAAATTTTTTCAAAATGTCGCTATTTGTTAATTGGTTCACCACAGAGATACCTCCGTACCCTTTTTCGTCTTCAAAAGAGCGATTCTCTTCGTATTTTAGGCCTTGGATTACACATATTATGGCATATCAGACTCTGTGTGGCTCTCAATTCTTGAAGATGTAAGGCGAAATATTCAGGATGTTCAAAGGCATCATTTACCCCTATTATAAAGAAGGTACTTAACACAGTCTGTATTTTGTGGCCGAGTGTGGCACGTTTGTCACGTTGTACAGCCACGTTTACGGGTTACTAGGTCCTGGCAGTCCCTTCTTGTTTTCTTCTTCTGGTCGAGCAGTACAGAACTGGTCTGTCGTGCGGCGCTTCGGCTACCGCTCTCTCGCGGTGGGTTCGCGTTCCCATCCGTGTCTGCGCTGCCGGCTGCTTGCTCTGCGATTTCTGCTCCGCCTGTTACAGTGTTATCAGTGTCCTGCGCGTGAGCTCGACTGCTATTCCCTTGGCACAAAAATGTGTTACATGTTACCGTACGTGCACTTAAATCGCCGACCACAAGTGTTAAACGCACCTGCATTCTACTCTACAGCCGTGGCATTTTATCGTCACATACAACAGGTATGTCATGATGTACACGTTCGCGAAAACCGTGCTGTAGATACTATGTCACCCTTACTGCTTCCTCTCGTTCCCCCACCGCGCCGCGCACGATCCAATAATGTATCGTGGGATGCGATAACGGCGTCAATTCTGCCTGGCCACCTTCGCGACTTCATGTGGCGTCTAGGGTGACAAGTGCTTCCAACGCGTGACAGGCTAGAGCTGTGTAGCGTAGTCCCATCTTCGCAGTGTCCCAGTTGCCCCCTTCAAGAATCCAATAAACATGTGCTTCTGCAATACGTTGTTGCCAGGGTATTTTGGAGGACCGTGCATAGTGGTTTCCGTGGCCTTGGAGTCAACCGCTTTATTACATCTGGTCGCTGCTCACGTGGCCGCTTCGCACGACTTTTAATTGCTGCGGGGGCCTTTTGTTTACGGCGTAACCGGTGCGAGGAAGTTGCCACGGGACATCGTCGCTGCGCTCTGTTTCGACTTGTGGGGAGGCTCTACTCTGAGCTACTGTCGTTTCTGTCAGAGGAGTTGCTCTTCCTTGGGGAAGAAGAGCTCCTTCGACATTGGTCATGCCGTTTCTTGTCGGTGGCTGATGGATGCGCATGGCTTAATTTTCGACCAGCCTGGTTCTTGCAGCCAGGCCATCAAAAGTATTCATTGAATCTGTGTAGAATGTAGGTGCCCATGATTTCTGTGTGTGCGTGCTCTTGCATACACATGATCATTTTTGTGTATACACATTCTCATAGCGCCATTACACACATACGTAAAGTGTGTCTGTCACATCATCATTGTACATAACCATTGTGTACACTGTATATATGGAACATCATTCTATACAGGTGACAATTAATTTATGTGTAACTGTGCCATTCCGTGGGTCCATGTGGTCATATTTAAGTGAGTGAGTACTCGGACACTACTTTGAAAACGGGCCCTGTGTACAATGGTTCGTTTTTTGTATATGTCATCGTTCTGGTGAATTGTGCCGTGATTGTGACTCAGCGTTCGTATCGTCTCTCGTTGATGTAAACTTTTTCTAAACACACGCCGCATCTTCCGCGACACGACGCCCTTAACGCTGTCGCATTAAAAAATAAAGTATAAAAGCCCTGAACACATTAACATACGTATTATACCCATGTTTGCAATACGAAACTCAGAGTGTCGAAGCGAAACTTTCTTTTCGTTCAGGCTTTCTTTCCAGTTCAGCGAAAACGGTTCAGCTCTGGCTCAACTACGGAAGCGAAAATTAACGGTTCAACTGGTTCTAACTGGTTCAAGTTAATTTGCATACATTCAGCATAAATTCAATTTGTTAAAAAGTTCGACGCAGCTGCTAAGCTGCACGGAAAGATGGCGCATATTGTTCCTCACACCGAACGTAGTTACTAGTTAAAAACGAATTAAGCAGGTCCAACACACTAATGCTGGAATCTACGTGAAGCGAAGATTTAGTGAGTGAGTGAGTGAGTGAGAGAGAGAGAAGGGAGAGAGAGAGAGGAGAATTTATTGAGGATATACATAGAGTCCTCTAGCTTGCTACTATTCTTTGCAGAAGGAAGAGAAAGAAGAAAAAAAGATCTAGGGCTATGATGTGTGATGATGAGAATAGGCAGACGGACGTGACTATATACGCGTTCTTGTCGGAAGGTCCATTCACAGCTTTGAATTTAAGCCGGCGTTAACTAAAAATTCTGAGAGAGCCCTGATGGCTCGCTGCGTTGATATTATATCCTGCCAAGGGTCCAGCAACATTTTTTTTTTTTTGCTATCCTGCCTGTTGTTAACTGGCGCTACGAAGAGGCTTTATGGATACGGGACCTGGGCCCATATTTACAAGAAGCTATTACACTACAATTGCTCGTAGAAGGAAATTTCAGTCCCTTTTTATGCTTGACGTATTATTAGCGAAGACGGTCAAAAAATGGCAAGGAGCACTTACGAACGAAACGCTTTGTGAATTTGGCTCCCGGATCTTATTCTGCAGGAACAAGGACGAGCAGCCAAAGTTTGCTTAAGGAGAGCAAGGACGGGCACGGCTCTGACAGCTGCGATGCTGGCACACTTTTCCAAAGGGAAGAGTTCTTGTCATAGCGAAGCAGAAACATGTACACATCGCTTTTTCAGGTGCAACATTATAAGCATTCTACCCGCAGCCCTCCGTCCAGCAAGTTTTCAGCAACGGAGGAGGTCAACAGGGGAGCCACAGCACAGAAAGAGGATCTTGGACTGATGTGCAGGATAGTTCTGCGAGGCGTCTTTGTGCCCGAAATTTTAACTTGCCCTGTGCTATTTCCCCTTCTGTCTCCCATTTCTCTCCAGAGTATCTCCACCAAGAGGGCAGGTCATACCCATTAACTATAAATAAAGCATTTGCATCAACCCGGGATAAAGGCAAAGAAAGCTTCCATTTAAAAATCCCGTATAGGAAGCCCAAGTCAAAAGCAATATGTCATTGCTATTGCACGAACTTCGACCTGTGGGATCAAAAGCCTCCACCAAATTAGGAAGTGCTTCTTAGTTTAAAGGGCCATATATAGACCTCCGAATTAGGAAAGCTATTGGACGGTCACCAATTTGAAACCCTTAAGAGTGTATTACTAACACGTCTGCGGCACGACGCGATACGTTGAAAACCGTACAAACGGTGATTCTACTTCTAAAATCAAAATAAGATGACGTGTATTTATAAATGAGGTGGCACAGTTCAGACAGAAGTGCAGGCAATGCACGGATAAACAGTTCTAGAAAAGGTGACCAGCCAGAACCGTAAACTGTTATTTCTTTTTCGGTTTCACTCCGGAGTTAACAGGTCGTAACATTCTAGTTAAGTTCCGTTTCGAGCAAAAAATAATGTATTTTTTTTTATTTTAGGTTTTCGGTTCAGTTACGGTTGGATACCCTGTCGCACCTAACTACCATGGACACTGTAACCGCAGAAGCACAATCTTGTATTTGCAGAACAGCTACCATGGACGGAGCGGTAAAACTCCGAACAATCAATTCAACTTAAATGCATAAAAAGCACAAAAGATCAGCACTTAATAGAGCGACACAATATTTGTTCTTCATATTTATTTATTTAAATATACCTTACAGACCCCTAGAGGCATTGTGTAGGGGGGAAAGTACAATCAAGCATTATACCATATACAATAGTTAGAATACATATGTGAATACTTATACAAAAAATACAGGGTAAGAAATACGCTAATGCGCTAATATCCAGTAACATAGTGTTACAATATGTACAAGAAAGAAAACTTATGATTTTGAAGGTGACAGCTAATTCAAAAATAAGATTTCACACAGTAAAATATAATCAATAGAATTGCTGAGCTCGGGATCGAATCCCGGCCACGGCGGCTGCATCTCGATGGGGGCGAAATGCGAAAACACCCGTGTACTTAGATCTAGGTACACGTTAAAGAACCCCAGGTGGTCGAAATTTCCGGAGTCCACCTCTACGGCGTGTCTCATAATCAGAAAGTGGTTTCGGCACGTAAAACCTCATAATTTAATTTTTTAATAATCAATAAAATTACAGAGCGAGTGGTACATTATTAGACTATAACGACAGAAAGCATGCAGGCGGGAGAGGAGAGCGAAGGACAATATGAAGCGTAACTTGCCCGTGAATACGTTCCGAGACATTCAACCTTCCCGACAGTTTTAGCGGTGCTAAGCTGCGTTATTTTAGTTTGGCGCCAACGGGGGAGACAAAGCTATAGATAAAGCTTTCGGGAAAACGCGGTAACGCAAAAACGGGTAGGGTGCCGCCTAAATTGTGACGTCTGGTCATTTCATTCATTTTTCTACCCGAAGAAGACATTTAGCGTCTGCACATGAGAGAGTGAACCATCCAGGATCTTGCTACGCACCAGCGAAATGCGCCAGCGAAAAGCGTATTCAGTGAATGTGCTGGACGCTCGCGTCACATATTCCGAGGCGGGTAAAATTGTAGTCGAATACCTCCTGCAAGCCAGAAATGTCTTCCGCGTGGTATTTTTTTTTTTGTCACTGTTCCGCATTTTCTAGTGGTACAGAACTCACTGAGCTTACGAACCCTCTTAACAAACCTCGCGCTTTTGAAATGAGCTGCCGTGTGGAAGATTCCCAACTCCACTGCGGCTTCCGGGGCAGCTCGCGTGCACGACAGCAGGGAGATTTCCCTCGCGCTACGCGCACCCCGGCGCCACCTTTGCGGTGGATTAGTTAACGCGTGGCCGACAAGCGGTGTGCAGCTCTGACGGTCGGCGACTGCGGGATGAAGCCCCGGCTGTCTGGTTGCCGCCGCCTGTCTTGGAAGCGGGCACGAGAGGAGAGCGAAGGGCCATCTTTCGTGGGCCTCTTGCCGTCCGTTCACCATTAACGGCCGTTCGTCGACAAGCGGCGTCCTCTTCCTTTGATGGTTACGACGCGTGCTCCACAGAGCAGTTTAGAATAAATGGAGGCTCTCGCAACCGCCTGTGCTTTTCTCTCGACATCAGTTGCCAAGAAAAAGGGCCGTGCGGAAAGCCGCGCCGAGAAGCACTTGGGTGTGGAGGCAGACGCATGGACACGATTCCTTTCGTCACTCGGGTTAACGGAACGCCTGCGTATAGCCGCGCGTCCGACCCTCCATGACCGAGCATGGTTTGGGGTGCCGAGTGGGGAATTGCTCGGAAAGGCAACGAAATCTCTCGACTCGGGACGCCATCCTTCTTTCTTCTTTTTTTTTTCGGTTGCCACTCGCAGTGTTTTCTTCTGCCGTCTCGCCTTGCGCTGCTTTCTTTCGTTACCGCCTCTTCGTATTTTATTTTTTGCAATCTACTATTCTCTCCGGAGAACAGTTTTCAATGTCTTGACAGCTGGAGGAGGAGAGAAACGAAAATGCAAATGCATTTCCGCGTCCAAAACCAATCATTGCGCCGTATCACCGAGAGCGCCTTCTTCCTGAATTACATATTCCTTCTTTTTTTCCTGCCTTCTCTCCCTTCTCTTTGGTTCGCGCTGCGCTTCCGTTCCGTCAGCCTTCTGTCGGCCCTCGTTTCCGAAGATACGAGAAAGCGAAACCACAAACCAGAGGGTATTGTATAGTTTTGAGCAAGAGAAAAGCGAAAAGATAGGCTGGCAAATAAAGCGCGCTGAATGCGAAACTGAATCGACTGCATCTTATTGGCGCGCCAGATGCCAGAAAAAGAAACGTACATAAAGAACAACAACAGCCATGACTGTTTTCTTCCGGAAACACACAAAGATACAATGACGCTCGATCATGTGTCTCTCAATCGCTCTTTGTTTTTTAACTTCGAAACCAAACAGAATCATTCCGGCGTTGTTCCATCGAAATGAGCCATGCGGATAGGTATTGTTACAGGTTTAGTTTGAGTTGATTGAACTGGGAATATTCACGGATGCCTCTATTCTAATAAGTGGCTTGTCGTAGACAAACGTCGAAACTTAACTTGGTGATGCCCAGATATAAAGATAGAAAGGCTCAAGGAGAAATCGATGATTTTGGACAACGAGTCGCTTTGCTTTCCAAACGATCCATGTTGCAATCTTGAGTCATGCTGACTTGAGGGTCCGTTAGATCCACTAGGGCAGCTTGCATTTTGAAAGTGTGGAGAAATGTTTCATATCCCTGGTTGCGATATTGGAGTGTTCTTACCTTTTTCCTTCTTTTTCAGCGAACCTTCCTTTGCCTCTTCCAACTTTGCCACTGCTGCTGATGCTGCTGGCTGCAGTCTCGCTAAATAGCTCTGGCCGAATGCGTGGATCCTACTGAACGTATACGTCGTCAGGCCGTCATAGTCGTATAATGATCATCACCACTGGCTACTCGCCGTCGTCTCAGACGATTGACCGGTAGCCGATGTAGGGCAAACAGAAACTGGATCGTGCCGACTGAGGTGGCCCACGGCGGCAGGTAGCGCACGTAAGCGCGGACATGAGCTTCAACACCAACACGCCGTCATTGCCATACCATCGTCCTCATTTTATCACCTTCACGCCATCTTCATCATTTCTTTGTTGCCATTGAGTTGTCATATCATCGTTACGACGCCCTCATCTTCGAGCCATCGTCGTCATACCATCATCGTCGTTCTACCGTCATCTATCCATTGCCATCATTCCATAGTCACCATGCGTCGTCGTAAAAGAGAAACAAAGTAAAGGGGTAAAGGTATTTCTGAAGCTATATAAATAGCACTTTCTGGCAGTGACTGCAGTGATGTAATGTGATATGGGGGTCGCTTTGTTTTGCTGTTTTATTACGCACTATGTTAGAAAATTTTAACGAAGGTGCGTCAGTCAGGAAACGTTAACGTATATCTGGTTACCAAGACCTTTCGATAAAACTTTGCGCGGACATTTCGCGAATAAACAGGGTCCTCACGAAGCGATATGGCCTGCTAATTTTATTACAATGCTGTTTTGCCTTTCTTTTATCGTGCTGCACTCGGCGGAGGGGGTTAGTCTGGCTTCTGTCAGTTTAGCGTCAACTATATACATTAGAAAAAGAGAAGAAATAAAGAAAAGCGTTGGTCTTGACACTTGGCCATCTTTATAAGCATGGAAATTTGGGACGAAGCTAGAGCAGTTTTCCTTTTCCCAAATGTTCGTTGCCTAGGTGCGCCTTGACGTTAACTGAAACGCAAACTGCAAGGGATTGCTATATATACATATCTACTTGACTGCAAAAATTTTTCACTCTGCTGATAAATGTGTTTGGTATTTGCATGACTGTGCAGTTTTCGATAGGATTTGTGTTTTATCGCTTTCGTCGTCTGGTTAATTACGGATTCTGGCGGTGAACTTCGCCATCCTAAGAGCATACAAAAATTCTGAAGCTCCGGAGTCCTGGCGTAGAGCGCGGACACCGCAGTGAATATACAAAGAAGAAAAGAACGATAAAAACGCTTCCACAAGTGATCACCCCGGAATCCGAGCACTTTGTTGCTCTTCTGGAACGGCACTTTTTTTCTTCTTTTTTTATTGCGTCGCTCTGCTCTCCAGAAGAAAAAATGACGTTGGAGGAAAGTGTGAGATTCAAGAAAGCGGGCCTATTTTTTTCTTTCCTTTTTCGTTTTGTTGAAACCTTCGTTTTCTTCTTCTTTCGCAACGGGCAACTGGTGCCGCTTCGAGCGCTCCTGGGCTCGGAGCTGCATGGAAAGGCGCTTCGCTGAACCTTCGAGTAAATATATTGCGTGTTCAAATATCTCAGACAGCTAGTATTACGCCGGCCGGAGCCACAGCGAAAGGCGCAGCATTAATTTAGGCTACACGGCCCGCAGTATGGCCAAAAAGCCCCCTCACGAGGCCCATTCCTTTCTTTTTTTGTTTCTCTTTTGTCACGGCATGGCGCAGCGCACCAGTCGTTGCTACTACTGAAAGCTAAACAGACTGGCTTTTCTAGGGGCTGGCTTAGAAAACATCCAACCTAACGCGAGTAAAAAAGAAAGAACAAAAGAAAGCAATGGTAGGCAGCCGGCCAGCGTTTCGCCACCAGTTGAAATCGAACCAGCCTCAGTGAGATACGCAACCCAGTTCCCGGCTGCGATGGTTCGTGAGAACTTAGCTTTTCGCCATCTGTGGTGCTATAATAAACGGGGCGAACTGGCTTGCTTGAAATCAGAACCGCAGCGTCCTAAGCCTTCTTACTGCGGATAACGAAGCGACCTTCGAATCGGCTGGCGCATTGCTGCTGTTGATAGGTGCATTAAAGAGAAGAAAACCCTTGGCAAACCGAAACCAGCATGACTACTCCAGCTTCGGCTTCACTTCTGCTGTATCAGCTGAGTTACGTAATTGTGCAACGTCGTAAAAAAATTGGATAGCTGTGGATGGGCAACCTCAGAGGAAGTCTGCAAACATGAGACTGTGCGAAAGAGCGAAAGAGACACTCTGTCGTACTTACATTCGCTTGTATGCGGTCGCCACTTTTCTATTAACTTCTCACGCGCCGCAGTGCGGGATGCATACGGTGATCAAAGTGATTTGTAACTCCTTTTTGCGAGTTCGCGAAAGCCTTGGCAGTATTCAAGATATAAGGAAGCTGGCTTCTTTATAGTTGGGCACGCGTAAAAAGAGCCATCTTAAGATAGAATTCGCGGAACTGTCAAAACTGATCAGCAAGCAGAAAATAAGGGATATCGACATTATAACGTGAGAAAGACAAAGGAAGTCGTAAAAGATGAACGCAGAATGAAATCAGTGCGAAGGAAACTTATCATAGGACAAACCAAGATGCATGCACTGAAAGATAAGCAGGGTAATATCATCAGCAATCTCGAAGGCATAGTAAAAGCAGTGGAAGAATTCTATGCTGACCTGTACCGTACCCAGAGGAGCCACAAGACCTCCATTTGAAGCAGTAATGAACAGCTTGCAGAGACTCTTTCTATAACTAGCGATGAGGTTAGAAGGGCCTTGCAAGACATGAAACGGGGGAAAAGCGGCGGGAGAAGATGGAATAACAGTCGATTTAATCAAAGATGGAGGAGACATAGTGCTTGAAAAACTGGGGACTCTCTATACAAAGTGTCTATCGACTTCAAGGGTCCCAGAAAACTGGAAGAATGCAAACATTACACTAATCCACAAAAAAGGAAGACGCTAAAGAATTGAAAAATTATAGGCCCATTAGCTTACTCCCAGTATTATATAAAATATTCAGGAAGATAATTTGCAATAGAATAAGGGCAACACTGGACTTTAGTCAACCAAGGGTAAAGGCTGACTTCAGGAAGGGATACTCTACAATGAATCACGTCCATTTCATTAATCAGGTAATCGAGAAATCCGCGGAGTACAATCAGCCTCTCTATATGACTTTCATAGATTACGAAAAGCCCTTCGATCAATAAAGATACCATCAGTCATAGAGGCATTACGTAATCAAGGAGTGCAGACCGCTTACGTCGATACCTTGGAAAATATCTACAGAAATTCCACAGCTACCCTAATTCTACACAAAAAACAGGAAGATACCTATAAAAAAGGGGGTCAGACAAGGAGACACAATCTCTCCAATGCTATTCACTGCGTGCTTGGAAGAAGTATTCACGCTATTAATCTGGAGAGGCTTAGGAGTAAGGATCGACGGCGAATATCTCAGCAACCTACGGTTTGCAGAAGACATTGTCCTGTTCAGCAACACTGGAGACGAGTTACAACAAATGATTGAGGACCTTAACATAGAGAGTGTAAGAGTGGAGTTAAAGATTAATATGCAAATGGCAAAGATAATGATGAATAGCCGGGCAAGAGAGCAAGAGTTGAGGATCGCCAGTCAGCCTCTAGAGTCTGTGAAGGAGTACGTTTACCTAGGTCAATTACTCCCAGGAGGCCCTGATCATGAGATGGAAATTCATAGAAGAATAAAAATGGGTTGGATCGCATACGGCAGACATTGTCAGTTCCTGACTGGAAGCTTACCATTACCATTGAAAAGGAAGGTGTACAATCAGTGCATTTTACCGGTGCGGACATGTGGGGCAGAAACTTGCAGGCTGACAAATAAGCTTGAGAATAAGTTAAGGACCGTGCAAAGAGTGATGGAACGAAGATTGCTAGGCATAACGTTAAGAGACAGAAAGAGAGCGGTTTGAATCGCAGAGCAAACGGGTATAGCCGATATTCTAATTGACATTATGAGACAAAATGGAGCTGGGCAGGTCATGTAATGCGCAGGTTAGATAACCGGTGGACCATTAGTTTTTCAGAATGCGTGCCAAGAGATTGGAAGAGCCGTCAAGGACGGCAAAAGACTTGGTGGGGCTATGAAATTAGGAAATTCGCGGGCGCTATAGTTGGAATCGGTTGATGCAGGACGGGGGTAATTGGAGGTCGCAGGGAGAGGCCTTCGTCCAGCAGTGGACATAAAATAGGATGATGATGATCATCATGATTTGATGATGATGATGATGAACAACAAAAACGAAAATTGCAGCAAACAACATCATAAGTTCTCTATAAAGAGCAATAATGCAATATGGAGAATATGTTCTAGAATACTGCAATAAACGCAATGGCGGGGAAACCCTCTTGCTTCTACTTTACTTGGCTTAGCTGAAAACATGCACATTGTGCAAGTTTAAACTAATCTGAGTGTACTATTTTGGCGCGAGTTGGACATGGGGTCGTGTAAAAGACAGAACAGCATGTCCATTTATCATGCCTACTTGATAGTACTTGAATTAACACGTCATCTAAATATTCGTGTAACGAAATGATTATGTGCCAATACGCATAATGCGTCATTTTGCGTGTATGTGTCCTAATGAACTATGTTCATTTATTTCAACACTATGCTATTTAACGAACACGCTTCTTTGTGTGCATTTTATTATCCAGTGTTCCACGTTCTTCATATAAGATGGAATGTTGATTACTGTGTGCGTGTTAATATTGTGAAAAGTTAGCATAATACCCGCCGCGCTGAGGACCGGGTTGCGGGTTTGAGTCCCAATCAAATTCTGAAAAAAGAAAGAAGGGGCGGGGGGTGCTAAATGCAGCAATGCTATTCTCGTGTCCTTTGGGCACACGCTGAAGTAATTGTTCCCAAATATGATTACTAACAGTTTTACACAATCACCATAGCGTGCAGTTCTGATTCGCAGTATTTCTCTTCACGCGAAGGAATATCTCTTAAACTTAACCAACGGTTAACATGAAAGGCTACACAGACTTTTCTAATGTTCAGACATTATTAAAGAAACACTTTAAAGACCCATGCGTAATTAATTCGTTGGCTAAAATTTCGGGAAGTTTTCATACATGCCTATATATGAGCTCGACTTTCAGCATAACCGTCAATACCATGCAATGAGGGGTGTGCATACGTGAAGTGTAAATTTGTGTTGCCTATTCTCCTGTCTTCTAGCAAATTATGCCGATTTTCTAGTTCGAAGTATCAAACCAGACGTGAGTCTCTGCCTGCGGTTCATAACAAAACTAATTTCACTGCCATAACATCAGCTGCCACTTGGAGTCATCTTATTCTGCCTCTCTGCCAAGTGCTAGATCCATAGCTAGACTGGCGCAGTACGAAAATTGCCCACAATATAATGTGGCGAAGATGAAATTTCCAAATATGTATGGACTGTTCTGAGAAAAGCACACACACAGACACACACACGCGCGCGCCGCTAGCTTATGGCCGTAAGATAGGAATGTTAAAACTGGAACGTTCTTTGTTGACATTTTTCGTAAGTTGCTTTACTACTTTCAAAACGAACAGAATCTAGCTTCTGCCATAGACAAATGAGGTTCCTTTCACAACCAGTACATGTGGGGACAAACCGAATCATCGCTAAGGCGCAATCTAATATTATGGTTTGCGGCATCTTGTTGCATTCTGACTGTCCTGTTGGACGACTTGTTTGTGACACCGTGACCTAAAAAATTTCAAGGCTCGACCGCAAGAAAATGCTCGGCTGATGTTACTGTAGTGTACATCAGCTGTTACTCATCAGATGTTACTGTAGTGTAGCGTACAATATAGTGTACGAACTTTAGGCCTTGCTTTAGACTCCCCGCTGAATTTGTTACATTGGTCGAATACTATCCGGGAATGGGCCTGCGAAGAGCCTACGAATACAAGCAAACCCCAAATGTTTCGACGAGCACTAAGAATTCCGTCTCTAAAAGAGTGAACTTCTCCTGGTTAAATAGTACAAAAAGAGCTTCATAAAAATGAAAAACTTACTTATGAGCGAAAGCAGACTGAAAGTTTTGCATACGAAGACTTGAGCACCAGCTTGTGTGGGCACGTATACAGTCGACCGACTCTTTAAACAGTACCGCGCGAGCGTCGACTGACCGGCAGGCCAGCACCTTCTAACTGCGCGAAGCGACGAGATCAGCAAGAGTAGCGTATGCGCACCAAGTTTACTGTTTCGTCTGCTAGGCTCTTTCTATAAAAGCACTACACAGCCCCTGGCACCATTAACTCGGTGCAAGCTGCCTGGCTTATCGCAGAGAATGGCTTCCAGTGAACTTGGCGCGCATGCGCTACTCTTGCTGATCTCGCCGCTTCGCTGTGTTAGAAGGCGCTGACCGGTTGGCCAATCAACGCTCGCGCGGTACTGCTAAACAGTCGGTCGACTGTACGGTGTTTGCAAGCACACTTAACGAATCCTCGGCAACCTATGGGTAAGGTTCGGCGTTTCCGCTTTTTATTTTGCAGAAATTTTGCAAACAGTTTTAGGTTTTTATTTCAAAAATCATTTTTTTTTAATTTTTCAGTGGGTGTAGTTACTTTAACTTTCACCGGCTTGTTTTTCGGCGCATAATTTTTGCGTCCTGTTTACCGGTTGTATCCCTCTTCTTTCTTTTTTGTTGTAGATGTCGATATCTGATTCAATGACTTTGCTGGCAATGAAGCGTGCTGTAGGACAGCAGGTCCTGCTCTTGAAAACTAGCTGCATTCAATACACAGAATAACAAAGTTTTCGTCAAGCAATGCATAGCAAACGCGCAGCTCCATACGGCAATGTGACTACGCACGAATTGAGAGAGTGCCTTTGGTATTCGAGCTCATCGAGAGAAACTTTATTTGTAATTTTAGGCGAGTACAGTGCTTTACCGAATAATATCATAATGTAGATACGACCCAACGTTACCATCAGTGAAGTTTTCCGATTAACCCACCGCAGTATCAGTATCCGTAACACGAACACTGATGGGACCCGGGCCAAGGCACCTCTGACACCTGTGACATCCCCCCCCAGCCCCCCACCCCGCTTCTCGTCTCCCTCGCACCAGCAGTCAAAATGGACGAGAATAAGAAAACTGTCAAGATTGCTCGGCGGCAACAAATAAATAAGTAAATAAATAAACAAATAAATGAATCAAAAGGAAGGGAAGGAAATTACTGCTAACTGCATCGTAGCTGCCAAGCTTTGCCTCACCTGAACGGAATGTAGGCTGGCCGTGGCACGCCCTGATCGTCCGTCTTAGCTCTCTGATAAATTTGCTTACTGACCATTTTCGGTTAAAACCAAATTTCCGAAAAAGAAAACATTGGGCGCACTTTGCCCGTTTTTATTGCGAAGCAATACTACTTTAGGTCGCACTTCAGCCCGTTCCGTGGCAAAGCGGTGGTAGGCACCATTGACCTTTAGCGTGACCTCGATGCGTGACGTCACACCACGTGACCTAGAGTGACGTCACACCAGCTGTGTAAAAACGGGGCCTCATCTCACGCCGTCGCGAGGCGAGGCGGTAGCCACCAACGGCGGCCTAACTCCCGCTCCTCTCACCAGGGGCGCTACGGTCGGTGTGACGTCACACCAGCTGCGTAAAAACGGGGCCCCATCTCACGCCGTCGCGAGGCGAGGCGGTAGCCACCAACGGCGGCCTAACTCCCGCTCCTCTCACCAGGGATGACTTCTCTCGACGGATGACTTCCTCTTAGATGATTCACTGTAAGCCGTAACACTAGCATAACCCAAGACTACCACCAGCCATACTACCAGCTGATCCGAGAATAACACACTATTGCTTCGCAATCACCAGGCTTAACCAAGCTAAGCCACGGCCGTTTTTTTTTTTTTTGTCTTCAAAATCCATAAGCCCTACTTACAGGCACGAAAAATGTATATTACGGTTTCGATGCCCTCTAGCATCTATCTCAACGTCGTAAAGAAATGTTTGGCAGCGCTTGCACATCAGGGTATACCGACCTCTCGACGTTCTGGCAACCATTTTCACGGTTCTTTGTTCTGTTCTTCAGAGGTAGTCATCGGGGCAATCCGTCGGGGTGGCTTGGCGGTTATGGCATCCAAATGCATGGTACGATAGTGTAGATTCAAATCCCAGTCACTGCGCCCGCATTTCGAAGGGGCCAAGAAGAGAAACCCTACGCGTGCTGGGCAAAAAATCCAAGCTGTTCTTCATTATGGAGTCCTTCATTATGGTGTGTTGCATAGCCCATTTGCAGTTGAGACGTCAGAACCCATTAGTTAAGCAACCAATGAGTCTTCGGCGCCTACAGTGTCACCGAAACTGATGTCTACCTTCACTGGTGACGGATAACCGGCGCACGAAAGAAACATAGTTTAAGAACAGACGTGACGGGCGCTGTTATGTCACTTCTTTTCTTAGCCTGCGTTTTATTTGTGCGCTGTTTATCTGCCACCACGCACTAATACCAACCCGCCCAACTTGTAGCACTTGTCTGCCTACACTGCCTCTATCCAATGGAGATCCTCTGAGCCCGCCCCGTCCCCTCACTTTCCTGTGGTCTAAAGTCTTTTGGTTCAATCTCTACAGTGGAACAACATGCACTGAACCTTGTTCTTTTCGCTGCAAATGTCACAGGGCGACGATCAAGATGGGTGATATGCTATCGCCTTGACATTGATGTCAGATTAACGCTTATTTCGCCGTAATCTCTCTGACTGGAGATGTATTCATGCGGCCACGTCCGCGGGACCGAAATATGCAAATCTACAAACATGCGTCAAAACGCTCCGCATCTAACGCACTCAACGGTATGAACTCAATGCAAGAAATATCATTTATTTATTTATTTATTTATTTATTTATTTATTTATTTATTTATTTATTTATTTATTTATTTATTTATTTATATGTAATATTGCCGCGCTCAGTTGAGTGCATAGCAGGTGGGCAATGCAAAAGTGTTGCAACGTGTTCGAAAGTTACAAACGTGCTTCTAAGCAGGGCTCCTAAACAGAGTATCTAAACAGATAAAGGGTTCCTGAACCACCAAACACAGTCCGCGAATAGCATACGCTGCTGTAAACATCTCAGTCAAACTTGGCAGTCGCGCACGGCGTGTGAAGCTCGCAAGCGCAGCGCGACGTCTCCTTTTTTCTCAGACGCTCTCTTTTCAACAGAATCCTGCTACTCACTCTTTTCTGGACGCCTTATTTCGTAATATAGCAGATTCCCATACGCCGCTGCTATTGGCGAATATAGCATGACTTCAATTAAGAAGGACGTTTGGGTCAGTGCGCTTCTTCCTACTGTTACTATGTATATTTATTGGCGAAGTTTAATAAACATGCTGAAGTAAGCGAACATCTGCTTTCGAATTTCGATAGTAATTACGTACTTCCGGAAAAAGCCGACCAGTGCCTGCTCGCGCTCGGCCCCAGTCACCCGCGTAGGAATTAAACTTTGCCCACCCTACTTATCGCCGTCGTAGCCGTCGGGTCTCGTTAATTTCGTCTAGTTTTGAACGCTTAACTAGCCTCGAACCACACGAAACTTAAGGTCTGACCGTACGCACGTTTGCCAGCGCGTGCTCACTCCTTGCCGCTCCTGGTTAGACGTCATGGCAGTCTTCGTTTTGTATTGAGCTATCGATAGCGCTTAAGTTGGATATGGCTACTATCCGTCGTAATGGGAACAGCGCGAACAAGACGACGACGGCATGAAAGGAAACAGGGCGAACGCTGACTCACAACTACGTTTACTGAAGCACACATCAGGTATATAAGCGACACAGACGATCACATGGTCAATCGAGAAACGCACAACCGGGCCACGTGTATACAGGGCATTTGTTACCATATCGAGCTATCTAGGTACGTTAATTCCTGCTGAGAAAGCGCGATCGAAGGCTGGCTAATGCACCACGTGCCCTTTCGTTCAATGTGGGCTGCTTCCACGACTAATCTGGTGGATGTTTAAACATACGGATGCATCGCCGCGTAGATACCGCGGCCGCTGCGGGGTGTCGCGCCAAGTCCGCTGACTGAGCGAACAGCGGCTCGCTGAGGACAACCGCGTTTGGCGCGTCGTAGGCGCGAGTATCTGTTGCAGCGTCTACGTGAACATCCAAAATCAAATTTGAACTGCGCGCCGCGGTGACTTTCAGTACGCGGAGTGCTTTGGGCGCGACCCGCTGCGCTGTAGCGTTCGCAGTGCAAGTTACTGAAAAAGGAGCGGAAGCAATACGTAGCCGACGTTTCATTACAGAGTTTTAGAATAGGGGCCCCAAACGTTTTGGGAACCCAAAGAAATAGCGTCAAAGCCAATACGCATGCGCGAGACGCAAACTGCGTTTGGGTTTTGCGTTGGGAACGCTATTTCACCGATTTAGCGGGAGCCCAAATAGCGGCCCCAAACGTTTGCGTCAACAAACATGGCGGCACCCATCGAAGCGACCCTAGCACCAAACTGGGTTCGAGTCGCGGTAACACGTGGAGTTCGCAAGCTAGGAGAAGTGACTGCGGTTATCGCTTTCTCTCAACTAGCGTGCGCTAGCGTGTGTGTTGCGCTTAGTTTTGAGCAACTAGTTGCTCAAAACTAAGCGCAACTAATTGTTTGCTACTTACAGAATAACCTCTAAATTGTAATTAAACGCGAATACACGCAAGTCAAAATTACTATTCCTATCATAAAATGGCATATCTTAATTAATTATTTCTAATAGCTTTTCTTTGACGCCGTAGTGGCGCTGTCAGCGCAAGACGCTATCCGCAAACGCAAATCCCTATTCCAAAACCCACCCGCCGTGGTTGCTCAGTGGCTGTGGTGTTAGGCTGCTGAGCACGAGGGCGCGGGATCGAGTCCCGGCCACGGCAGCCGCATTTCAATGGGGGCGAAAACACCTGTGCACTTAGATTTAGGTGCACGTTAAAGAAACCCAGGTGGTCGAAATTTCCGGAGTCCTCCACTACGGCGTCCCTCATGATCAGAAAGTGGTTTTGGCACGTAAAGCCCCATAATTTTTTTTTATTCTAAAGCTCTTCACTCCTGCATGCCCCAACGCTAACACCCGCAAAGCTCTTTTGGGCCCCTATTCTAAAACTGTCTATTGCCAATGACTCCGTTTCTACTGAACGTATCGAAGTACTTTTTGCGGCAAAGTATTTCTAAAATTGTCTAATTTAACCTCAAAAGCATTTATAGACTTCGATAAAAAGTGGTTCATGGCCCCTTTAAGTAGTGTTCCAACGAGCGAGCATGCGCGGCAAAGACTGTGCCGTTAAGGGTCAGGTGCAGTCTCCGACTTTGCCCGCCATGGTAGCTGAGTGGCTGTGGCGTTGCACTGCTAAGCTGGATGTCACGGGTTGGATCCCGCCCGCGGCGGGATCGTTGTTTTGGCACGTAAAACTCCAGAAGTTAATTTTTTAAGTCTACAACTTTGCTTTGAAAACAGCCATTGTTTCGGAGCTCGTGAAACTACGCGTATTCGCGAAGTTTCGCGTATCGTACATGAAAAAAAAAAAACATAGATTGCTTTAATGCGCCGTTGTTGAAAGAGTAGTTTGACAGGGTGTTTTAGAGCGCAGCTCTTAGGCGCCCGTTCCTGCGGCGAGCGTCGGCGTCCTACCTCGTGCCCGAACGAACGAGCATAGCGAAAGATGAGAGCGAACGCGGAGCGCAGCCGGGGATGAAAAAAGCGGGGAGAGTGAAAAGAGCGCGACGACAAAAGCGGAGGAGGAGGGTATGGCAAAAGCGTGAGAAGAAAACCGTAGTGCCGCGCACGAGGGGCTTTGCGGCGACGATGGCTCCGATAAGGCGCCAGAGTAGCGCGCGTCGTCTGTATGGAAACAAAGCGTTGCATGAGCGGAGGTCGTCTATGGAGTCTGCTGTTAATCGCGCCCACGCATAGCCCACGCACTTCGTCTCGCGATCTTCCTATTAGCGAGGCAGTCGTGCCACAATGAGCTCCATTTGGAACGTGCCGCACGAGACAAATTATCCGCGCCAGCCAATACATCGCGAAATGAAAACACGTACACATATGCGCTTAAATTTCGCATTAGGGAGTATCGTCATCGGCGGTTAATCTTGTTATGCTTATGAGAAGTCGGGCGCGAATATGAAAATGAAACAACTTGAACATACTTACCAATCATGCAGCAAGTGGTACAAAAACTGAAGATCATAGATTCGTTGCTCTAGTGAACAGTGTCTCAATGCCAGAAGAAGCCAGAAGGTTAGTGGGATAGTCCGCGCATTTATGCTTGGTATACCCAATCCTGATGGCTTTGTGCTGTACTGCCTCCAATTTTGTGATAGTGGTTAGCGGTTATTATTATTTGCTTTGGAAATATACATAGACATAGTAAGAGAACAAATGAAGGGAAGGAGCAGCCTGGCAAGTGCCACCGGAATGGCCAGAATGCCTGCCTATTCTTTAGGAAGGAAGGTATAGAGAGGAAAAATAGGAATAGAAGGAAAGAGAAAATAAACAAGAAGAAGATAGACTACAAAGATTATGGTAAAACCACGGCAAATAAAGAAAAATAATGTTACCTAATAATGTTAATGTTAATAACAATAATAATGAACAAAGCAAAATACACTGTAAACGGGAAGCGAGGACAGTTTCTTCTAGGAAAGAAAGGAGGACGAGATAAGCCTGGTCGCATCGAGGCGCGCAACTACTGGGATAGACGAATTAATCGAGGGCCGTGCCCGGGATTAGCGCAAGGGACGAGCGGAAGGGCGTGAGCGGTTTGCGACACTTTATTTTGAGGAGCTTCTGCATGACCACGGTCTTGGAATCCACCACGTTCATTATTCGATTTTGTTTGTATCGAAACATTGCCCGTGACTTCCGGTTAACGAAATGAACCTGCAGATGAAAGAGGGGAAAATACGGACAATATTCGCAGGTGTTATACCGGGTGTTCAGAATTAAGCCTTATGGTTTACTTAAAATTAGGCACTGGGTGGCACGCGAAGACCACCTGTGAAAAAAGGTATGTGGCCAGTGGGACACAAAGCTAGATGATAATTATCGCTGTCAGCAGTCCAGCTAACTAAAATTGAATAATGAACATTTTGTTGACTGCAGTAAGTGGGTATGGTTGTATTGAAAAGTTAGAGGCAGTCGTGTTTCTACACAGTATCAGTTGGAAAAATTCTTCTAGCGTCTCTGTGCTCCGAGATATCCGACTCCAATTTTTAAGTTCGTTCGCATGATCACGCATGCAAGAGAGTGAGGATCGGCGCAAAGCTCTTCCCTGATGTGACGCGGCTGTTGCGTGAGGCGTTTAGCCTGACAACAGGGAGGAGGTAGAGGCAACGGTAACTGTTCCCCTTCCCCTCTAGGCTGGCGAAATCAAGATTTGACAGCGCGGTGTGCCGTGCAGTTGTTGCTCTTGATTTCAATAAAACTTACAATACTTGGAAGTCAGCAGTCACTTTATTTGCGTAGCCCAGGCAAGGACCATTCCCGCTCGTCTAGTCACCATTACGCACGCGCACTGCCCTCCGGCTTCTCCGCTCGCGCCATTATCTCGGCGTGGCAGCTGCCGACATCATTACAGGCTGCGCGGTCGCATGTTACGACAGCGGTTCCGGGTTCTTCGATTTTTATTTCGCCAGCCGAGAGGGGAAGGGACACAGTTATGCCAATGCATCCGCCCCGTTGTGAGACTAAAAACCGCTCGCAACAGTCGCGTCACATCAGGGGGGAGCTTTGCGCCGATCCTCACTCTCTTGCGTCCGTAATTTTTCGAACGACAATTAAAATTCGGAGTCGGATATCTCGGAGTACAGACACACTAGAAGAATTTTCCAACTGATACATTGTATAGACACACGACTGCATCTAACTTCTCAATACAAATATACTCACTTACTGCAGTCAACAAAAAGTAAATTACTAAATTTTAGTTAATTGGGCTGCTGACAGCGATAATTATCATCTAACCTTGTGTCCCCCTGGCCACATAACTTATTTCCACCGCTGGTCATCGCGTGCCTCTCAGTGCCTAGTTTTAAGAAAACCACAAAGCTTAATTTTGAACACCCTGTATATACGTGAATACCTAGGCTAAAAAATATGGCAGGAAACAAAAAAGAAAACGAAAGAAAGAAAGAAAGAAAGAAAGAAAGTGAGGGCTGACTAAGGAAATTCACTTAGTTATTCCTCTTCAATGTTTCCTTGTCTGGAGGAATAAATTCGTCTTTGCCATAGCGACGACCACTGGCAAGACGCGCGAGGCTTGAAAACAAGAAAAAGAAGAGTGCCCCTTAAAGAACGTTTCAACATCTTCTCTGACGAGCCCGGACCGTCTGACGGCGATGTCTACTGGTGCGCCGGCGCTCGCCGGTGCGATGATGTCTCTGTTGACAGCGCGCCTGCCATTCCTCCTGGGAGCGTCTCTGCCGCCGCCGGCACTACGGCCTGCTTCCCTCTTCAGTTGTTGCTCCTTGGGGAAGGTCGCGGCCTTCTTTTTCCTTCTCATACCGGGCTCAGAAAAGAAAAGAAAAAAAGCGCGGCGACGCAGTTTACGTCAATGGGAGAGTACGGCTCTCGAGACGCCGTCGGAGCACAATCCGCGGCGATTACCCGACGGGAGGCACAAACTTTTTAACCCCAAGTTCCTTTTGCTCGAGCGAAAATAGTGAGTAGCGCCATATAAGGCATCGCAAGGCAATGCGCACTTTACGAAAGTTGCAGCTATTGCAGCAGCAGCAGCAGTCGGCGAGCTGTTCCGCAATATGCTGCGACACGCGTCACTGCGCAGTCTGTGCTGGCTTGCGACAGAGCGTGCCGGGACGCCTCTTGTCGCGCTCCCACCTTTCAACCCCATTTTCCTGCCCTCTGACGTTGCCTTTCGATACGTGGCCGAAAACACCATATGGGCGACAGCCGGACGCAGCTGGCACACAAGCAGCTACCGTGCGATGCGGCTCAAGCAAATAAATGTCACACAGAAAGGGCCCACTTTGAGAGACTAAAATGTTCCGACAATCCTTGCGCACTGCGAAGCTAATATGCAGCGTCCTCAAAACTCCTCTTTCGCAAGCGCCGGTCGCGATTGGCCATCGCCGCCGCGATTGACTCGTGACCGCAGTAGTCGTTATCATGAGTGGCGGGTGGCCTAGCGCCTGTCATTTAGGAAACATTATTACGTGAGACAAGTTTTGCAAATACGGGGCCTCAGCGTCGCAACAGTGAAAGCTTAGCCTGGGCTCATTGATGCTCTTTTTATCCATATTATTGTTGTTGTTATCGTTATTGTTATTGCTGTTGTTATTGTTGTTGTTGTTTGTTCATATGTTTTGAAATCATGTATATATATATATACTAAACAAGAAAGGGGGAAGCGAGAATCAGGCAGACAACTACTACGGGAAGTGGCACAACGCCTACCCACTTTTCGGAAAGGAGGAGAGAGAAACATAGCAATGGAAGACAGGAACAAGGGAAGAGAAGAGGAAAGAAAGAGCAAGATTGGACAAACGTCAAAGAATTAAGCAGAACATACACAGCACAGGTCACACACAGTTAGGCCGTTCACTGCAGGTCACGCCACTTAAGAAAATCGAAATAGAAAAAAAAATAGCGTCTGAGGTCTCGTCCCCCGAAAACAGTAATAGGCGTAACACAGCCACGCAGGCACAGGTTATTGTGCAATGAAACGCACTGTTCAGGCGGATTTAATTTATGACGCCCGCTGACGCTTGAGACCTTGTACCCAGCTCTGCATTTGTAGGCCGCGCAAGGAGGTTGACATGCATTGTTCCACGTATTCGAATTCGGGAAGTATAAAGTGACAGTCGTGATCGTGTTACTCGAGTTTGTCTGAATAGTTTGCTTCGTCCAGCCATATAATCTGTGTTGTTCCACTCTACGTGTTCTATCGTTTCATCGCTTGCCCAATGCATTGTGCTCACAGAGGGAACATAATGGGACACGGGATGCGCACTGTGTACATGTGGAGTTGTGGCACAGGAGTACTTATGCACACGTACTGCACGACCACTTTAGTATAACGAGATTGCGCGACAGCTCATCTTCATGCGTATAAGCATTCTTTGGCTAGTACCCCAGCAAAATCTATCTGTTCCGCGACGCCTTATATCTGCAAAATAAATGCATTATTGGTCAAGTTAACACGTGTAATTGTTATAATAGTGAAATAGTAGATGATTAGTAGCGACAGGTAAAAAAAATCTGGTTACGTCGCCGTCGCCACGTCAAGGTCGTAACAAAAAAGGAACATAAAGAAGTTACTACATGTGATCGTTATAATAGTGTAACAGATTGGTAGCGTTATAAAAAAATAAATAAGCAAAACTGGTGACGTCGCCGTACCCGCGTCGAGGTCGTAACAAAAAGGAAAGAAAAATTATGGTGTGGCATAAAAAAGAAACTGGTTGTGACGGCGCTTCGGCTCCGTTGATATGATATATCTGCAGAATAAATGCATAATTTCTCAAGTTTAGACATGTAATCGTCATAACAGTGTAATAGTAGATGATTGGTAGCAATGGATAGACATGCATAAGCTAGCTAAATAAGTAAGCAAAAGCAAAGCAGCAGCTGAGCCAAAGAATGCTTAGGCATTAGTAGGCAATTCTAAGAATTTCTGTAGTATCTTTCTTTTTGTCTCACAATCAAGCTTTTTTTCCATTTTCTTTGAGCACACGAGTCAGATTTTTCATTCTACGTACCTCTTCTTTCGCATGTGCCAGGTGGCTTGCCGAAGGGTATATATGACTGTCTTTCTTCCGTAATAAATATTAGTTGGAAGTTGCAACCTGTCCCGTCTTCTTCTTTGTGTAGTTTTTGTGTTTGCCACTGGTTTATTTATTTATTTATTTATTTATTTATTTATTTATCTTCAATTTGCTAACACGTACCAACTGGCCCTGCTCACCACATTGCTGCTTGGGCACCTCTTCTTGGTGTATATCTTTGATTAACTTTATCCGAACATATTTGTTCTGTGCTTAATTTTTCTGCTTAGTTTGATTTGGTTTAAGCGCAATAACTAAAATTCACGCATTTTGCATATGTAGAACCGGCACTGCAACCAATCATCATCATCATCATCATAACCATCCTGTTTTATGTCCACTGCAGGACGAAGGCCTCTCCCTGCGATTTCCAATTGTCCCTGTCCTGCGCCGACCGATTCCAACTAGCACCCGCGAATTCCCTAATTTCATCGCTCCACCTAGTCTTCTGTCGTCCTCGATTGCGTTTGTCTTCTCTTGGTACTCATTCTGTAACCCTAGTGGTCCAACGGTTACCTAACCGGCGCATTACATGACCTGCCCAGCTCCAGTACGGACGTTTTAGGGATGTTTCACTGCAGAACCGGTAAGAAAAAAAAAAAGCTACATTTAGAATACACACTGTGACATCAATGAGAATATGCGGATAATTGCCAGAAATGCGTGGAATGTTTTCAAAACAAAGGTATGAAGAGGCGTCAACAGAAAGCCACTTGAAATTCCCCCAGGAATAACGCGAACGAAAGCAAATATAGAAATCCCTTATCCGGAGATTTATGTAGTCGCGAACCCCTCGTGAAGTGACTATGTGGTTTAAAAGCTAGTTCTACAATCTCGCATAACTTATCCGAAATATGGAGAAAAATCCATACTAAAATAGAAGGACGCGAATTAAATAAGAACAAGCATTGAAGGTTGGTTGCAGATGAAAGCATTTTAGTTTCCGGGCATTCCGCCTTGTTACTAACGAAACCAATGGAGAATATCCTAGCTTTCCGCGCAGGTTGGAAACATCGAGTGGAGCCGGAAATTAAACAGACAAAATCCATTTAAAATATAGCATTACCACTTTTTGCTTGCTTTCTTAGCACATTTAACAGGGATAAGCGGGCTAGTTGGTGGTCGTTAATGGAATGCATCATGTAACCGCACAAAAACAAGGGACAAAGAAGGAACACACAAGACAGGCGCGCCTGTCTTGTGTGTTCCTTCTTTGTCCCTTGTTTTTGTGCGGTTACATGATGCATTCCATTTTCTTAGCACTTTATGTTCCGTTATGCGAGCTTGCTGAGTTTTGCTCATATAATACGCAAAGGCTTTTTAGACGAGGCAGTTGAGTGCCAATTACCTGGAAGCACTGGAGACTTCATAAGCAGTCTACATAACGTTAATACCGAACGAACAACAATTTCGGGGATGCAGAAGGGACAAGACATCACCAATGCACGTTGCGTCCTGTGTATTCCGGGTCCCACGTTTGCTGCGCTGAGTTTATATTAGTTGGCGCCGTGCTGCAGCAACTGACAAAGGGCTTACACCCTTCTCAATACTTATATATGTGTCCCTGATGTGTATTCTCTAAAGAAAGCATGCAGTTATCTGAATAGATTGCGTTTAACTCTCACGAAGCACTATATCTGCGGTATTTGCGTTTTCTTAAAGAATAACATCTGAAGCGAATCGTAAAGCCCAAGCGTTCGTTCCCGCCAACGCGTCAAAGCGAGTAAAAACAACTTTTCTATTTATTTATTTATTTATTAATTAATTTATTTATTTATTTATTTGAGGTTCTCCATGCTTGCAACACGGTTTTTAGTAAAGGAATCCATGAAAATTCTACTACTTGCAGTCTTTTAACGTTAATTCTCGTCGTCGGTATTTCTTTATCTTGTTCCCCCTAATACTTTATAACTTGTCGCCAGCAGAGTGACGGATAAGAAGCTGTGACGACATCCCCGCGCTATTTCCAGCGGCATGCTCGCGCGTTAACTGAGCCTAGGGTGGTCTGCTCGCAGCCCACCACGATCGCCGTGCGCGGGGCACGAACTTGCCGGCGCATATATTTATTTTCTTGTACTTTTTAGCTTGCGAAGCGGAAGTGAGAGTGGGAGGCGTGTATGCGTTACATAAGCGCGCCATTCCCTAGCGTTGGGGAAAGCCCCGTCTTAGCGCAGCACATTCCCGCCGCAGGGGAGCATTGAACGTGTGCCGGCCATGGCGACACCAACACCGCGTCTTCCCTGCCCCGTGGCCAGAGAACCGTGTTCGCCGGCGTTCCCCAGATGGCGCTTGGCGTCGCGGGCGCTGCGCATGCTCGCGCTTGAAGGTGGGGGGAGGAGGGGGGGGGGGCGGCGCGCGCAGCCGCGGTTTCAGCCGCGGGCCGCCGTTCTGTGCCGCCATGGGGACTCTTGGGCACGCTGAGCAGGGTGTCTCGCCAGGAGAGCCCCAGGCGAGCCGCCGCGGCTGAACAGCGAGGCCGGCCCCCCCGAGGGATGGTGCGCTCGGCGCGGCGCGCTCTGCTCTAGGCCGCCGCCGCGCTGCCATGTCCACGCGCAGCCAGGACCCCGCCGCCGTGCCGCTGGCCGGCTCGAGCGGACTCCAGCAGCGCCGCTTCACCGGAAGATGTGCCGACCGTGCGGCTTCTCCCGAAGGTGAGTGACAGAACGAGAGCAGCAGCGAGGCGCGCACACCCGGCTCACCGCATTCCCGCGACTGCCGGCGCGCCGGTGCGAACGCGCGACCCGCGCGTGCTCGAGCGCGGCGCCGGAATCATGCGACGGTTTCGGTTTTGCTTCCGCTCCCCAACTTTTGACTCGCGACTCGATAGGGCCAGCGAAAACTGTTCGCGCCGGCTGAGAAGTAGTCTCTGACTCGACTTAACACGTGAGCTTACGAGACGGAAGCCGCAGAGAGGATTAATACAGGCGTGAAAATCGTCTTCGTACATTCGATGGTTTGCTCGCGCGTGATTCGACTTGTCCCGCGTTTTCAAAGCGCGGCGAAAGTACGGCCCCCCTTCTCTCTCTCTCTCCCTCGCGTTATAGGCGCGCGCTACGATTCACACAAGGAGCCACCAGTTACAATGAAAGCACGAACTGAATCACCGTGTCGGCACAGTATTACGTTCGGACAGTTACGTCGAAAAATTTATCGTGTTTTCTCTTTATCGCCGTAATCGGTCTCGTCATCCTTCTTTAACTCATCTGCATGGGCAGCCGCAGCCCATTTGCAGTGCCCCACACAACTAGATTTCAGATACGGCTTGAATGCAATTCTGTTAATACCGGTATCATTAGCTGAAATTACGGGAAATCAAAGCCGTATATCACGAAAAACGCCCATTCCAGTCGCAGAGTTTGCGTCGGCTACTTTCGGAAGTGTCCCATGACAGGCCTGTAGGCTGCTGGGAAAGGAGAGGGGGAGTTTGGTAGGTTACACAATTTCGCTCAGCGTAATTTACTGTGTCAGCTTCGTTTGTTGCGTGACCTTCAATGTTTCTGTCTATGTATGCGTTCTTTTATTTCCTTTTACCTCGCAACTGTGGCTGTTCCATGCGCATTCATTCTCACTCCACAGAAGTTAATCGCGGACACCTGAGAGCAGGAATTTGTATTGTGTATTCCAAATTCCTGATCCAGGTGTCTTCCTTTTCTAATGCAGGTGAGCTCGGGTCACTTTCGTCGTCAACTGCTTGTTAGTTGTATGGCGCGCGACTGTTTGACACGTTAAGCTGCATATGCTGTTGCGGCACGGGGTGAAAACGTTCCTCTAGGTGATAATTTATGAAGGTTACACTAAGAGCAGCATTTCGTGTGTTCGAGATCTATGAATGCCTTAAACGTAACTCATAACACTTTGAATCGCTACCCTGCGACGGAGAGAAATCTGATGCACAAAACCTGCCCCTTGTATTCTCAGAGACACGCTTGCGGCTAATAATGTTTAAATGGTAACCGCTCTCTATTCGCGCCCACCAGAAATGATTTCGGAAAGGTGTCAGATGTTCACTACTCGCGAAAGATTATTGTCTATAATACATGGCAGGAAACGCCAACATTTACGCAAGACGACGAACTGCAGTTCTGTTAGGGATAATGTGCTGTTTAAATCTCACTCATAGGGCTCCAATCGCTAATTTCACCTATGCGATAGCGCTCGTGCAAGAAACATGCACCTAGTATGCTAGAGCTGTCGCTATTTGTGCACCAGTATGCATTTTCCTGCCATGCTGATGAGTACCCACCGGGGTAAGTAAAATGTTAGTGTAATGTAAGTGTAACGTAAGTAAAGTAAGTAAACTCCAGTACGCCTTCTTGGGTCACCAAGGTTTAAATATATACCTGATAGTAAGCGGAGCTCATGCGCCCACAGCAAGCTGCAGTACACAAATTGCACGTTCAGTTGACTTAACTATTAAAAAGAAAAGCAAATAGCAAGCCCCTCAGTGACGACTTTAACATCGCACGGATAAGCATATTGAATGCCTAATCTTCTAGATTATACTTTTTGGTTTCGGAAGTGATTGCTACATTGTAAGCAGCCACATCAATTTTTGCATGTAACCCTGCCGTTTTAAATGCGGTGATTTCGGTGTCCTTTGAGCTGCAGGTTCAGCTATGACACTTGAACTCGTAGATATATTTGCAGATTTCTGGCATTTCCTAATTTAAAAATCAGACATCAAAGCACCTCTAACGGTTGCAAAACACTTTCGCACACTTCGCTGGCGTTGTACACACGTAGACGATTATAGCATGAACTCAGTTCAAGAACTTGAACATCTATTTGTAATTGGACGTATCTTACTAACACCCTTCGCGGTAGCTCAGTGACTATGGAAGTTTTGCTGCTGAGTGCGAGGTCTCGGGTTCGTAAAGCGGTCGTTGGGGTCGCATTACGATCGGGGCGGTAAAAACGCTCCCGTACTTAGACTCGTGTGCACGTTAGAGAATCTCAGGTGGTCGAAATTAATCTGGAGACACCTCCCCCATCACGTCGTCTCTCAAAGCCCTTGTGTTGCTCGGTGACGATAAATCTTGTAATTTAATATAATTTTATTCGATTTGAATTATCTTACAAACGTTTGGCGCTTCTTATTATACCGGCCGTATGTATCTTAGTGCCAGTGATCGCGCTTTTTACTCCCTGCAGTAATTAACCGCCGTCATTGCCTCTTTCACCTATCTCCAGCGGGAAAATCTTTCCGGGCATTGGTCTTCATTATCAGCGTCGTTTTCGCTATTGCTACACTCAGGAAGAAATGACTCGTCGCAAGCTTCCTGTACTCCCGCGCTTCCCAAGATGCGGCAGTTGTCCGAACACACACTTAAGCCGAGAAACTGAGAGCTTTGTCTATGGGGCAGCGGTCTAGATATAGACAGGTCTCGAGTTTGGCACCGAGCTTACATTAGCGCAGTATTTCTTCGCTTACTTATTTTCGCTTGCCCTTACCTGATGGCCGATGGGAAACCGAGCATGGTGAGACCGCGCGTGATCCATTAAATCGACGAGACTTTATGGCTGTTTTGGCGAAAACATTGATATGCACAAACACTGTCCTTGACCTTCGGGAAGCGTTTGAATCAATCAATCAATCAATCAATCAATCAATCAATCAATCAATCAATCAATCAATCAATCAATCAATCAATCAATCAATCAATCAATCAATCAATCAATCTTTATTAGCGATAAACAGCAGTCATACGTATGGTCAGGAATGCTACTATACTGTTTTTTCTTTATTTCTGCGTACATCTTTGGAGAGCCGGCATGGTTCGTGGCGCGGATGCAAGTTGACGTCCCCGTGCCTCTGCCGGGAATGGCGACTTCAGCGGCGCCTGCGTCTAGGAAGCGGACCGGCCTCCAGAGCGACACCGACGGCGATGACACCAGCGTCTACTCGCTCAGCAGTGAGGACTTCTCCGATGACGCCTTCGAGCTTGTGCGGAGCCGCAAGGCGAAACGAAGACACACCACCAGAGCATCCATGTCTTTGAGCACGCCAACGGTAGTACCAACTCAGAACACCGCAGTCAGTACGATTCTATTTGTACCAGAACTCGCTACCGACAACCTGAGGCGACTCAACAGACAGTCCGTATCGGTGCAACTTAAAGCGGTGGCGCCAAATCAGATAGCCGACGTTAGAGTCAACACATGAAAAAATGTGCTGGCTATCGACGTCACACAGGAGACTGCGCTGAGAAATTTGACTGAAGTTACAGAACTAGGTGGCGTTAAGCTCCGCTCATACATCCCCCAGAATAGTGGTTCAACTACTGGTGTCATCTACGACGTGGACGTCTCCATCTCCAGCGCCGACTTGCCGATTCTAGTGAAGTCTGCCGTTGATGGCGCCGCCATAACACATGTGTATCGCCTCGGCACATCCCGCTATGTGAAAATTATATTCAAGGGCGAGACCCTCCCTTCCCATGTCAAGGTGGGCCACTTTAGACACTCTGTGCGACCATTCATCCCAAGGCCACTACAATGCCGCAATTGTATGAGGCTGGGACACGTGAGTACCGTGTGCGAAAACACGAAAGTTTGCTCACACTGCAGCGAGCCCCACTCTGCAGCGAGCCCCACTCTGCACACTCTTGTGCAGCCACGGTTCTCAAATGCACCAATTGCCTTGGGTCCCATGATGCTGCCTCGAAGGACTGCCCCAAAATGAAGAAGTAAAAGGCGATCTTGAAGCAGATGGCGAGAGACCATTCGTCTCGTCGGGAAGCTGTTGCGGCCGTTAGAAAGCGACGCTCCCGACGCCGCCGGACTTCAAAGAACGCTGATGCCTCTATGAAGAGTACGCCTCATCCCACCACACCTCCTCATCTGCCCCCTAGGCCTGGGGCAATTCAATCTAAACCTGACAAGGACATGGCGGAGAAGAATACAACTTGGTCCTCACTACTAAAGCAACAGCCAAAGCCAGAACAACAGCGGAAGTCACAACCGAAGCCACAGCTGATGCCGCAGCCGATGCCACAGTCGGTGGTACAGCCGATGCCACAGCCGGAGGAGATGCCACAGCCGGAGGCGATACCGCAGCCGGTGCCACAACCGGAGCCGGAGCCACGTCAAGTGATACAGCTGCGCACGGCTGTAGAGCGAACAGCGCGGGTTCCTGACAAATTGCCCGAAGAAGACCGGCAAGTGGTTATGATGCTCCGGTCTCTGATGAATACCTTTCTAATGCTCTTAAATAACCTGCACAGTCCGTCAGCGCGAAGGGCAATGCAAGTGCTGGGATGCTCTCAATTCAGTACTTGCAACTCTTGAGTAAGCATCATGGCTCACCCGCATCGTTATATTCGCACTGAAGTCAGAAAGGCTGGGGTTTAGCTTAAAAATATACTGCCACGCACTGCAACGTACTGCTTACGCCCACCGGATCCTTGGTCTTCACTGGTGGCTTCAACGTGCATCACCAGCCATGAACCACCAAGATTGGCGGCAGCCTAACGTATCGACGGAGCACTTGCTTTGACTTAACTGATTTCCAAGCACTTTGCTGCGTGCACAGACAGTGTTCCCTCTATCCCGCTTTCCTCTTTCTGTTCCCCCTTTCCCTTCCCACAGTGTAGGGTAGCAAACAGGACGCTCGTCTGGTTGACCTCTCGGCCTTCCCTCTCTTTGCTATCTCTCTATCTCTCTCTACCCCATATTACCTTTACAGCTGAGAAACATCACTATAAATATACTGCCGCACACTTATGCATTCACGCAGGTCAAGTACGAAAAAAGGCGTGGAATGCCACATGCATATCGATAACGCGAAAACATGCACATGGACGCAATTGTTTTTGAGCAGCCCAGAAAAAAAAAAGGATAAATTTGGACTTTTTATTGCAACTTACAGTGCATCATTTCGTCCCTGTTTACTTCTGTACCCCCTACCCTCCCACAAAAAATATTCTAGTTAAGATAAACATTAGAGAGCGTCAATGATGCTGGGATTAATGCTCTTTCTTGAAAACAGATGTTTTGGCACATCCAGATTAGGCCCGTAAATCGAAATCACATCGCACTGTAAGGGCAATTTCTTTAATTGTATGCGTTCGCGAAACACCGTCATTTACTCTGCATTCTGGCAAACTGGCGCCTGGCTTCACTAAAACCACTGAGGTCACATTCCCTAAGGAGTTTTACTTCTGTTCACGGGCAGTCAGGTATCTTTCGTTTTTCCACAACGAGCTATTGATAGTTTCCCAGAAGTAGTGCAATTCACAATTTTACTATTTTGTTCTTCTTTGTACTGCAGAGCAGCAGAAAGGTTGTAATTTACGCTAAGCTTAGGACTCTATGCCTACAAGACAAAAAGGGGAACAAAAAAATACAGAAAAGATAGGACTTTTTATCCTTCACAGACATTAAAGCACATTTTCGATCATCAGAATCCACGAGCCAGGCATATTCTACACGACCACTTTACATATTGAATTTATTCGACCTTATTGATTTTACGATGTGCAGCACGAATGAATAGCCTATTAACTGTCCAATAGATTTTTACGTAATCGAAAATTGCCGCTAAGCTCTCCTTCACTTACCATTTTTAATATGTCAGCCAGTGATCTTTGTTGTTCCCTGTTACTTCAATGTTGTTCAATGTTACTGCACTCCGTCGAAGAGCTTGGTGAACATACGTTACTCGTTGCGTGATGTGCACATTGTTCAAGTGAGCTTTACCGATAGTTGTGCAGAAAGAAGCAATTTTATATAGTCGAAGAAAAGTCGTTTCAGTTGTCGTCTCCATGCATAACGACCAAGAAAAGTGTTTTAATTAGATATCGGTGTTTTCGTTCATTCAGCTATCCTACTGTCCACGACATTTCTATGCTTTTGCTACAATGTCGCGATGTGTTCGCATTCATTTGAGTATCTGGCGGGTTTGTGGGGGTGTGTTTGTTGCTTTAGTGTGGTCAATGTGCACCGCGACAAAAAAATATTGGGAAAACCTACTATAGATATTTGCAAAGGCACTTAGCCTATAGCGTAGACGAAGTGACCTAGCTGGGCTGAACAGTGTGGCTGGAAAGACGTTAGTCTAGATGCGCGGGTCTGAAGATACCATATGTTTAGCCAGGTCTCTGCAGTTCAGTTGCGCAACCGGTTTGCTCATCGTTGTCCTCATACGCCATCTCTTTTTGCACTTATATGTTCGGAAACTTGCTCCCCGGACATTGAAAATGGCAACGCAGCACTCATGGAACAATGCGTGAGGGCATCGCTGGCAGCTCGTGCGGCGCATATACAAACGCAGGGAACGAGCAACCCCTTGTTTAACCAAGTCGACCGGTGCTAGCTGGGCGGCGAGTGATCCCTTTCATGTTTCACAAGCGTTCCATTTCCTCCTGCGAAGATGCAGGCGAGACAATTTGCGTAGGTTGGCAGAGTTGGGCAGCCAAGCCCACAAGCGTCTGCCTGAACCAAGGACTCTTTCCTGCAGCCGTGGTGGTGACGCACTGTTTGCGATGTTTCAAGCATGCCGGTAAACTGCGCCGCTTCAGCATTTGTTTCTGTTGTCGTGGCTGAAGGACACGTGACTGGAGCACAGAGAACCGGGTGCAGGCGGGACGGCGCTCGTGTCGCTCGAATTCTTGTCACCACTGTTAGCAGAACACACACACACACGCACACACACACACACGCACACGCACACGCACACACACACACACACACACACACACACACACACACACACGCGCACACACGCACACACACACACACAAAAATGAAGAAAGTGAAAAGCGAAAAGGTACACGCGATGAATTGAACAAAGGAACCCAGAAATAGCGGGGGCAGCGGGAGTGAGAGTGGGAACTGGGAAAACGAACCGAGGAAACAATGACGTAGATAACAAATGAAGGAAAATGTGCCGAGAACTAAAACAAAAAGAGGCTGTGGACGGCAAGAAAACACGACGGAAGCCAGGGGAGATAGGCTACACAGCAGCGAGACCCAGTGCGCGCGGCTCGCAGTGGGCAAGGAACCAAGGAAAAACGAAAAACGCTCAAAATAGAGGGACCGGATTGAAACGGTAGCACGTCGAGATGTAGTGTTCCACTGGAGATGTTTTCTCTTCATGTAGCGTGCCGTCCATCGGCTCATTCTGTCACGCGGCCTTTTAACGTGGATTCATCGCACGTGATCCTTCGGACAACACTTGTATAATGGTTCGTTCCTATCCTCATTCAGTCCGAGTATAAGGCAACTGATGATTCAGAGTGATAAATTTCTTCCATAGGAAAGCCATGGATTTGCTCTCATCTTCTGGAAAAAGGAAAAGCGGTAAGGTAGAAGTATCTTCTGACTCCACTGAAATTTTAACGACAGTTCTCTCCAGTTGGGCCTCGACGCTTTAGGCACTCGATCAGCCAAGGCTGCATGCTTCTGGCTGCAAACGTTAGGTCTGCGAGTTTCATGTACCGTAAGGTAGCGGCTGTGTCTTGTGCATCATACCTGACGTACGCGTTTATGCAATTCTTAATTTCATTGAGAATCTTTATTTGCGATAAAAAAGAAGAATAAAAATAAAGCTACAGCTTTTGTTTTTATTAACAGATGTGTCGAAAAAGAAATGACAAGAGACGGCGAAAAAGATAGAAAGGTAACTGGCACATGTGGGGTAGGCACGATGTTATGTACTCTTTGTCATAAAGGTGCGAGCACCAGCTCTCTTTTTGCGGAAGCTCGCCAGCCTGTCGGTCCTGAGGTTCAGAATGAAACATTCCTGAGTGGAGTAGAGAGATATATATTTCTTTGCAGAAAGGCAGAGACGTTAGCCTGAGCTATAACTTGCTCTGACCTGCTACTCTACACCGGGGAAAAGAGACGGGAAGGAAAAGGGCTGATAAATGATGATGATGACATGAGGAATATGTGCGTATATACAAGTTCACACCGTTGTGGCGACCCTAAAGCCGTGCGTCGAGCCCAGTGGATTCAAGAAAGGCTATAGCGGCACTTGTTCTTAGGGCTGCGCTGTTTGCATTAGGCTAATGACCTAAAAAAAAAAAAAAAAAAAAACTCGTCTGATAGCGACCTCTTATCGACGTTTGCAATGGAAGAGACCAGTTGCTGTCGCTCTTTAGCTGTTGGGATAATGTTGCGGTTGGGTTGTTTTACTAAATATAAACATGATGATAAACATAATCCCCACTTTAGGCTTCCAAATTTATGTATTACAGATGTAAAAGTGTGGTAATTGTTGCGATCTCTTTACGAGCATCCAAATCTAGCTACAGCCACGTTTCTTTCTCCTTTGATATAAATACCTCCGTATATTGAACAGCCACGTTTTACTGTAATTATTTACCCGTGCTTTCTTTCGCGCCCTTGGGGTTTGTAAGATTAAATTAATAAGCACGCTTGTGACATTGCGGCGTTTAATATTAGAACAATCTGCAACTTTTTTAACATGTTTACTCGGTTCCTGTTATTGTTTTCTTCTTCTTCTTCCTCTTCTTCTTCTTCTTCTTCGACCCGCCGTGGTTGCTCAGTGGCTATGGTGTTGGGCTGGATGGGGGCGAAATGCGAAAACACCCGTGTACTTAGATTTAGGTGCACATTAAAGAACCCCAGGTGGTCCAAATTTCCGGAGTCCCCCACTACGGCGTGCCTCATAATCAAAGTGGTTTTGGCACGTAAAACCCCATAATTTCTTTCTTTTTCTTCTTCTTTGAGCTATGCATGTATTTCAGTGCGATGTTCTCCCCAAGATATTTTACAAACGGCAAATATCGGTTAACAAAACGAAAAAGAAAATAGAGCTCGGTGACTTCAGGGGTTCTGAACGTATTTAGTAAAACAGCAGTAAGGTTCCCCAATAGTCCCGAATGTTCCCAATTTTGTGAAAAACTCCCGCAATCCTGTGCAAACTCTCTGAAGTGCGTGTAACGAGGACAACCAGACGACACGAGAAAGGCGCAACAACGATGACTAGATGCAAATGATGACGAAGGTTGTATGCTATCACCGTCGTATGAATGGCGGGTAATGCGATATGGCGACAACTGCACGACGATGAAAACAACAAAAAACGACGGCGACACAGTGCCAAAGACGACGACAACGTGGCTCGACGATGACAACAACACACTGACATTGGCGACGACGGTAGTATGACGATGGTGGGGGCCAATGACAACGGCCCGATAATGATTACGAAATAGCGACGTTGCCAAGATAATTACGATGGCGACGGCACGCTGGCGCACGCCACGAAGTAGCAGAAGGGACAAAGAAAACCCTCTTTCGAGGTCTTATATGCTTTCGCAGTAAAGTGTTTCATATGATATCTGCAACCTATGCTAATTAAACGATGCGCGGATCACGGCACGATTACGGAAACCGTTTTTTGCGTGTGCAGTCTTAACTGCTATCGCAGCAAAAAAAAAAAAAAAAAAAAAAAATCTTTAACAGTACACTGCGACAGCCGCTTAGCGTCCTCGGCGCTTTTGAGAACGCATTGCTCGATGTAATTTTTATTACACGCTTCAGTGGCGTAACGCGATAGTTGCACAAGATGAAATGAAAAGCATTTGCTCTCGACTTCATTTTTCACTTCACAATCTCTGAAGAAACGCCAGGAAGCACGCACGTAGGAGCATTGAAGAGTTTGATTAGCTATTTGAAAGCGCGAGGAAGCCAGTCGGCAAACAGTTGAATTATCGCTCGTGTCCGATGGCGGATCTTGACACACATGTTCGTTCTCGTATGCTTTGCGGCGTACTTTTTTTAATGGGCGTTTCACCAACCGGCTTCAAGTATTTGAGTGAAACTGGGCGGACTTAGGGGGATTTTCGCGGACGCTGAGATCTCCGACGCAAGCGACGACGGCGATCGACTTCCTTCTAGTATGCATTGGCCCGCTTCGGCAAGCTTAGCGATCGTAAGAGCCTTCCATGAAGACAGACACGTTCTTTTTTCTCATCAGTCTGCGAAAAAAATGAATATGCGAACACTGCAAAAAATAAATACGCGTATGAATGTACGAGTACTACAAAAGAAATTGATCTCTATCTTACGAAAATCATGATCTATGTAATAATATCTACCAGTTCGTCAATATGCGCGCACAGCAAACTTAGGTCATAAGAGGTCATCAATTGATTTATTGATTTTGGCTTTTAACTCCCAAAAACGAACACATGGGTGGTGAGAGACGCCATAGTGGAGGGCGGCGGATTAATTTCGTTAATCTGGCGTTTTTTTACCGTGCACACCAAAGCAAGGCGCACACACATTTTTGCATTCCGACCCCATGAAGATGGATTTGCGGCGACCGGGAGTCGAACCCACGACTAAGGGCTCAGCAGCAAAACGCTTTGACCGCTAAGCCACCGCGCGGGAAAGGGGGGAGGGGAAGGCTCTATATTACGATCAAGGAAAAGAAAGGAGAGCGTGGTCTGCCAAAGGGTTTTGCTGCCGCAATCTGCCTGGATGCAGCAATCTGTACGCCTTGGTAGGGGCACGTTTCATTGAATAGAAAAGTTTCAGCCTCGTCTATTGGTAGTTTCTATCTGGGAGCGAAGGACAAGGGAAATATATTCAGGGGGGGGGGGGGGGTCAATATCAATGGATGCGGTGCATTTCAAAGCAACTGTGATTATTGACTCTTTAGCGCTGCCCTTCCAACAACAAAGACAGAAGCAAACTTCAGAGATTGCTTCTGCTCTAACTCATTTACTGCGACAGGAGCATTTTCTTACTGTGGAGAGCGCCATCTTGTTTAGCTTGCTTGCTTGAATGTTCCTCAAATAGCTTTTTGGTTAAAGTCTAAAAGTAAAAAAGAGAAAAGGAGGAGGAAGAGTAAGGGGAACATTAGCGACCAACAAAAAATTCTCTTTTCCCCAAATAATATGTAAGGGTGGTTTTGTGTACGTTCCTATGTTCATAGCAGACAAAGCACGCTTTACAGGAGAATAAACACTCTGCGTGGATTTGTTGGGTCGGGAGTGTGCGCGAAGAAATTATTATAGACAGCATACTACGCGACGACTTTAATCTTCCCTATCGCTAGTGATTTCTTTGTGAACACTAGAGCTTCCAGGCATAGTATGGGCTGTCAGTGTCTCCTTCCGGTTCACTGTCACTGCAATGGTACCGACACTATGTGTGTTCTATGTTTTCTGTCATGCGCGAACTGTTTTGGCGATACATGCTTTCAAATATGAGGCCTACATCAATAGGATCAATTTTGTCGGAATTTTTACTTATCTTTAAGACAAGTACTTAGGATGACATTCGTCATATTTTTTTGCCTAAAATAAATAATATATGTACGGAAGAATTGCACTTCAAACGATGACATCACGAGGCGGAGGATGGGTTCAGAATGCTGTAAGCTCAGAACTGCAGTGCTCTTCCATGCTGCAATTAAAGATGCTAAGGCAGTATTTATTCTATAGAGGACTGTTGACTCGTATGCGCGGGCTGTAGGTAAGCATGGAGTGGTCGCTGCTATAGGTGGCAGCGCTAACAATGCACCGTATGGCTTTTAGTACTCTTAACAGTCCTAACCACCCGATGACAAGAACTCTAGCGTATACATGGACAACATTCACGGTTCGGGAAGACTTAACATATCGTTGGTGCTGCATTCGAGAATGTAACTTCGCTTGTATGTTGATCATCTAGTTATTTGTCTTAAATCACACACATACCCAGAAACCCCCGCAGCTACAAGAAAACGCTTAATACAAATTTTGGGGGTGCTCATTCAGGTGGGCAGCGTAGTATTCAGCGACCAATATTAACATCTAAACATGCATTTAAACAATGAATTTATGACATGATTTAGCTTTTTAACGCTGGCTTGAGATGAAAACGAGTTGCTGCTCCTGCAACATAAATATAACCAGCAAACTAGTAATATGATATGTTTATTATATTGTAATATATAACACGTAGCGCAAAGATATCGTTTATCATGTGAGTGAGAACTTGAACTGAGTGTGGCAATTGACCAAAACATAAGCGAGTTCAGAGAGTTTTTGGAAATTCCGTGAAAGATCTTTTATGAGATGCGCCAGAAATAGCAAACACATAGCAGTAGTCCTTTACTGAAAGCTATTCACCTGCAGGGAATTTAGGACAACTTATGTGAATTGATCCCACATTTCTTTTTCGTGTGCTACGGGAAAGTGAACGCGGCGCAGAAAAGATTCACACAGAAATGAATATGACAAAACGTTCAAGCCTGATTTTTTGCATTTATGTCGAGAAAGATAAGGTTACATTACAACAAGCCGTGCAAGCTAGGTAAGCAAAAAGGTGCATTCATATATCTGAATGCGAAATTATTCAAGGGCGACATCTGCATTTCATAAATTGCTTTATGTGAGCTGTATTGACCAAAAATATTTAGAGGCTACGGGAATTTGTGCAACCTCTTTAGATGCGCAATTTTGTTCAAGTACAGATTATAAAAGAAGTTTCCAAGACTTGGTTTCTTAGTTTCAGCTGATATTTTTACAGCCATCGTTTTCTCTGCAGCGTTGCCCCCGAGGTGCAACGTTGAAAGATATACCAGCTCGTTTGCTCTTTGGTAAAACCTGCCTCGCCTGCCGCTGCACCTCGGCCATCTTTGCGCACCGCCGCAAAAGCCAATATCATTTAAAGCTCAACCCACCGTAACCACCTAGGCGCGCAATTATTTCGCAGCACCCTCAGCCCTTTCCTCCGGCTCCCAGGGGATATTTCCTTCTTCGTTTTCTGCTTTGACATCACTAATTAGTTTAGCCAACATGCGGCTAACAAAGACGCGCTACCAGCCTCAGGCTTGCCTGTTCGCGCCAAATATCGACCAGCAAAACGGTCGCGCGACCCGGGCTGGCACAGACTGCGCTGGGCTCCAGGAGCGGCCGCCGGGAAGGGCGCACTACGCACGTAACCGCCGGCGCGCGTGCTGTGCGCGTAGCTCGGCGCCATAAAATGAGAAGTCGATCCTTCGCCTCCTTTTCCCGCCTGCTCCTCTGGAATTCATACCTTTACAAACTGAAGCGCCGCTCGAATGGCTGCCCCGCGCGCAACGTGGGGGATTCCTTTTAGTGCCCATAAAGCGAGCGAACGCGAGGAGAGGGTTTTTCTGCACCGCAGAGCCGTGCACTGTACTGCCGCTGGTGCGACGCGTCTCCTGCCAGCGGCGAGCAGCGCAGGCCGCGTCATCGACTCTGTGGCCCGTGCGAGGTGGTGGGTGGGTGGGGGGGGAGGAGGGGCCATCCCTTTCCACGTGCTTCCTTTAGAGCCAGAAGCAGTAGCAGCGGCCCCCGCCGCAGGCTTCGTGTGGCGGCAGCAGCAGCCGCACGCGTCCTCATCGGCAGGGCGCGTAAAATGGGGACGTGCGCCGCAGCCCCAATGGGGTGGGGAAGAGGCAACGCGAACGCGCGCCCCGAGGAATGCGGAGGGGGGGGGCAATCCCCCCCCCCTTCCCATCATTTGTCTGGTGTGCCTCGGCAGGTCAATAAGAATCGTGTCTTGTATCGCAACCTGCCACCGGCCCGTGTACAGGGCCCGCGGGCTGCCACCGCTCCTTCCGTAGATGTTCGGTCGGGAGGAGGCTGCCTGCCCGCGTTTTTGTTGGTCTTGGCGTTTTGCTTTTCGTTGCGCGCACGCGCATGTGCGTTCTTCCGGTGAAACGAAACGCCGCAGAACTGGAGAAGCCATTTGAAGTGCGCGATCTCTGCGTGAGCGGCATAACGACGTTCGGGGCAAGGCAGGTGTTCTCCGCGAGAGCGCAATTTCATGGGGCGAAATTTGTTCCGTAACCCGACGGCTCGACCTAATACGAAACGGGGGCATTCAGAGCAAGCGGCGTCCATGAATCATTATCTGAGCCTCGTTCTCTCTGCTCTCAAAAACGCGCTCTTCGGGCGTGATTGAGCCACCAAAAACCTTGCCGATATCAATCAAAACGGTCTCCGGTATACGTAGGCCGGTCGTGGAAGTCGGTAACTTCAAAGATATCAGCTTTCGTAGTTCCCAGTATTCATCAGTACAGGAAGCCAGGAGAGAGAGAGAGAGAGAGAGAGAGAGAGAGAGAGAGAAGAGAGGATAGTTTACTAGCACAAAGCGATGTCGACGATGCGGTTGTCGAGGATCAGCCTGCCTTATTTTAAGCATAAAAGCTGTATGTACCGATTTCTGTCGGAACTACGACTACTGTTTCAGAGGAAGTGTTCAAGTAATAAAACTTTTTGTTTGGGAGCTGAAACTAGCGTTCTTTGTTTTTGAAAGGGAAACGAACCAAAGATAGACTTAGATTTGAGAGATGGTCGTTAAAGAAATGACTTACGACCTAACAAACTTATGGCTGTCATTCATTCATCGAAGCAAACCAACAATTTACGCCTGAGAATATGTCCGCCTACATTATACCATCGCGTTAAAAAGCTTCCTCATGAGTTTCGCTTGCTTTTCAAAGAGGTAACGTTGAAAGCGTGCGCTCAGTAAGTTGGTTTCCTTTATCCTTTCTCGTGCGGAGAAAAGAATCGCTATTAAATAACCGCTTTCCTTCGTTTAACTGTCGGGGCACGTTAGGAAGATACGTTGCGTCGCACTGCTGTCACGTTGTTGTGACGGCGAAAAATAAAACTGCCAAAAGTGCTCGGTAAACATTTAACTCGTTATTGGAGGAACTAGCAAAACAAGCAATACTCGAATCACAATAATAGCGGCGGGCGCAGTCGTCGGTCGTCAAGATCTGCGTCGACGGGTCAAGTGCGCGGGCTATTTGCCCACCATTCATCGTAGATTTCAGCGTAATCGCTGGTGCGCGTGCGTATGTACGCCACCATTAGCGTCGCGCACGCAATCTAATTAGATAAGGCTATTTCGCTATAGAGCTGGCGAACACATTCAGGAAAGTTCTGCTACACGCAGGCGCATCTTGTACTGAGCGATATCTTTGGATCAGTGGTTAGACGGTGAAAAATGCTCACCGGAAAAAGATCAACAATGTACGTGTGCGAATACTCTCAGGTCGCTCGGCATTAGCCGCGTCAGTGGCCAAAAGAAACATGTTTTTTTCTTGCCCCCCCTGACAGTGCGCCGTCGCTTGTTGTGGTATACCCGCACGTTGTTCCTGTACAAGGACATATAGCGCGTGTGTCCCATCGCGGCAACGTCGCATTCTCTCGCAACAGGACACCCCGTCTTCTCTCTCTTTCTCTAATGTCCTGCGCAAGTGGGCAGCTCGCGTCAGACAAGATTTTATGGAGCTTTATACACTTTATGGCTTCACGCAAGAACGGCCGTCGTGCCGGAAGCGGCTGTCGCCAGATGGGCCGACGGCTGATTCTCGGCCCGGGCCTGCACAGGCGTCATCGGCACACACGTCACGAGCGCTGGTCGGTGAAATTATTCCCTTTTTTTCTTCTTTCGCTTTGCCAGCTTATTTGTGATGTCTCCCCTGCATTGGGCGTAAAAAAAGCCGTTCACGCCGCACACACATCACAGACACGCGCACACACGTTGCGGGCGCGCGCGCGTGTGCGTATGTGAGCGAGAGGAGAGAGAAAGACAGAAATAGAGAGGAAGGCCGTTGCCAATTACGAAGCACAAACGAGCACGATGAAAAATGGACTTTGTCGAATTCTCTCTTTGCTTTCGGTACAATTGCTGCGAACGGCCCTTGGAGCAATAACGAACTTTGCCCCTTTTCTTTGGTTTTCTGATCGAGATCAAAGTAGGCGTATGTTGGGTGCACGCAGTGGCATTTTTTTTCTCTAACGATTAAACTTGCGGGCGGAAACATCTTAAAGCCTTGCTCTGCAAATTGCTTCTTGCTACATAACCAAGGCGGTCAACGTCTTGTGGATTGCTTCGATTAACGTTGTTTGTCCGAGCACTCTCTTTTTGTCTATGCAACGCTAAGGCGTCTGCTGCCGGAATGGGTGAGATTGTAATGATCGTTACTTGCGGTGCGCTGGTCTTGCGTAAGATTTGTGAAACACGCGCGCGCGCTTCTCGCGCTGTAAATTGCCCCAGTTAGCGCTGTAGACACTTATTACGCAGCTAGCGCCACCCTCCTCTTTCTGGACTATCGGTATTTTAAGCATTTCTCATTTGCGCTCACGTGGCTTATTCTTACTCCTAAATATCACTTTGTGAGCTTAATTATTTTCTTTTTGTCGACAGCCCTCCAAAATTATACGTCATAATAGAATTGATCAATTTTTGTTCCATAACGAATGGCCGAACTTGCATTTTTGTTCATTGAGCTGGTGCTGTCTACCACGATGATACTAGTAATTAAACGAGTTGATTTCTGGAATATACACTAGGATGTGAAACGTATTGGCTTCAACACGGCCAAGAAATGTTGCTACGTGTCTGCCTGCTTATTGCGAACGGCGCTGGATTATAATGTATGTGCACGGTCACCACTCACACTAACTAAACAACATCGTGCATAACACGCTTTACGTAGCCCTTCCGTGTCTATAACTCATTTAAACTTTTATGGAGCGAGTCTGGCCCTGATACGCGTGAAACAACGCGCCTGATAATTCCGTTAATTTTTGCTTGCGTCAGAGACACGCATTTTAAGGCGTTAACTTACCTAACTCCTCTAACATTAATTGCGCACTCGCAAGCCCCCGAGGTCTTCCTTTTTTTCTTTCCTTTTCTCCTTCGCGTTGGTCGTCTTTACAAAGCACAGACACCGCACATGTAGTCGGGAGAAGGATATTTTCAGAACGGACAGTTTAAACGAACACGTTCTGTTTTGCGTCTCTTTTCGGTTATACACTGCGTCATGGTCCCGTAGAGGATAACCGGCGCTTGCTCCCTTTGGCGCTTGGGCAAGTGTCTGTGTGTCGCGAAGGAAGTAGCTTTTTTGCTTGTGCGTTATCATTTGCGAGCGAAAGGAGGCACATTCGTCCTCCTCTCCCAGCAACAGCTCAGCGCCAGGAATGTGACGTAGTACCAATAAAGAGGCCTATCCATCACTGATATCTGCGAGCGCAGGCTCGTCGCACTTGAGCCAGAAATATACGTTGCCTCCAGCAATGAAAGCTGTGCGCGCGATCCAACTCGCGGCAGAATGGAGATAACATTATTACGCCAGTTACACGGGTGCGCGTATGCGACCGTGTCATTTTTTTCTGTATCGTTTCTTTTCTTCTTTTCATCCTATCTGAAGGTAGAGATAATAGAGCGCGCAAAAAGAATAGGACGAGAAAACCCGACGGGCAAACATACCCTGAACGATCCGACCAGTAAGGAGAAGATAAAATGGTGATCGAACTTTAGCTCATACCAAAGAAGGAAACGGGTGAAGGCAGCTTACGTGTGTCCCCCGAACAAAATTTGAAGTGCGGAGACGTGCAGTTCGACGCCACACTCATCGTCCGCTCGCAACACTTTGAAGAGAAGTAAGCGCTTGAGTTCTTGAAATATTTGTTTTTATCTTGACTTCTTGAGAGATAGATGTTGTGCCCAGTAGTTCTGTGCCTAATGACTGACACGCTCGTCATCTTTTGATTGATATGCCCTTTCCACTTTTTAGAGCTCTCGCAGCAAGGTAAAGGAGAGGAGAGGTAAAAGCATCAGCTCACAAGAAATCTCACACTTTTCCGTTATCCTTAGCTGAAAAGCACGAAAAGAAGATAAATAAAAGAATTGCCGGAACCATGCCCATCGAAAATAGCACAGCGAAAAGCATTGAACGCTCTCGAACATATTTACGAAGACACAGGCACCCTTAACAAGTACTACATATTGCACTGAACAGTCACACGATGTAACTACATCTTGCTTCTATGTATTTATTAGCGTTGGATATTACGTGGTATACTCTTTTGTATTTTGCGTATTCCTACCTGTTTATGTGCTCATCACAGTGTACCTCACGGCCGCGTGCGAGTGTTTCTGACTTTGTTTACGAATTCATTGTGCTGCGACTGGTCTTTGCCTTCTATATTTATATGTTAGTGGGCGTATAGGACTGTGTACTGTTGATTTCTGGCTCTATGACGTGGTTTCTTTCCATTTTCTTACTACATATATTTTTTTTCACAGCGAAGCTGTATATGGCTAGCCTATTCGACCGTCCGTCGCCTGTACGCTGAAAACTCCTCCGGCGCAACCCTATGCGCATGCGAAAATAAAAAAGAAAGAGAGGCGCAAGATTGGCAACGCCAGTAGTGTCGACGTTGCTCTCCGTCGCGGTCGAGCGCGGACACAGTAGTTTCTCTCCTGCTCCGAAATGGGTAGGCCACGCGTCATACGTACTCTTGAGGAGCAAGCAGCTTTCGACCAGCAACGCCGCGAGGGCAACCGAGAACAAGCTCGTCTACGCCGTGCTGATGTTGCAGCCCGGCCACAAGAACAGGCTCGTGCAGCCGAACGCAAGCAGCAACTGCGTACCAAGGATCCAGCAGCCTACCAAGCCGTCGTTTAATGAACCGTCGGAATTGACCCATTCATAAACACCGGGCCGCACGTTTCAGCTGCGCTGGTTAACCATCTGTACAGAGTGCTTGGGTAGTGATTCTCCTTTCTGTTATGCCAAAAAGAGTATCCGTCACCATTATAGGGTGATTACAGCTCTCTTTTATTTTCATTCCAACAAAAAAAAACGATAAAAGAAATAGGAAGGGAAAAAAAACATTAATTTTTGTGAAGGATCCTGCGTGGTCGCTACAGTTGATCGAATTAGCGCTCTCGTGGGCACTCCCTCTTCAGTTTGTGGGATTGTGCTCTTCGAAATGGCACGATAAAAAAAAGAAAAGGAAATAGAGGATGTAGCCGGTGACAAAACGCTTCCAGAAATTTGAAACACGCTCGCTGACTGGAAAATTCGCTTTCCGGCCGCTCGCATCTCACGTGACCGGGCTTGCGTTTGTCATGCGTCGGCCCGTCTGCTGCCGGAGGTCGCGGTGAGCGCCGCCCGATTGTCGCATCGAGTTACGCACGGCCGACTTCGCCGGCGTCGCGACTCACCGCGACATGCGAGGTTCGGCGGCGTCCGAGTGGGCCGCCCTGGCAGGCGGCCAGCTTCTGGTGGGGCCGACAGCCTCGCAACTGCCACCCATTAGACCCGAGCTTGCTTTTGTGGGCCGACTTTGCTGGCTTTGCATCTTCGATGCCGCGTCGCTATCAAGGCTCGCCGCCGCCTGATCGATTTCCAATTCGCTTTGCATATACACAACCCAAACTGGCTGGACGGCAGAGACAAGCGCGCCGCGGCAATCAATCTCGCGACGGCTCAGGAGGACCCGGCTCGCCGTGTGTTATATTACTCGAGCGGTGCCTCCCGAGGGGTTCTTCGTCACTGTTATTCACACTCACGCGATCATGAAATGGGCGATGAGGGATAGAATGCGGGTACCAGACGTCGTTCTATCACCGCTCCTCAGCTACCTGACAAATCGGCAGCAGCGCTAGGAGGCAGCGTAGGTTTTTGTACAGTAGCCCTTGTTCGCCGAGGCACCTTTAGCCGGTGTACCTTGTGCTGGAGGCCTCGTTAGCAGCCATTCACGGCGGTGCGACGGGCGGCGCATGCCGTGCTGAGTGCCTACATGGTGCAAGAATCGATGCGTTGTCCTACTTCGCTGACACGAGAGCCTACTTTGATGACACGACTGCCCTTGAACTTGCCTATTTCCTAGCGCCCGGTGCGGCGTCGTCCTGATTGAGGCCATTCTTCGAGCGTATACGGCGCACCGCCTCATTCAATCGAAATCAAGCTTCATGTGTTCGTATATCAGACTTCCGGCGTTTCCGTATTGATCAAAATATTCGCAGCGGTGCACAGTACGCGAGCACTGTTCTCCGAGAATCAGAGAGCAGAAACTTTCGTAACAAGCTGGATACCTCGTGATATTTTCGTGGCTGGTGCGAGAAAATTCAGTTTCTTGGCTCACTCACCACGCTGGCTGATTGAAATTCCCCACGTGTCTAGTATCAGCATTGGCACATTCTCTACACCCCACTGATGCTACAACTATTCCGCGAGCCTTCTTTCTCTGCAATGCAACACTTCCGCGTACCTTGCGATTGGTAGTGGTAAATACGGAAACTTACTCTTTCTTCTGTGGAAACGCTATGACGCACCTTCGCGCGACTTGTTTGGTTTCGAGAAGTGAATCGAACATTTCCCTTCCCCTTGAGTCTGTCCTCTCTGCATTGTTCAGAGGTTTCCAATCTGATACTACGGAAAACGTTAGAACAGCCTAGGCTCGAGAACATTCTTGGCGACAAGACTGCCGCAGGAATCCACGCAAATGCTGATCGTTTATAGTGCATTATTATTACTTACAGCGTGCACTAAAAACACGGACAAAGAAGAGATGCAACACTGTGCGCTGTGCAGACACTATACCACTAATGTTTCCAAACTTTCTTTTTCCTCGGTGTAGGGGTGCAAATCGGACTTGTGTCTGGTTGACCTCCCTGCAATATCTTACATTTCGCTCTGTATTTATTTATTATGAGATTCATGGTTTTCTAGTGGTACAGACAGACATACGGACAGACAGACAGACAGACAGACAGACAGACAGACAGACAGACAGACAGACAGACAGACAGACAGACAGACAGACGGACGGACGGACGGACGGACGGACGGACGGACGGACGGACGGACGGACGGACGGACGGACGGACGGACGGACGGACGGACGGACGGACGGACGGACGGACGGACGGACGGACGGACGGACGGACGGACGGACGGACGGACGGACGGACGGACGGACGGACGGACGGACGGACGGACGGACGGACGGACGGACGGACGGACGGACGGACGGACGGACGGACGGACGGACGGACGGACGGACGGACGGACGGACGGACGGACGGACGGACGGACGGACGGACGGACGGACGGACGGACGGACGGACGGACGGACAGACAGACAGACAGACAGACAGACAGACAGACAGACAGACAGACAGACAGACAGACAGACAGACAGACAGACAGACAGACAGACAGACAGACAGACAGACAGACAGACAGACAGACAGACAGACAGACAGACAGACAGACAGACAGACAGACAGACAGACAGACAGACAGACAGACAGACAGACAGACAGACAGACAGACAGACAGACAGACAGACAGACAGACAGACAGACAGACAGACAGACAGACAGACAGACAGACAGACAGACAGACAGACAGACAGACAGACAGACAGACAGACAGACAGACAGACAGACAGACAGACAGACAGACAGACAGACAGACAGACAGACAGACAGACAGACAGACAGACAGACAGACAGACAGACAGACAGACAGACAGACAGACAGACAGACAGACAGACAGACAGACAGACAGACAGACAGACAGACAGACAGACAGACAGACAGACAGACAGACAGACAGACAGACAGACAGACAGACAGACAGACAGACAGACAGACAGACAGACAGACAGACAGACAGACAGACAGACAGACAGACAGACAGACAGACAGACAGACAGACAGACAGACAGACAGACAGACAGACAGACAGACAGACAGACAGACAGACAGACAGACAGACAGACAGACAGACAGACAGACAGACAGACAGACAGACAGACAGACAGACAGACAGACAGACAGACAGACAGACAGACAGACAGACAGACAGACAGACAGACAGACAGACAGACAGACAGACAGACAGACAGACAGACAGACAGACAGACAGACAGACAGACAGACAGACAGACAGACAGACAGACAGACAGACAGACAGACAGACAGACAGACAGACAGACAGACAGACAGACAGACAGACAGACAGACAGACAGACAGACAGACAGACAGACAGACAGACAGACAGACAGACAGACAGACAGACAGACAGACAGACAGACAGACAGACAGACAGACAGACAGACAGACAGACAGACAGACAGACAGACAGACAGACAGACAGACAGACAGACAGACAGACAGACAGACAGACAGACAGACAGACAGACAGACAGACAGACAGACAGCTCTGGGCATGGCAGTCAACTTTCACAAAAAGCAATCGAACTGCTCAAATAAGAAATTCTGAAAAAAATAAGGAACTGGCATTATTAGTTCTTCATGCAGCCCAATAGTAACATGAAACCGAAATATTTTTCAGCGTTCGTAAGAAAGCGCTAAAGTTCAAAAACTGCGCGCGCCACCTTATTTGGGCATGCATCAATAAATAAAAGGCAGCGTTCGTGCTTGTACTTCTTTTTCCCTCTCTCTCATCTAAAATACCTTATTGTTTTAAATGCGCAAGCATTTTTATGCCTAATCAACAATGAAAACCGTTCCTCCCTCATGCGTTTCGGTGGTCGCGAATGCGCCTTCCGTTGGGGCGTTCATTCACTGAGAGAAATGCCACCGATCTCTAAGGGCTCATGCGCTTCACATCGCGCAACACAGACAGATAAGCAGCCAATGAGTTCATAAGGACGACAAGGAATGATGAGGCGTTATGTAGGTCTCATTACAGTTGACAATGGTTCAGCGCGGTGAATAAGGTGCTAAAGAGCGATAAGGGCTTATAATGGTCAGAGCACGTCTGGTAAGGTTAATAAGCACCGATAAGGGTCGATAAAGGGCGGATCAATTCCGATAAGGCTGATAAGGACTGATAGCACTTGATAAGGGTCGGATAATGTAAGGTAAGGTTGATAAGGACGGGTAAGGGTTGTTAAGTATCAGATCCATTGCGATAAGCTTGATACCGACCGATAAGTGTTGATAATAACCGTTAAGGATTGATAAGAGTTGGATCTGAACTAATAAGCTTGATAACGACCGATAAGGGTTTATACTGGTCGGATCAAGTTTCATAACATTAATAATGACACTGGGCTGCGTGGAGATGAGAAAGTGGCACTATGCTTACGCATACTTACACAACTCCCAGATGAGTTCGTGCGTGAACTTTTTTCGGATACAGTAAGAAAATATAGCTCAGTGTGTGTAAGTTGTAGTAAGGAATGCAAAATGTGACACGTGTTTCCTCCAGAAAATTTCATTTGCGCTGATGGCTGGAATATTTCCCAGACTCCGCAATCATCTCGTTCATTCCGCCAGCTGGAGCTCGATAATGCGCCGTTGCGATCTCGCAACCTGCGTTATTTCTTTTTTCTTTATCTACCGCCAGAAGCTCGAATCGAGCAACGTTGTTTCTGCTTGCGCGTCGCGGATAGGATTGGCCTGCATAAAACATTGCGAGCTGCGCGCTGCGTCTTACCCAGGAGCTCCAGAGGAAAGAGGAGAACGCTCCGCGCTAAATTAAACAGCGTTTGAATGCTGTTCACGCGTCGTGCCGATTGCATGGGCCGCAGCAGTCGCTACGCGTGTCCCAAATTTCCTGTACGCCGCTCCTGCTGCTTCAGCCTGAACTGCCTTTCTGCGGGGATTCTTCTTGTTCCTCGCCTTCTTTCCCACTGGCGCTCTTCGATAACGATTCCCACAAGAAATCGCAGCGCCGAGGGCGGGGGGCTCTCTCGTTATACAACTTTTATTTCGCCTGCTGCCTCGGGCCACCCGCTCACCAACTTCTGGGCTCCATTTATTTCTTCTTTTCTTTCCTGCTCCTGCGTCGGCGGCAACGGAATCAGGTAGCGAAGCAAGAAATGCGCGGTGCCTTCGCCTGCGGGAGGTGCACGAGCCGAGCTTTATAGACTATGCCTACTCTCCTCCGTTGGAGCCGCGCGCTCGCCTGCTTCGGCTTGCCCGCCCCAATCTATGGGCTGATCGACCATACTGTGACACCCATGCTCTCCTGTCTCTCCATGTCTCGGCCTTGTTTTGCTCTGTTTCTCCTTGCGCTGTTCGTGGCGTCCCTGCGAAGCGGGCAAGGGTGCGTGTGTGTGCGGCTTTGGGAGTCGTGTGCATTCAGCTCACGCCCCCTTCCCCCCCCCCCCCCCCCCTCCGGCGCGGAGACGCGCTATGTCGAAGGCGTTCCGCCAGCGCGAGTAGACTGAAGCAGCTGACATGCAGCACGTCGCTGCCAAATCGGGAATCGTCATGCAGCGTCACAGCCACTAGTGCTGCGCCTCTACTGCTTACATGCGCGTAATTCAAAGTCATTAGATTATGACTGCGCCGCCACGCATGCAAAACCGGAACGTATCTGGCTGCCTGCCCTACACACGGCTCCGGGGATACAGAAAAAAGAAAGCATAGAGCGTCAGATTATTTATGGGCAGAAAAAACATCACCTTGCTTCACGTAGATAGATTTTAGGGTTAATTCACCTCGTGTTTCTATGTTTATCTTACAAATATGAGTTTATTTGTAACAAATTCGATGAAGACTTTCATTTCTATACACGATTTCTTTCTTTCTTAAAGATTAATTCAGTTGACGAGAAAATGAAGTGTTGCTATCTGTACCGTTACTGAAAAAATAAAACAAAAAGACCTATGTTCTTGAGCCCGATACATCGATATTGTGAGCGCTTAACTCTCTGCTTTGGCTGCTTATGTCAGGCGGTGCTAATAGAACAACGGTGATAAATCATCAATGTGAATGGCGGTGCGCCGCGGCTCTGCTTAGCGCAATCCCGCCGCGAGGACTGAGCGCATGAGTTACGTTGACCAGTCATGCGCTCTACGCTTCTGGCATAACCGCCGTCCCGTTTCCGAGCACGTTTATGAGCATACGATGTCGTTGCTACATAACATTTCCGAGTACAGCATGACCACAGTGACGGTAGCGACAAAAACTAGATGATCCCATAACCTGCACGTATAGGTGATTTCGGTGGGCGCTGTCTAGACGCTACCATCCGGAACGCGGGCACGTTACCACGGAACCTGTCGCAACGTGCTGACCTACTTGCACTGCCTCTCAAGGGCGATTCGGGAACAGCTGGAAAGTTCAGGCTTCTCCGCTACTGCCCATGCGCACTACAGTCGAATTCAGCTACGAGTAGGTGTCTGTGTTAAAGATCGCTACCTTCCATGCGGCAGTGCCCCACAGAAACTTCGCTGATAGCGTGTCCACGCATATGAGCTTCGCATTCACGTTTACAACTCGCATGTGGGGCTGAGCGCTAACTGATTTCTAGTGGCTGCGTTCGGTGTGGAAGAAACCTGAATTGAAATTTTCCGCGATACTTGACGCGATATGGTCTCCCGTAAACCAGTTGAGCTCTTGTGCTTCCTTGGCATAGCGCGGAGGAAAGCCATGGAGCAGGCGTTCGGCTTTACTCGTCTGCGGGACCACCTCCGGTTTTCGAAGTCCGAGCGGTTTGCGTCGATAACGCTGTAAGATACACGGTGTTCAATATTTCGGCTTGCAGAGGCTCCCTGTATAGACCGGGCGAATGCTGCTGCGCAACGCCGTAGGGGCCCCCTTTGCGGCTTCGCGTCTGACCTGTCCCGGCGGTGGCAGCAGGCACTCGTCATGTCTATAGGACACACTTACCCATACTCGACGCTAGAGATTCTTCCCCTCTGATATCTGCGCTGAACTGTTGCGTGCTTACGTCTGCGAAGATTGCCGCCGCTTGTTAGGTTAATGCGGCGAATTTCGTTCCTTCACATATCTTCGCTTGGTCGTTGCTAAGGAAGGAGAGAACGGGGCCGGTATTCACAAAGACCTGTTAAGCTAAAATTTTTCGTAGGAGAAAATTTCAGCCAATCCTGATGCTGGACATATTATTACCGAAGGCGGGCGGCCAATGGCAAAGAGCATTTACGAAAGAAAACCTTTGTGAATTCGTCCTATGATGTTTAGGAAAGAAATAGCAAATTTATTTAAAGGGAGCAAAAAAAAAAGTGATGGGTTGGCGTAACAGAAGGCTCACCGCGGTTTCATCCACTCAGTGATATATAACTGGCTAAGATGATAGGCGTGAAGGGACGAATAAAGGGAAGATAGAGAGTACGTCGCCGACGTCAACAACGCCGTGTGTGTAGTGGTGGCAGAAAAATAACTCTGGAGCGTTTCTGGACAAAAGTTTGCAGATGTGTAAGCGAAATGTATACAGTAGAACGTATGTACATTGTAGCTTATTGTGATATCTTGCTACAGTAGCTACAGTTTCACATTTGAAGAACGAAGAAGCAGTTAAGTAGAAACTGCGGTCTGACTAACAAGTGGACGTTCTGGAGTTGACAATAGCGGTATATTACAACTAAGGTTTCAATTAAGTACAGGTTGAATTCTTTTTCACCACTCTGGATCCTGGCTTTTATTTCAGATAACTGAGCTTGCTTCTAACACGGGCCGAATTTACAGATAGGTTATCTTTCGTAAGAGCTGTCTATACCATCGAGCAGCCGCATTCGCTAATATCATGTCCGACAGCACGATTGGCTGGTACCCGCTTCGACGAACAGTTCTATAGGGTAAAAACGCTTTGTTAATGCAGACCCAGATCAATAAATATATAATTTGATTGAAGGGAATACTAGTAATTAGAGCTAGTGTTCTCAGCATTCACACACCTTCTCGCATTACGCGTGCATTCGCATGACGCGTGCATTGCGCATTCACACAACACAACCTTCGCATTACGCGTGCGATGCTCTACCAATTGAGCTACCGCGGTGTCGTTTCCCCATCCACTTTCTTGGGTATGTATGTTTCCTAGTAAAAACCCTGTGAGTGTTAGCCGGCGCCACCACTCACAAACCTTGGCGGTGGATGTGGAGCATCCTTTCTGCCGTAGGGGTCACGAAAACGTGATCTTTTCGGGTGAAGGCAACCGGTCAATAAACCCACACATGCTACCTGAAGGCATCAATGTTGCCGGATTCGAGACCCTCGTTATGTAATAATCGAGAAGAAAGGGGTCAACCGAGGGGCCCAATTTTTATTAGTCATATCATAAGAAGCCAACAAACACTGACACCAAGGACAACATAGGGGAAATTACTTGTGCTTAATATATGAAATAAGGAAACGATAAATTAATGGGAATGAAAGTGGATGAAAAAAAAAAAAACAACTTGCGGCAAGTAGTTTTTTTTTCATCCACTTTCATTTCCAATTATTTATCGATTCTTTATTTCATTTATTACGCACAAGTAATTCCCCCTATGTTGTCCTTGGTGTCAGTGTTTGTTGGCTTCTTATGATATGACTAATAAATAATGGGCCCCTCGGTTAACCCCCTTTTCTTCTCATTTTAGACTGTGTGGTACAGCGCGAAGTGGGGACAGGGGCACAGGAAAAAACGAGGGCAAGCACTAAATGCCAACTGAAATTTTATTGCCTAATAGAAGGTGTTATATCGAAAAAACATTGGGAAAACGACATAATATATATATATATATATATATATATATATATATATATATATATATATATATATATATATATATATATATATATATATATATATATGTAAAAAACGAACAATAAAGATGGAAAAAATCAAGAAGAAACACATTATAAAGATGCCATCACCGTTCACTGTTCGCGCTGCCATTGTCTAAGAAGGCCAACTCCCTTCGTGATAAGGCCAGGGATGGCTTACTTGTGCACAGGCATTCTTCACGTGCCATGCTAGCCGATTCAACGATGAAGTAGAAAATGGAAAATCAGCTAGCCCAAACCATCACCCTCCTACGTCAAATACCGGCGCGCAAGAAACAAGGGCCGAACGTAATGAGACACACACAACACTGCGTATCTCTTTACATTCGTCCCTTGTTCTTTACGCGCTGATATTTGACGATAATGAGTTATTATAGTGTAGTGTTTCCGTTTTCCCCTTGGCCATGCGTATTGCGCAAGTTAAACCTGCCGGTTAGCGGTCCGTGCATATGACATGCAACTGTAATTACGAGAAAAAGTTTCGCGAGTACAGTTGCCATGACCATGGCTGAAGAGCGCCTCAGGGGCGCTGCAAATCGCAATTAGCCATGCTGAAATGGGCGAAACTTTGTCCCGCTACACCTGAGTTGCTTTTTCTTTTCGTCGGAGGCTTAAGTATAGCCAATAAATGTTGCTTACAGCTAACTGCACCCTAGGTACTTCTTCTGCTCGTGACAGTGTCCATTCATCAGTCGCTAATTAGCAGGCTGGGAACTCCATTCGCATCGCTGTTCGTCGCTCGCGCCCTCCAGCCGTGACGCTTGAAGCGCGTCTTCGTTCTCAAATAACGTGATCAAAGCTGAAAAGCCACCATTTGAAGTATAGTATCGTTGTATTATAGCTGCAATCCTGATACTACCCGTTACAATTAGGAGCGTCCTAAAAACCGGGTTTATTCTGTCGAAGTATCTAGCAGCATCGGTTATTTTGCAAGAAACTGGTACGGTTATTTTGCAAGAAACAGAAACTGGTAACCAGTTTTTGGTTTTGCCGGATGGCACTCTCAAGGGGTACTACAAGCCTTCTGTTATGATATAACGATGAGGTTGCGAAGTTGAAATGTTAATTATTCGTGTAATTAACCAAACAAAGGTTTACCGGTTTAATAATTTTTGGCGAGGTAGTTGAAGTTATTCCTTAGAAAATACCAAAAAACTTCGTCTGCTTTCCGATGCATCACCTGAAAATGAGTTATTCTTATAAGTATATTCGTCATCAGAAGTATTCGGAATGAAGGTTCCGCGAGAAAAGCCGAATTGCAGGCGAGTTTTCGTGTTTTCAGTAGGGGCAGCAAGTACAACGCTATGTTGGTCACTTGCTTACTCTATGTACTGATAGTAAACCTGAATTCTATGCTGCGTGCCCAGGTTCGAGAAATAGTCAACTTTTTCTCAGATAACGCGTTTCGTGAACTTTTGACAGTTGCAGTACATGCGCGGCCTCAATGCTGGCGGTTGGATATGCGCTTTGCTAAGCTTACTACTCTATTTCTAAGGCGTGGACATGATGTATTTTTTGTCAGCACACGATTCATAGTCCGAAATTTGCGAAGGGCCAATGGGAGCTTTTTTTTTTAAACCAGCGACCTATCTGCGGCCATCAAATTAGCCACTGGCCTGGACGTCTTCTACTGACCTCAGTCACGACATCTTGAAGAAAGATAAGGAAAGAGAAAAGAAGGCTGGATGCGTAGTTTCGACAAAAAAAAACCCAAGAAAATAATAGGCGTATCATCAGGGCGTCCTGCTGCTGAGCGAGAGGTCACGGGTGCAATTACAGTCCGTGGTGTCCGCATTGCGACGGAGGCGAAATGCCAAGGCGCTCCTGTACGTAGACTGTACGTCGCTCAAATTAACCTGTAGTCCACCACAACGGCGTCCCTAAAAACCTACTGTGTAGTTTTGGGACATCAAGCCGTACAATCTGACTTAATCATCTGATAGTCTGATAGAGAGCGTCGAGGTCAGTGCTCTGTAGCAACTTGTCGCTATAAAATATTTGTCATTTAGTAACTTTAAAGTTAACTTTGACGCTGGCTCGATCAAGGGCCCTATTAATGAGGTGAGAATGACAAAAGCTCCGCGCGCTTCAACTTCAACGGATTTGAGACAAAAGTCCGAAGGCTGAAACACACACACACACACACACACACACACACACACACACACACACACACACACACACACACACACACACACACACACACGCGCACACACGCACACACGCACGCACACACACACACACACACACACACACACACACACACACACACACACACACACACACACACACACACACACACACACACACACACACACACACACACACACACACACACACACACACACACACACACACACACACACACACACACACACACACACACACACACACACACACACACACACACACACACACACACACACACACACACACACACACACACACACACACACACACACACACACACACACACACACACACACACACACACACACACACACACACACACACACACACACACACACACACACACACACACACACACACACACACACACACACACACACACACACACACACACACACACACACACACACACACACACACACACACACACACACACACACACACACACACACACACACACACACACACACACACACACACACACACACACACACACACACACACACACACACACACACACACACACACACACACACACACACACACACACACACACACACACACACACACACACACACACACACACACACACACACACACACACACACACACACACACACACACACACACACACACACACACACACACACACACACACACACACACACACACACACACACACACACACACACACACACACACACACACACACACACACACACACACACACACACACACACACACACACACACACACACACACACACACACACACACACACACACACACACACACACACACACACACACACACACACACACACACACACACACACACACACTATAGAGATATTTACAAAGTTTCGTTAAGGCTCGTGGCTCGCAAGCACATGCGCCGCGCTTTCGTGGCGTGTAACGCGCAGGTGCTGCTTTGCCGTGGGACGAGAATGTGCCGCAGTTCCAAGCTTGAGTCCCGTTGCAGGTGTAGCGCCGCCTTTATAGACTGAAGCCTCGCGGCTTGTAAAAGTCATACTACTGATCAGTTTTGTATAGGACTCCGTAATGATGGCTTGCATCTGTCCAGAGGGATTGCTGGAGGCGCCAAGTGTGTACAGATACCAGTGTCACCGCGTCTTTTCTTGAGAAAGGTATCTGGAGCGTTTCTCTCGAAATTTCGTGTCCAGCTTTGGCAGCATGGTCAGCCTGGACGTTGCCTTGTAGCATTCTTTGTGACTGTCTTTACTGCAGTGTACAGAGACGATCACTCGCAATTGTGCTAGCTTGCTTTGATCAAATACCAGTGTCAGAGCAAGCAATCTTGGAATGCCGGCATCATAAGCCATCGCAGCTGAAGGCGGTGACGGCATTGCTAGAGTATTTAAGACCAACTGACCTGAACAAGCGGCTGTAGCCTGAATTGGTGTCCGTTGTGTTATAAAAGTGATCCTGTGCTGGGGGGGGGGGGCGGGGGGGGGGGGCGGTAGTGTGCGGATATCGTGACCGGCTGTGGTCATGGGTTTGTGCTCCCCGTCTCACTAGCTCTAATTTCTTTTTATATTATACCCCCCCCCCCCCCTTTCCCCATTCCTCAGTGTAAGGGGCGAACCGGATTTTCTAATCTAGTTAACCTCCCTGCCTTTCTCCTTTCTTCTGTCTCTATCGATGTAATGTGGTGCGGCTTTTCGGTTAAAACGACCGAAAGTTGTCCGATAAATTTTCAGAAAAATTACCGCAAAAAATTCTGTCTCGATTTGTTGCGAACGGACGCCTCAACAACAGGAAAAATTGCCGCCGTTCTGAGCGGTGGGCAGAACTTTCATTTCTCCCAAGTTGGAGGTCGCCCCTCGGGGCTTCCGAAATCATCGGGAACGCAAACGAAGAGACGCGCTCAAAAACCGTGATTCGGACGGATTGCCGGCGTTCCGTCGGCCAGAAATATGAGCTTCGTTCCGCTCGGCGCGGCCTTGTTTCACACGGACCGACGAGCGTAAAATATAGGGTCACACACGCGTACTATATGTCTAGTCCGGGGGGCGACCCCGTGGCTCGCAGCAAAACGGTGCGAAGGCAGTTCTAATCTTAAGGACGTGCGCGCCGCCCATCTTGCGCTCAAGCTGTGCGTGTCATCTATACGCCACCACGTCTGAGCAGGCCACCTTCGCAACCCGCTCTCGTGGCGGTGATGCCGCAGCCGACCGGCCTGACGGAAGCTCTTTTGCATATACTGCTCCCAGTCGCACTGATACCCGTCCCACTTTTTTAAAATCTCTTTCGCTATTCTCTCCTCTGGCGTCCGAGCAGCGCCGATCGCTTCGCATACGCGTGATATGCGAGCTCGTTAGCCGCGCTTTATTTGACTTTTTTAAGGGATTTAGAAGCGCTCGAGTAGGGAAGAAAGAGAGCTGGCGGGGGAAGCCTTAAGCGACCCGGAAGGAAGCTTTCTTTATTTTTTTTTTTCAGAGCGTGTCTCTTGCTTGAACCAAGCAGCGCGCTTGGGCGGAGCAAGGTCGCTAGCGTCCATTGTCCTCGTTTTGTCGCAGGAAACCTTTTTAACATTGCGCTTCTTGGTTTCTCTTTCTCTTCGCGATATTACTCCACAATATTTAGGGGAACCGTTCGTTTGTGTTCTGTTTTTCCTCGTGAAGAGCTTGGTTTTTTGAAACTATAGGTAAGCTACCTTTGATTTGTTAGTATTACTTTTGAGAAATAAAGAATGTGCCGGATAAACTACATCTCATTACGCTCCTCTAAACCGAAGAAAAAGCAGCAACACCTTGCGGAACTAACTGTCTCCGGCCAAAGCTTTCACCCATCCCATGCATGCCTTAGTGGTGTCCGCAGATTATGCCTGTCCCCCGCATCTCCTGCGATTTTCGTGCACGGCCTGATTTATCTGTATGCGCACTTCGTACAAAAGACGTAGGCACACGTTGTTTATTCTTGTGTTGTTCGTTCCTGTGCTCTCGCTGCATATCCGGGCTTTGTGCGGGAGTATAATTTGGTCTTTTATTACCACAGGGAAAGCCATGGAAGGCAACACTAGTGAATTTCGCTCAGGCAGTCGGCATTAGGGACATTTCGCTAAACAATGAGGGTAATATTAGAGCAAATTGGAGCATGGTGCTCCCGCGACGCACTACTCTCGGCTTAGTCCGTGTGGGGCGCCCGGCGTTATCTCAAAGGAGAATTAATTGTTAAGATTCACGATTTTCTGCTGACATAAAACGCGCATTTCTATTACTCAAGCGCTGCACCGCACTCTCATGTTGGGGAGAAACACCTTGCGAACGCAAGAACAACCACAACCACCAGCTCAGCATCGAGAAGTAAAACAAGAAGAGCTACCAGTCCAAGTAAAAATTAGTTGCCTGCCTTTCTTTTTGTTTTCTTTTTCTATTTTTGTTATTCCGAATAACCTCGACACACGGAATAGAGAAATAATTACTGAAAAAAGAGCGCCTTCGTTTCAGCTAACCTGGTTAGGTTACCTATTTCTCTTCGCGCACACACACACACACACACACACACACACACACACACACACACACACACATATATATATATATATATATATATATATATATATATATATATATATATATATATATATATATATATATATATATATATATATATATATATATATATATATTAGAGTATTTCGATGGAACCGAAACTACTTGGCACAAAGATCCTTGCTTGTACGCACGGAAGATTGTCCGACTACCGACCACTACACATGCCGAGGCGTTCCCCAAGGCTACGTTCAAAACCCTATTCATTTCAACCTCGTGCTTCCGGGGCTGGCCGAATCCCTACCGGAAACAGTGAGTGTCTCAATCTACGCCGACGACACCTGCATCTGGGCACCAGCGGTCACTCGCCTGCAGGTTCATGCAAGGCTACAGAAAGCAGCACACAGGCATCTAGCTATCTTTGCACACAAGGCCTAACGATCTTGACAGAAAAATGTGCGTTAGTCGCTTTTACACGAAAAGCGATGTCTGGTTATCCAGTATCAATGGCCAGCCTATCTCTTGCAAAAGAAATCAACTGTTTTTGGGTGTTATTGTTGACCGAGACCTCGCTTGGAGCGCTCAGGTTGCCCACTTGAAGAAGCTCACACTCTAATGCTCACGTCTTCAAATTCATCGCCGGCAAGACATGGAGATCGTCAGTCGCCTCCATGCTACAGTTGCACCGATTACATTTTAGCAGATTCCTACGCTACAGCCCTGCCGTGCTTGCTAAAACATGCAAGTCAAATCTTCGAGAACTTCCGAGCGTGCATGCACATGCACTATACGCGTTTGCCTCGGCCTTCCGCGGAGCGCCTCAACAGCAGGAAGAGTTATAATGGCTCAAGACCATCCGATCACGACTTACATTAGCAGCGACACGCTTAGGGTGCATATTCGTCACGTTTCACGGATGCAATCAACCTGTCTTGCCTGCCTTCCAGAACGACGACCACAGGCATCATTATCCAACGTGGTCAGCATTCATCGTGCCTCCCTACCATCGGGCTTCACACACTCGGCACGTTCACCCTCCGCTTTGTGGAGATTAAAACAACCTGAAATGGCGCGTTTCCGTGCCAGGGATAAGAAAGACTGACCTGCCTACCTTGGCTTTGAAGCAAGCAGCCCTGAATTGTTTGCACAGTTTCTACTTTAACCGAGTCCACATACATACGGATGGCTCTTCCACTCCGACCAACTCCACCGGCGCAGTGATTATACCATCACGATCAATGAGCATCACATACAAGATTTCTCACGTTACAACATCGACCGGTTCGGAGCTTGTTGCCCTCTGAGGTGCCGTTGATTATATTAACAACCAACCGGCTAATCGGTGGGCGAGAGAGAGAGAGAGAGAGAGAGAGAGAGAAAATGATAAATGAAAGGTAGGGAGGTTAACCAGGACTGAGCCCGGTTGGCTACCCTACACTGGGGAAAGGGAAAGGGGGACGGAAAGATTAAAAAAAAGGAGAAAGTCCACTGGAGATATCAGTCGGTCACTCAGTCCGGATCACAGACGCTGACTCAATCCGGTCGCTTTCATATATCGCAGCAGCGCTTTTGTGGCCTTTTGTAGCTATGATATGCGAGGCCATGATCCCAAGATCTTGTTCAAGGTGAACGGCTTTCCATCTAGCTGATTGAGAGCTGTGCAGAGGTCTTGCCTTTCATTTTCATAAGATGGGCAGTAGCACAATAGGTGTTCTATGGTTTCCTCGACACCGCAGGCATTGCACTCGGCGCTATCAGCCATTCCAATCAGAAATGCATAAGCATTTGAGAATGCGACGCCCAAACGTAAGCGGCACAGCACTGTTTCCTCATTTCGCGGAAGACCTGGTAACAGCCGCAGTTGCATAGAGGGATCGAGGGAATGCAAACGATGGTGAGTGAATTCAGGTGTGTGCCACTTCTACAATGTCAAAGAGTGCGCTAGCTTGCCTAAGTGTTGGGCTGCGTCGGTGCGCGATAAAGGTATTGAAACAAGGGTTGCTCCTTCGTGTGCTTTTCTAGCAGCTTCGTCAGCGAGGTCGTTGCCTGAGATACCGCAATGACCAGGCAGCCACTGAAACACGACGTCGTGTCCTTTCGCGATCATGTGATGGTGCATTTCTCGTATCTCCGACACGAGTTGTTCACATGACCCGCGACGAAGAGATGCCAGAAGACATTGTAAGGCCGCCTTCGAATCGCAGAATATAGCCCACCGATTAGCCGGTTGGTTATTAATATAATCAACGGCACCTCGGAGGGCAACAAGCTCCGAACTAGACGATGTTGTCAAGTGAGAAATTTTGTATTGGATGCTTAGTGAACGGGATGGTATAACCACTGCGCTGGTGCAGCTGGTCTGAGTGGAAGAGCCATCCATATATATGTGTACTCGATCAAAGTAGAAAGTGTGCAAACAATCCAGAGCTGCTTGCTTCAAGGCCAAGGTAGGCAGGTCGGTCTTCTTTCTTATCCCTGGAATCGTAAGACGCACTTGAGGTTGTTTTAAACACCACAAAGCTGAGGTTGAACGTGCAGAGGGTGTGAAACCCGATGGTAAGGAGGCACGATGGATGCTGACCTTGTTGGAGAAGGACGCCTGTGGTCGTAGTTCAGGCAGGCACGCAAGAGAGCTTGACTGCATCCGTGAAACATGACGAACATGTGCTCTAAGCGTTTCGGTGCTAATGTAAGTCGTGATCGGATGGTCTTCAGCCATTATAATGGTTCCAGCTGTTGAGGCGCTGCGCGGAAGGCCTAGGCAAACACGTAGTGCCTGCGCCTGCACGCTCTGAAGTTCTCGAAGATTTGACTTGCATGTTTTAGCAAGCACGGGGGAGCTATAGCGTAGAAATCCGATGAACAGTGCTCGATATAACTGTAGCATGGAGCCCACTGACGATCCCCATGTTTTGCCGGCGATGAACTTGAAGACGTGAACAATAGATGTGAGCTTCTTCTTTAAGTGGGCAACATGAGGGCTCCAAGTGAGGTCCCGGTCTACAATGACGCCCAAAAACCGGTGATTTCTCTTGTAGGAGATAGGCTGACCATTGATGCATACTGGATAAGGAGTCATCGTTTTTCGCGTAAAAGCGACTAACGCACATTTTTCTGTTGAGATGGTAAGGCCTTGTGTGTGAAGGTAGTCAAATGCCTGTGTTGCTGCTTTCTGTAGCCGTGCGCGAACCTGCAGGCGAGTGACCGCTGATGTCCAGATGCAGATGTCGTCGGCGTAGATTGAAACACTCACTGTTTCCGGTAGGGATTCGGCCAGCCCAAGAAGCGCGAGGTTGAAAAGAATAGGGCTTAGAGCACCGCCTTGGGGAACGCCTCGGCATGTGTAGTGGTCGGTAGTCGGACCATCTTCCGTTCGTACGAACAAGGACCTTTGTGTCAAGTAGTTACTGACCCATCGATATACTCGCCCTCCTAGTTCAATTGTCAAAAGTGCGTCTAGAATGGTTTGATGGGAAACGTTGTCGTAAGCGCCTTTCACGTCAAGAAAGAGCGCTACTGATAATCGCTTCCGAGATTTTTGTTGTTCCACAGATGATACTAGATCGATGACACTGTCAATCGATGAACAACCGCGTCGAAATCCCGCCATAGAGTCAGGGTAAATTTTGTGGTGTTCAAGGTACCATTCGAGACGCATGAGCGATATTCTGCGACTCGAAAGCGGCCTTACAATGTCTTTTGTCAGCTCTTCGTCGCGGGTCCTGTGAACAGCTCCTGTCCCAGATATGAGAAACACACCATAATATGTTCGCGAAAGGACACGAAATCGTGCTTCAGTGGCTGCCGGGTTATTGCGGTATCTCCGGCAACGACCTCGTCGACGAAGCTGCTAGAAAAGCACACGAAGGAGCAAACCTTGCTTCTGTACCTTTATCGAGGACTGACGCAGCCCAACACTTAAGCAAGCTAGCGCACCGTATGACATTCGAGAAGTGGCACACACCTGAATTCACCCAGCATCGATTGCATTCCCTGGACCCATCTATGCAATTGCGGCTGCTACCTGGGCTTCCACGAAATGAGACACAATGCTGTGCCGCTTACACTTGGGCGTGGCATTCACCAATGCATATACGTGTTCTATTGGAATGGCTGACAGTGTCGAGTGCAATACCTGCGGTACGTGTCGAGGAGACTATAGAACATCTACTGTGCTACTGCCCATCTTTTGAAAATTAAAGACATGACCTCTGTACAGCTCTAAATCAGTTAGAAAACCGTTCACCTTGAACAAGATCTTGGGACCGTGGCCTCGCATATCGCCGCTACAGAAGGCCACAAAAGCACGGCTGCGATATCTGAAAGCTCCAGACTGAGGGACCGTCTGTGATCCGGACTGAATTACCGTCAGTGGATATAGACCAGAAAACTTTACCACGCGGGCGAGATCCGCAGTGTACTTTTTCTTCTCTTAATATTTCTCTCCCATTTACCCTTCCTCCAGTGTAGGGTAGCCAACCGGGGTCAGTCCTGGTTAAGCTCACTGCCTTTCATTTATCATTTTTTTTCTCTCTCTTCATGTATAGAATATTGATACGCAGATGAAGAGTGGTCGCCTCCTTTCCTAGTCGATGTGCAGTCTATGAAGGCGACTGTGCATCGACGAAGAACGTGAAGTGACTCCCGTGGGGAATCCGAGTTTCCGCCTGTGCTGTTTTTCCAAGTATTTTTCGTGTATTCGCCCTATTCTTCACCCTATTCGCCCAAGTGGTGGCAGCAGAGGCATCTGGGCGCCAGAGACACCAAAGTCGGGCGACAACAAACGCTACGAGGAAGCGGAATCACCTCTCCAATGAGGAAGACAGTGAGGACAAATTGGTTTTCTCTGCTTCCGAGGAAGACATCTGATAAGAGCGACTACCTGACTTTGCTTAGAAATGAAGGTGAAAAGGCTAATAGTTACGCCTTACTCCTCTCCGGGCAAGTCAACGGTGAATGCAATGGCAGGTGCCCCCGTACCTCCCACTGACAAAATGAATCATCGTTAGAGGCAGACCATATGTGAACGTTGAGGCTCTTGAACCTGGTACGATCAGATGTGAGGATCAATGGCAGAAAGAGCATAATGGCTCTTGACGTCATTAGTAGAACTGCACTTGACGAATTTACAAAAGCCAAGGTACTGGTTGACATTATAATGTCCGCTGTCATGTACCGCAGTACAGCGTCACAACTGCAGGCGTAATTTACCAGATTTATGAGTCTATCTCCGACAGTGACTTACCTTTTTGATGATGATGATGACCATCATCATCATCATTATCATCATCATCCTATTTTATGTCCACTACAGGACGAAGGCATCTCCCTGCGATCTCCAATTGCCCCTGTCCTGCGCAAACTGATTCCAACTAGCGCCTGCGAATTTCCTAATTTAATCGCCCCACCTAGTCTTCCGCCGTCCTCGACTGCGCCTCCCTTCTTTTAGCACCCATTCTGTAACCCTAATGGTCCACCGGTTAACTAACCTACGCATTACATGACCTACCCAGCTCCAGTTTTTTTTTCTCTTTATTAAATTATGGGGTTTTACGTGCCAAAACCACTTTCTGATTATGAGGCACGCCTAGTAGAGGACTCCGGAAATTTCGACCACCTGGGGATCTTTAACATGTACCTAAATCTAAGTACACGGGTGTTTTCGCATTTCGCCTCCATCGAAATGCGGCCGCTTTTTCTCTTAATGTCAGTTAGAATATCGGCTACCACGGCATGCTCTCTCATCCACACCGCTCTCTTCCTGTTTCTTAACGTTGCGCCTAACATTCTTCGTTCCGTCGCTCTCTGCGCGGCCCTTAACTTTCGAGCTTCTTTTTCAGTCTCCAAGTTTCCACCCCATATGTTAGCACCGGTAGAATGCACTGATTTTACGCCTTTATTTTGAATGAAAATGGCAAAGGATCTGGCAATGTCTGCCATATGCCCTCCAACCCATTTTTATTCTTCTCTAAGTTTTCTTCTCGTGATCAGGGTCACCTGTGAGTAATTGACCTAGGTAAACATACTCCTTCACAGACTCAAGAGGCTGACTGGCGATCCTGAACTCTTCTTCCCTTGCCCGGCTTTTGATAATTAACTTTGTCTTCTGCATATTAATCTCCAACCCCACTCTTACACTCTCTCTTTAAGGTCCTAAATAATTTGTTGTAACTCGTCCCCAGTGTTGCTGAAGAGTACAGTGTCACCTGCAAATCGAAGGTTGCTGAGATATTCGCCATCGATCCTCACTACTAAGCCTTCCCAGATTATTAGCTGAAATACTTCTTCCAAACACGCTGTGAATAGCATTGGGGAGATTGTGTCTCCTTGTCTGACCCTTTTCTTTATAGGTATCTTCCTACTTTTCTTGTGGAGCTGTGGAGTCTCTGTAGATATATTGCAAGATATTTACGCAAGCGTCATGTACTCCTTGATTACGTAATGTATCTATGACTGCTGGTATCTCTACTGAATCAAACGCCTTTTCATAAGCTATGAAAGACATATAGATAGGCTGATTGTACTCTGCGGATTTCTCGATTACCTGATTAATAACATGGATGTGATCCATTGTAGAATATCCCTTCCTGAAGCCAACCTGTTCCCTTGGTTGACTAAAGTCCAGTGTTGCCCTTATTCTGTTGGAGATTACCTTGGTGAACATTTTATATAATACTGGAAGTAAGCTGATGGGCCTATAATTTTTCAATTCTTGAACGTCTGCCTTTTTGTGGATTAGTATAATGTTTGCATTCTTCCAGTTTTGTAGGGCATTTGAAGTCGATAGACACTTCGTATACAGAGCCGCCAGTTTTTCAGTCATTATGTCTCCTCCATCTTTGATTCAATCGACTGTTATTCCATCTTCTCCAGCTGCTTTTCCCCGTTTCATGTCTTGCAAAGCCTTTCTGACCTCATCGCTAGCTATAGGAGGAGTCTCTGTAACCTGTATATTACTGCTTCGAATGGAGGTATCGTGGCTCCTCTGGGTACTGTACTGGTCATTACAGAATTCTTCTGCTGCTTTTATTATACCTTCGAGATTGCTGATGATATTACCCTGCTTATCTTCAGTGCATACATCTTGGTTTGTCCTATGCCAAGTTTCCTTCTCGCTGATTTCAGGCCGCATCCTTTTTTTTTACGGCTTCCTCAGTCTTTCTCAGTGTATAATTTCGAATATCTCTTATTTTGCCCTTTTTGGTCAGCTCTGACGGTTCCGCAAATTGTATTTTATCTCTTGACTTGGACACTTTCGTTCTTTGTTGCTTCTTTATTAGGTCCATTGTTACTTCGGAGAGCTTGCCTACTGGTTGCCTTGGTGCTTTGCCTCCCACTTCAGTTGCTGCCTCTGAGGCTAGCCTAGTTACTGTTTCATTCATTACCTCTAGGTCATCTTCATCTCTTGCACTTGCACCTTCACAGCAACTGACCATCTGCCTCATTCCTCATCGAAAGACTGCCGAAAAATCAAGAAGGAACTAAAGGTAATCAGGCGAACATCGAAAGTTCATTCGACGCATAAGGAGGTCACCGACACGGTGCGACGTCGTCGGGTCCGCCGAAGACAGTCTTCCAGGAAGAAGGTTCTCGCCGCTAGAGACACGTCGCGCCCCTCTGTAGACTATTGGAAGTAAACTCCAATAGTGACGTGTTCCGCTTCAGTTTTGTGTGCCGATTCCCGTTTATATACTCGTCTTTCTCCCTTTCTACCTCTTCACACCTCTTTTCTCTTTCTTTCAGTGCACGGTAGCAAATTGTGTCCTTCCTGATTAACCTACCTGCCACTTTGTTTCTCTCTCGCTCTCTCTCTCTATTAGTCAAGCTAAGTGTAGTTTTGCGAGCCTGTCGGCCCGTGTGAGTTCGTCAATACGGTGTCCTTTGGCGTTGTAAATGAAGAGAACACGCGTATGCAATAATTTATTGATGTATTCCTCCAGCGTGCGGGTAGTGTCTGCGAGCCACTTGACACGGGCATTGAACTGTGCGACAACCACGCCATCTTTCTTTTTTTTTTCTTCGCACTGTCCCCGTCAGCACACACCGCAGCGTTACTGTGGCGCAAGGTAGACGGTGAAAAAGACGAAGGAAGCAGGAGCCGTCCGCATGCCCGCCGCGGGGACAGGAGCGCAGTGACCCAACGTATCGGCCAGCGGCGAAATGTCAGCCGGGGTCAGCACGAAGAAGGGCCGCAGGGCCCTGTGAGAAAGAAGGCGGGAGAGAGGCCACATGGCTTCCTCGTTTCCAGCGTTAAGGGGGCCGTCCGCGCTTGTGTTTCGCGGACGCCGCAGTAGCAGAAGCAGCGAAGCAGAGGCGACAGCGCGTGAGCGGAGCACCCGTACTCCCTCGGTGTTCTTTCAAGGAGAGGCCCCGGGGGCGTTCTCTCGAGCCAGCGGTATCTCTTCATACGAGAAGGGAGACTCGGGAACGGCTCTCCCTCTTCTTGGACCGCCACCGCGTTGCGCCTTAGCGCCGGCCGCGGGGCTCCGAGGCACGCGCCGCCACTGTTGCCTTTCTCTCTGTTTCGAAGAAAGAACACGCGTAGTGCACGCACTAGGTCAGTGAGAGGCACGTGTGCTGGATAAACCCGGGTCTATGCCGCTGGTGCGCGCCGGGGAAACTAATAAAATATAGTTAGCGACGCCGGTGATGAATCTCGAAACGTGCTGCTATGACTGAGTTAACTGTGAGCTATGCAGCACTCTCCCGATTGCGGGTGATCAAGGGCTCTCGAAGGAGTGCGCTTTACTTCGAGAAGGCAACTTATCGCTATTTGTAAGCCATATACATATGACTTACGAAACGGAGACTTGTAAGCATAAGAACGCGCCGCCTGAATTTCGGGATTGCATTCTACACTTGACTGATGTTCCTGCGGGGACAGCACTTGTTATCTCAGCGCAGGATAAATGGTTGGGACGCCAAGACTGGTATTCAATAATTTACGTGTACAGTTTGCACATTTAAAAAAAAGAAAGAGAAAACTCTTTAAGCCATTATGCAAAAAGGTGAGGCGTGCAGACAGGACACAAGAGAAGTGGACAACACGAACGCCGTGTGTCCTGTCTGCACGCCTCATCTTTTTGCACAATGAATCCTTACCAACTAGCTCAGCTTTCTGTCTTTCTAATCTTTAAGCCAGTTGTGTGCACATGTGCGCGTTGATTCACCAGAACCATGTTTTCCACAGTTCTAGATGACTGCATATGCAGTCTGTGAAGACTGCGTTCTTGATTTCATTAGTGGGGATCCTCGTAAGTTATCACTTCCCCAGCGCAGGGAAGCTAACCGGACTCTTGACTGGTTAAAATCGCTGCCTTCCTTTTATCTCTCTCTCTTTTACACGCGCAGCGTTTTTGCCTTTCTTCAAAATTAGTCCAATAACCGCTGCTGAGTAACAGATTGTCTGGGCTTTGTGGCAACAAAACGCGATAAAATTATTTGGAAGTAACCCAATAGTACTGCTCGAGTTACAAGAAACCAAGGATTTCCAACGAAGAGAAGTTTCCCGTCTCCCAACGCGTTCATCAACTTCTTAAACGTAGCCTTGACGTATTAATATGCCCTGGCGCCGCCACGCCTTCAAATTCAGTCCGTGACGCAAGTGCAAGCACCCGCGTTGCCATTCCAAGAATAAAAGGAATAGTTCCAGTGGCCAAATATCGGGTCCCGCGTAAGCGTCGCTAAATCGAGCTCGGCAGGCTGCCGCCGAGCGTCGACCTGGAGCGTTCGTGAGGGGCGTCACCTGGCCACCGTCGGTAAAGGTGGTGGACGACGTGATTTATTCGGATCGCTGGGAGCGAACGCGCACACGGGCGGCACATGGTGCACCCCCTCCCCACCCACCTACGCGTGCGCCTCCCTGCGCGTCGGTCTTGTTTCCGCAGCGCGCGCATTGTGGGCTCCGGCCCCTGCTGGCTGCGCGTGATTGCGACCGCTGCGCACGCTTGCGCGCCCGGCCCACACGTGCCGGCTACGGGGCGGCGTCGGCACGGCTTCCCTGGCGCGCTCGGCACGCAGGCCGGCAGCCCGCGGTCGACCACTGCGTCGCGCTGCTAAGTGCCCCCCGTGCGCTGCCGAGTCAGGTGAAAATAGCCGGAGGTCTGGAACCATTTTAGAAAGTCCCGGTTTCTTCGAGTACGTTCCACGGGCTTCGCGAGCGATAGCGCGGGCTTCCGCTGCTGCCTTCGGAACGCGTGTGGTCTTTCGCGGACGGCGGAGAAAACGCTCGCAGGCCGTGCCGCGGCCCGCGGAGGCTGCCCCCGCTTGGATGCAGCTTCAGCGCGCAGCTTCACGCCATTCTTGTATCGCGTTCGGCGCTGCCAAGCCTGTCGTGATCGCCTTTCCCTCACTCGTTGTGACCAGTAGTGAACAGGCGAATTGCCATGATAACCACCTCTGCGCTAATTATATATTGAAAATAAATAAATAAATAAATAATGAGCTGGCACTACAGGGAGCCTTTATTTTCTCTCGCTGCTCTCATTCTGTTGAGGAGTTGCACTTTTGTGCTTGCGTCAGGGGAACGTTAGCGTCGAGGAGCCGCGGGATAAGCTAATTCGTCTAATCGCTATTTCTGCGCATAGTAGGTGTTGAAAGCTGAGTTCATGCATGGGCTGCTACGGACACGATGTGTTTCCGTTTCCGGAAGATTGTGTTGGAATGCCTTATGGTGCGGGACCAGATCCCCCAGCTAAATGTATCTATCAATGGGAAAGCGTGCCAAAAGGTGCAGTAGAACTTCTCCGGCGTTATTCAAGCTTACAGCGACTTATTACCAGTTTTGTCATCATCATCATCATCATCAGCCTAGTTACGCCCACTGCAGGGCAAAGGCCTCTCCCATATTTCTCCAACTACCCCGGTCATGTACTAATTGTGGCCATGTTGTCCCTGCAAACGTCTTAATGTCATCTGCCCACCTAACTCTCTGCCGCCCCCTGCTACGCTTCCCTTCTCTTGGAATCCAGTCCGTAACTCTTAGTGACCATCGGTTATCTTCCCTCCTCATTACATGTCCGGCCCATGCCCATTTCTTTTTCTTGATTTCAACTAAGATGTCGTTTACCCGCGTTTGTTGCCTCACCCAATCTGCTCTTTTCTTATCCCTTAACGTTACACCCATCATTCTTCTTTCCATAGCTCGTTGCGTCGTTCTCAATTTCAGCAGAACCCTTTTCGTAAGCCTCCAGGTTTCTGCCCCATATGTGAGTACTGGTAACACACAGCTGTTGTACACTTTCCTTTTGAGGGATAGTGGCAACCTACTGTTCATGATTTGAGAATGCCTGCCAAACGCACCCCAACCCATTCTTATTCTTCTGGTTATTTCAGTCTCATGATCCGGATCCGTGGTCACTACCTGCCCTAAGTAGATGTATTCCCTTACCACTTCCAGTGTTTCGCTACCTATCGTAAACTGCTGTTCTCTTCCGAGACTGTTAAACAGTACTTTAGTTTTCTGCAGATTAATTTTCAGACCCACCCTTCTGCTTTGCCTCTCCAGGTCAGTGAGCATGCATTGCAATTGGTCTCCTGAGTTACTAAGCAAGGCAATATCATCAGCGAATCGCAAGTTGCTAAGGTATTCTCCATCAACTTTTATCCCCAATTCTTCCCACTCCAGGCCTCTGAATACCTCCTGTAAACATGCTGTGAATAGCATTGGAGATATCGTATCTCCCTGTCTGACGCCTTTCTTTATAGGGATTTTGTTGCTTTCTTTGTGGAGGACTACGGTGGCTGTGGAGCCGCTATAGATATCTTCCAGTATTTTTACATATGGCTCATCTACACCCTGATTCCGTAATGCCTCCATGACTGCTGAGGTTTCGACTGAATCAAACGCTTTCTCGTAATCAATGAAAGCTATATATAAGGGTTGGTTATATTCTGCACATTTCTCTATCACTTGATTGATAGTGTGAATATGGTCTATTGTTGAGTAGCCTTTACGGAATCCTGCCTGGTCCTTTGGTTGACAGAAGTCTAAGGTGTTCCTGATTCTATTTGCGATTACCTTAGTAAATACTTTGTAGGCAACGGACAGTAAGCTGATCGGTCTATAATTTTTCAAGTCTTTGGCGTCCCCTTTCTTATGGATTAGGATTATGTTAGCGTTCTTCCAAGATTCCGGTACGCTCGAGGTTATGAGGCATTGCGTATACAGGGTGGCCAGTTTCTCTAGAACAATCTGACCACCATCCTTCAACAAATCTGCTGTTACCTGATCCTCCCCAGCTGCCTTCCCCCTTTGCATAGCTCCTAAGGCTTTCTTTACTTCTTCTGGCGTTACCTGTGGGATTTCGAATTCCTCTAGGCTATTCTCTCTTCCACTATCGTCGTGGGTGCCACTGGTACTGTATAAATCTCTATAGAACTCCTCAGCCACTTGAACTATCTCGTCCATATTAGTAACGATATTGCCGGCTTTGTCTCTTAACGCACACATCTGATTCTTGCCTATTCCTAGTTTCTTCTTCACTGTTTTTAGGCTTCCTCCGTTCCTGAGAGCCTGTTCAATTCTATCCATATTATAGTTCCTGATGTCCGCTGTCTTACGCTTGTTGATTAACTTAGAAAGTTCTGCCAGTTCTATTCTAGCTGTAGGATTAGAGGCTTTCATACATTGGCGTTTCTTGATCAGTTCTTTCGTCTCCTGCGATAGCTTACTGGTTTCCTGTCTAACGGCGTTACCACCGACTTCTATTGCGCACTCCTTAATGATGCCCATGAGATTGTCGTTCATTGCTTCAGCACTAAGGTCCTCTTCCTGAGTTAAAGCCGAATACCTGTTCTGTAGTTTGATCCGGAATTCCTCTAGTTTCCCTCTTACCGCTAACTCATTGATTGGCTTCTTGTGTACCAGTTTCTTTCGTTCCCTCCTCAAGTCTAGGCTAATTCGAGTTCTTACCATCCTGTGGTCACTGCAGCGTACCTTGCCGAGCACGTCTACATCTTGAATGATGCCAGGGTTCGCGCAGAGTATGAAGTCGATTTCATTTCTAGTCTCACCATTCGGGCTCCTCCACGTCCACTTTCGGCTAACCCGCTTGCGGAAAAAGGTATTCATTATACGCATATTATTCTGTTCTGCAAACTCTACTAATAATTCTCCTCTGCTATTCCTAGAGCCTATGCCATATTCCCCCACTGACTTGTCTCCAGCCTGCTTCTTGCCTACCCTGGCATTGAAGTCGCCCATCAGTATAGTGTATTTTGTTTTGACTTTACCCATCGCCGATTCTACATCTTCATAAAAGCTTTCGACTTCCTGGTCATCATGACTAGATGTAGGAGCGTAGACCTGTACAACCTTCATTTTGTACCTCTTATTAAGTTTCACAACAAGACATGCCACCCTCTCGTTAATGCTATAGAATTCCTGTATGTTACCAGCTATTTCCTTATTAATCAGGAATCCGACTCCTAGTTCTCGTCTCTCCGCTAAGCCCCGGTAGCACAGTACATGCCCGCTTTTTAGCACTGTATATGCTTCTTTTGTCCTCCTAACCTCACTGAGCCCTATTATATCCCATTTACTACCCTCTAATTCCTCCAATAACACTGCTAGACTCGCCTCACTAGATAGCGTTCTAACGTTAAACGTTGCCAGGTTCAGATTCCAATGGCGGCCTGTCCGGAGCCAGGTATTCTTAGCACCCTCTGCAGCGTCACAGATCTGACCGCCGCCGTGGTCAGTTGCTTCGCGGCTGCTGGGGACTGAGGGCCGGGGTTTGATTGTTGTATTCATATAGGAGGTTGTGGCCAAATACTGCACCAGGGTGGCCAATCCTGCTCTGGTGAGAGAGTGCGTTACCGGTTCTGGTCACCGGGATCAGGCCGCACTCCAGGCCTGTTTGTGCAATTTTCTCAACACACGTTTTTTTTTTTTTTGTATTTTCCGGTGGAGAATAGCGCGGCACCGGGATTTGAATCACGGTCCTCTTGCACTGGAGACGGATACTTTACCGTCCCCGTAGGAGTTAAATTAAAAATTAATTTATGGGGTTTTACGTGACAAAACCACTTTCTGATTATGCACGCCGTAGTGGAGGACTCCGAAAATTTCGACCACCTGGGGTTCTTTAACGTGCACCTAATTCTAAGTACACGGGTGTTTTCGCATTTCGCCCCCATCGAAATGCGGCCGCCGTGGTCGGGGTCCGATCCCGCGACCTCGTGCTCAGCAGTCTAACACCATAACCACTGAGCAACCACGGCGGGTCCCGCAGGAGTTGTACGCCTCATTTAACCTACAGTGGTGCCCTACTTGGTCAGTCAAGGTGGACCAATCTGAGCTCGGTTATACCGCATGGATGGCACTCGGCTAGAGAACCTGGTATTTATGACCTGCACATGTGAGTGTGAGGCCATACATATTTGAAGATCTATATAAATATATATATATATATTTTTTTAGGAGGGTTCCCGTACAGTGATAAAATAAAGGAAAAGACATTAAAAGAAAGAAAAAAAAAAGAAAGAAAAAGGGGCAGAAAAAAAAAAAAGGTACATAACAGGTGATTTGAACTCGTGACCCTTCGATGTTGCCCGGAAAGATAGCTCAGTCGGTTGGTTCGTCAGGCCCCAGGCTACTTTCAAGCGCCACAGCTCCTGCTCCGAGCCTCACACTTACGTGGAAAGAGACTCATGTTGTCCGCTGATTCCGAGTAGTTGGAAGGCATACTTTCTAGGAAAAATGGCCGCTCAAGGAGAAGAGCGAACTCGAGCGGCTTTAGAGGCTAGGAAAACTGCCTTAAAATATTTAGACTTGAGGGAAAGCTTCGTTAACAAACTATAACACGGCAATCAGCACTCGAATACGACGAGAGAAATTACTGAGACGTGGAAAATTCCCTTGAAAAAAAAAATCTGGTTTGCTAGACAAATGCTTGTATGTATTGAACCTCTTAAAAGATGAGGGGTGAAATATGCGCTCACCGTGAGGGCATCTTCAGCACGAGACATCCCCAAGGCACCTTACAGAGATGTGGAGAGCTTCGCGGCCGGAACGAAGCTTCCCTTCTCCGCCGGCCAAGAGGGGGAAACGCGCTTTCCGATCGCTCAAGGTTGCGCGGACAAAGCATAACTCTAGCGTCTAGGAAAAGCTTAACCAGGTGCGATGGCGGCACGCATAGCGTGGGAAGCTAGCCGCCAGAATAACTATACCAAGGACTGCTGCTGATGAGGGCGAAATACCTTCGTGTAATTATAATAACCCTAATAGGACTACTTTCGAAATAAAAAAAAAAGGAAACGGCCCAGAGGGCTATACTACGAGAGCTATGACTGTGATGTTTCGTAATTTCGGGGAGAACTATTTCAGTAGTATTAGAGAACGAAATATAGCTTGTTTACCATGAACAGGCTTCTTACTTTTGTTACGTTTAGCCAATATCTTGCTTTTCTTCCATAATCATACTAATAAAAAGCATTCATGCACATCATTAGTGGCGTATGGTTTTCGATTAGGCTCACTTTACTCTGTGTTGTGAAATTCTGCTTTTATGATGCACAAATCGCGACAAGTTTATGACAAAGTTGCTAACAATTTTCTGCGTTGTACTGCTTCCGCGGGTTTGCTTTATAGTGCTAATTTAGCCACCCTCTTTAATTACGCTATTCTGTTGGCAAGCGTAGTAATTCTTGACCTAATCAACTAGTACCTCTAAAGGCCGCGAGCCGGAACCAGCGAACGTAAGCTTGCTCTTTCGGTTCTGGCCGGCCCTGGGTTGTTATTTTCTTCGCCGGTTATCAGTATTCTTTTCGCTGAGTGACATAACCGACTGGTCAGAGAGAGCCACTACGTCACTGCTTGTAGAAAACTTGCAGCGACGTGGCTACCGCCTCCAAAGCGGGCGACGAAGAAGATAAGCTCACGTGCAGGTACCGCGAGAGTAGAACACGCTAGCGCGCTCGACCTGAGCGGCCGCGGTGTCGGCCTCTCCCGAGATCCCGCTGCATCCATGGCTGGCCGTCCTAAATAAACCGTGGCTACAGCGGCTACCTGTTCGCGCCGCCTCCGACACATTCGTGACCCGGACAACCGAGCCAGCTAGCCATGGCAGGGTCAACCCACAATTTGGTGATCCGGACGTGATTCGAACACGCAACCTTCTGAGCACTGATGTTGACGTAGAAGTGATTCTCTAGCTGAAGAAACCAGTCGGCAGAGCTGCTCCTGAAAAACGTCGGTAGGCCATGCATTCGCGGAATGTGTGAGCACAAACGCCTGCTGCTGCTTGCGGTGAAATCGCGAATGCCGATAGCATCAGGGTTGCGTTGGTCGCTGAGTGCATCGCGAAGGTTGTCCTCGTGGCGTCGCTATGCCTGCGAGAGTGAAATTTGCGTTAGCGGAGCCGCTGAAAGAGACTCTGCATCGGTGATGAGTGAGGTGCCCCTGAACGTAAAGCGAACAGCTTGCGGGAACGTCCGAGGAAGGAGAGCGGCGGGCCTTGGAGTAGCCGAAGGCGCTTACGTTTGGCACAGTGAAGTCGTCGCGCAGCTGCCTTTGAGCTGGGGAGGAGGCTCACGAACCGAGTAGAGGTCCGACGCTGGGAACGGCGCGTGCTGACGACCGGCACCGGTGGACGCAGGCAATGCGGGAGGGCAAGACGCGGAATGACGCGGCGGTTCAAATGGTGAGAGCGGTTGCGACTGAGCGCTCGAGGTGACATAGTGAGCAAGGCCGGCTGCCCGCAAGTCGTCGTAGAAGTCGGGGCCCGGAGGTGGCAACCAGAGCCTGGAACCTTGTTGAGAAGGAAGTAGCTGTCCAGCTGGATGAACCAGATGTCCGGCATGTCGATGTAGAATTCCCGGACGCCCTACAACCGCGGGACGTCTATCCGAACTGCGTGAGGCTATGTCACGCCTTGGTAGAGTAGGTGCGCTGACGCTGGCATGGCTGGGTTCGGCCGTCACCAATTTGTGGGTGGCGGCACGAAAAGGTAGCCGCCGTAGCGACGGTTTATTTAGGCCGGCTAGCCATGGTGCAGCGGGATTTCGGGAGCGGCTCATACCACGGCCGAGCGCGCTAGCATGTTCTTGCGCTACCTGCACATGAGCTAATCGTCTTCGCCTGCTTTGGAGGCAATAGTCGCGCCGCTACAAACGTATAAATATTAAATTTAGGAGCCTTATTCTAATTCCTAATGGTTCCTAATGGTTCTGTCTCGTGGGGTGCTGCGGAAGGTGAAGTCTGCAGGTTGAACTACTACAATGCGGTATTACGCCGATGACCAAGTGCTCAATGCAATTTATGTTTCAGTTTCGAGAATTTATCAGCAATAACTAATTTAATATTGATTGCACAACCTCAATTGTGCTATCTTATGCAAACTAATGTCAAAAGAAAAGAAGAAGCGCGCACTCCGCACTCCGCAGGCGTCCGCAATCGACGGCAATTTCGTCGTTTGCAACACTTCACAAAGCTGCGAAGAGACATGAGGGAAAAACAATAGTGGCTAATAGACAATAAACGAAGTAAGTAAAAATAAAGAACGAGAACTAGTAAGAGTCGCACGTTATGGAGGCTGCATGCCACGGACGTTTCATTTCGAGATAACCTTATCATGCCTGTCGATAGAGAGGGACGCTGAGAGGTGAAGCTCATCGGCGCTTCCAGACTGCAATTTGTAGCGCCTTGGACGCCGTGGCTTACAAAGGCGTGCCATTTGCATACCCTCCCCCCCCCCCCCCCCCCCATCTGGAGCGCAGACACCTGGCTTGCTCTCCCGGCAACTCCTCTCTGACTTCCATTATTCAGCCTCTCCTCTGCTGCACTTTTATGTGGCAGCGCCAAAAAGGAATGAGCCGAGAAATGACTAAGGCGCCCGTCTACTCTCGCGACCATCCGTCCATGCTATTGAACTCGGAGAAAAAATCCGGTGCCTCCCACCAACCAGAAGCAAAAGAGAGAGAGCTACGAAAGTAAAAGAAGCGAGGGGAGTCGAGGCAAACGTAAGTAGTGCTCCCGCGCTTTCCTGCTTCTCGAGCCATACGCCCGAGTCACCTCCATACGGCGGCAGCTTAAAGACAAAGCGGGGCCGAGCGAGCGTGTGGTCGCTCCTTCCTCCAGCCAAAGAAGGTCGTCGGTTGTTACGGCACGCAACGCGCGGGCTCGCGACGCGGCGACCCTTCGTCGGCGTGGAACGTCGTCATCCGTCACCATGTCATGCGCAGGGGACGCGGCAGAGCCGCTGCTATCCGGTCGTCACGCGGCTTCTTCGTTGCGGGGAATGAGCTACCGCGTCCCTCCACTCCCTCGCTGTCCCGCCCTTACCCCCCACCTCCCTTTCCCCGGAACTGCGCCGAGTCTCGTGCGACGGGGCATCCCTGGGAGCGCGCCACATGATGTCCGAGCGAGAGTCTCTCGCAAGTTCCCGGCGCGACGCACGATACGCCAGAAGCGAAGGTTGCGTAAGCTGCGTCGTCCTCCCCTTTATTGCGTGCGCCAGTCGGGGTGCATCTGCTCACAAAGTGTGCTGCTCGTGATGTCGAGTGTAACGATTAATACATTACTCGCGTATTTCTTCGTAGTGCTTTACTACTGAATACTTATAGCTGGGGTATACCGCAGGCTATACATATCCGATACACACGCAAACAAGTAGAGAGTGAGCTTCTTTGATCCAACTCAACGGGCGTCCTCCCTCCCTCCTCTCTCTCTCTCTCTCTCTCTCTCTCTCTCTCTCTCTCTCTCTCTATATATATATATATATATATATATATATATATATATATATATATATATATATATATATATATATATATGCCCGTGCAGTCGGCGACGGAATGCTCCAAGTTTTCTCGATCCTCGGTATTGAAACTAAACTGCAAATTTTGAAACTCTCTTAAGTAGTAACTGAGGAAAAGTACCTCCCAATTAGCAGATTTTAATGTCGTGCAGGGTATGGTAAATTTTAGATGAGCTGTTTACGCATGTTGTCGCTTATAATCTTGTTACAGTGGATGCCTCCTCGGCAATCACCCGTGTCAAGTTTGGTTTGATGTCTTCGTTCTCGTTTTCTAGCTGTGTCTACCACATTTCCAATGAGACATGACCGACAGCACCTATGTAGTGGTCGCCGCTAACGTTCTATACGACACTACCAATCTTGCATCTTTTATTTTTTTTTTCCGGTGGACAGCGTAGTCAGGCCAAAGAATAGTCCCTCTTTCGATAGCGAGCATGTTAGTGCTTTTCCCGGAACTGCTTGAGTCTATGTAACAGTTGGCCAGAACCAAATAAAGAAACATATTTAAATTAAAGGAGACTTATTTCTGCAAACAACTACTGCGATCACACCGCGTACGGTGGTGTGTTTGCTAGATAACGGCAAAATTCTATAGTAGTAGTAAGACGCGCGCTGCTTTCTGCGACGCAGTTGCCTTCAACAAAGCCATCATTGGTCAAGCGCACGTCTACTACGGCGACGGGGCGAGAGCACAGCCCGTCGCTTTGCTTGGCGGCGGTCGGTGGCAGTTTGACGTGAGGACGAGCAGTTCATGCGCGGCTAAGGCGAGGCGGTGCTCTGAAAGCCTGCAATTTGCCTTCATCGCTAACGTTCCACGGCATTCCTTTTGAGATCACGGCAGCGCTCTCTGAGCAGACCCCCCCCCCCCCTCTCTGCGCCTTTTTTGACCTATAAATAAAAGGAAAAAAAAACGAAGGAACTGTTGTAGAAGAAAGAAGGGGAAAAGGGGGAGAGAGCAAGGGGCGGGTAGGAGGAATCCCCGAAGAATGGAGGATGGGCATTATCGATTCATCGCGAAAGGCTGCCCCTCGGCGCAGTGCCTCGCGCGTGATGGGGGGAAATAATTCGCTCCGTCTGCTCTCCTCCGCCTCTTACTATATTCACACGGTGTATACCCGTTTCTTCTTTATTTCTTTTTTCTTGCGCATTTTGCCGCGGCTTGGGACCGCTCAGGAGCCACACTGATTGTCCGAACAGCGGGCACATTTCATTGTTCGGGTATGAGGCAAGCGCGCCGTCTTTTCCTCGCGCTGAGAGAGAGAGAGAGAGAGAAAATAATGCAGAGAAAGGCAGGGAGGTTAACCAGAAGTAGTTCCGGTTGGCTACCCTGCGCAAGGGGAAGGGTTAAGGGGGAAAAACAAGAAACAGAGCGGAAGGGGGAGATAGAAAGAGAGACAAGCATCAACAAAGCGCGTACACTACAAAGCGGTAGGGGCCTCGCGCTGAGACTCATCATTGTTACTACCCGCATGGCAGTGCTCGGCCTTGGACGCTGTAGTGGCGATCGCCAGAAATGCTGCGTGGAGCCACTGTGCAAATCGGCGTGCAAGGAAGTCAATATGCTAATTAGTTATAACGAACCCCTTTTCTTTAAAAAAAAAGCATGGTGCGTTAACAGTTCATTTATGTTTAACATATTGTAATCCCGCTGCGGGGCCTAAACATTTGTATCATATTTTTTACAGTAGGGTATCGCTTGTTGGAGTTTATCGTGAAGTTCCGCTACCATATGAAATAGGAATTTCTCGTTTTACTGCTAATAACTTGTTCAGTCATATCCATATCACGAACAACATTTTTTTTTTTTCGACCATAATCCCAAAGCACATTTTGATCAGTTGTCTGCTTCTTTAAGTTACCACCTGACCTCTAACGAACCTTAAGGGGGATTCATTCATTGTAATTTAGAAAAGTCAGAACGAAATATTCTCTAATGTTTCTTGTTAACGTGAACTAGATTCGCCTCGATGGAGTGTCTATACTCGGACCACATTTTTTTTTTCTACTAGCTGGCATGCAGGAAACGTACGAGAACGCAGCAACTATTTTGAACTCGGAAATGCCAGTCCTCATTCAAAAGCAGCTTTAAAAAAATGTGACAGTTATATGCACATCTTGGTACACCCACTAGGCTAATAGAATCTCCTTCCTTTTGTCGACAGCCGCTTCAAGCGAAGTTGGAAAGCCCCGAAATAGAACTCGTCACTTGCGCCATAATGAACTCAGCCTGGAAGTGATGATAGCGCTCGAGCCGTGGATTCTCGCCAGAGTTCCCACTGTCAGGCCGCGCTCGGGCATTTACTCTCGCGGCACGCAAGTCTATTACAGATATCGGCTCTTTCGTAACGAGTGGCAGAGCTATGGAGGGAGCAGTAATGGATCCTGGTGGCTCATCTGTAAGCAGTTTATCTTGTTGTGCAATGTGGTCTACGTCAACCTGATGGATGTTTTAGAAACTGTTCTTTTTATTTTATTTCCCCCCCCCCCCTTTCTTTCCGGTAACAAAAAGAGAGGAACTTCGTGCTCATGCAGAAGCGCTATTAAACGTTGTCGTTGAAGGATGGATTTAGGGGCTGACGTAAATTTCTAGAGCCGGTGTTTCCGTCAGTCGCTGTCACATAGGGTCGTAGGCCTTCTTCTACGAAGCAGTACGCGTCGACAAGAGAAACGAGACATATTGCAAACAACGTGTTATATGTATCGAGGGAACGATGCTCGCGATTTTTTCTTTAAAGTCCGTCACCCTATCACGAAGAGCATGGATACGTCAGTGTTCCGGTAATTGTATTGCAGAGGTCAAACGCAACGCTGCATATAGAAAATAAAATACTGAACTGCGTTCATCCACCAGTACTTGGTTCATGCAGGACGAAGCTCGGTTTCGCAAAGGGCGACCGGCCAGAAGTCTGCGTCGAGCAGACGTCAAACAAAATCCAAACAATATGACGCCGGGGAAAGGTGGCTCGCTTTGTATGGCGAGCGTTCGTTTAAGTGCAACGCCTTCGGTCGGCCACTTCAGCGCAGCTCCTGCAAATCGGAACCGACTGTCGGCGCAAATGGGCCGGCTCCACCCCAGTGGTTGTATTACCCACGTGCGCACGCTCCGCTCTTGGATTTCTCCGGGGCGTTGCAAATATTGGCAGCGAATTTAGGCTTATCGCTGCCTCTTTGTTTCTCTTCTCCGCCAGAAGAGAGAGAGAAAAGGAGCGGAGTTTCATCCACGGAGCACTTTTCCGTATGGACAAACGGACAGACAAACAAACAAAGAGAACCGGCGAACACGCTTCCCGGAAGGAGAGGCAAGCGAAGCGAGGAGCAGGCTTCTATAAAGCGGAAATAGTTTTTGTACCAGCTCGTTGTCTGCTTAGATAAGTTTCTCCTCTCGGCGCTGTAGACGCTGCTGCAGAAGTGCGGTCGATGCAACAGCAGAAAAGTGCGCAAAGGTAATCGGGTTGAGAGCCGGCCGAGTGTTCTTCCCATGTCGAGCAGGCCCCGCTCCGCGCCTCCCCGTGCGCTTTTGGCGAGCGAGCGGCGAGAAGGCGGTGGAAGAGAGTGGGTGGCGTGCACAAGAGGGGGGGGGCACGAGAGTGCGTCGACGAGCCAAAGCGGAGGATAGCAAAGATAGCAAGCTTGCTGCACGGTGCGTGCGCAAGAAGCTGAGCACGACCAGGTGGAACAGCCTATGCGGTTAAAACTGCCGAAGCTGAATGTACTCAGGCTGAAGAGAGAGACAGAGAGAGAAAGGAAGCGCTGGCCCCTGCGAGCGAGAGAAAGAGACAAAAAGAAAAGGAGGAAGAACATTCTGGCTGCATTGGCGCGCTGTTGTGTTTGCATTGACCACAGCCCGCCAATAGACCATAGACCTTGATTGTGCAAGGGACAGATAGCAAGGTATATGTAAACTGGTAGTGAAGCTTACAAAGCAGTCCACATGCCAAGAAAATGGGGCTCGTTGTAACCGTCGCCATCTACGCATCGTGGGGACAACTAACAGCAAGCAAAAAAGGAAAAAGAAAGAAGTGGCGTCACAACCGGAAATGGCAGTGTCGTCAAATGTTAGGTGTGGCATATGTCTTAATGTGAACGTAATTAGGCTGTTATTGACGGCAATTGTTCCAGTAGTTTCCTTAGGAAGGTGAGTGAATAGGATTGAAATAAAGGACACCACCAAAGAGCCTTCAAAATCTTGCATCTTCACATTTATTCGTCTTGAATAATGCAACCAATATAACTTACCAAATAAAACATGTTTCAATGATGAAAAGTACTATATGGCCAGCACACAGTCGTAAGGCATAGCAACCTATGCTAATCCTTTTCACAGAATCATTCCCAATTCCGTGCGACAACGTGTGTTCATATCCAACAGTTATCAGACAGCATTGCCACACCATTATTATTAGAAAACATTCCACTTACAAATGTTGCTGCCCGTCGGACACTCAGAGCCTGTGTTACGGAGAGTAAACGAACATAGCGCGACGAGACAAGCGCGTCGGATGCCGCAGCGTGAACTTGCACGATAACAAAAAACCTGCACTCACCTCTTTCGCCAACGAATGCAGTGCGCTCGGTCACGCAAAATTTGAAGTGAAGCGCACGCCACACTTTGAAGAAACACACAAAGAAAAAAAAAAATCGGACGAGACCGCCGTGTTCAAGGGAGCAACGCCATTTCTCACGACATAATAGCTGGCTTGCACAGCCTTGCCAAGTCTTGCGCCAGAATCACTGGTTGCTAGGGGTCGCCAAGAAAGAACTCATCAATTGTGAAATAGAAGAAGAATAACATTTGTTCTTTAAGTGCAGGAAAAATATCCGAAACGGAAAATTTACTCGTACGCTGCAGTATTCTGATTGAAAGCTTTAGAGCATTTTTTTTACACATAGGTTTTCTAGTTTCAATGTTTGCCCCCACCCCCCCCCCCCCTCACCTAGTCGCGCTTCAATCGCTGATATCCTCGGCGATAGGTTTTGGCACGCTTTTCGTTTTAAGCTTCGCGACCTATTTAGATGGACCTTGCAGATAGTCCCTTGAACGGAATCACTGGAACGGTTAGCTCGGCTGCACGCTTAGAATGAGCTCTGTACTTCAAATCGCAAATATAACATACTATAAAGCGCACCGTGTATTTAAGATGCACCGCCCGCATCTCATGTCACAGATGACTGTTCACTTATCCACATGCCTTAACTGCCCGGGTAAACAGCTAGCATACATGCGTCAGAAAGAGCTAGTTTGAGTATGTGGTTGAGACGAGCGTTCTGGTGGAGTATTTGTTTGCTGAGGCTGAGGGCGTTGGTCGGCAAGGGTTAAGTATGTTCTCCATCTCATGCGGCGATTGGCTAAGTGCCCCTATTTGTGGGTTAAACTATGATAGTTCTGCTGGTGGTGCATGGTTTGGGGTCACTTTCTTTTCTTCGGGAAGCGTGAATAATTTGTAGTCTTCCTTTCGAGGGAATACGACGCAGCCGTTGGAATCATTCTGAAAAGTAAGTCACTGCTCAATGCTTCCGCGTAAACAGGTATACGGTGTGTGCGCCATGTTCCCGTTTCCGACTTCGCCGTGTAGTAAACTCATGTTACATTGCGCTGAACTGAAGGAGCCAACAGCGGGAAAATTTGTGAAACTTCTCGATTGACCAGGAGCGAATTTCACCGAAAACAATTTGATGATTAATAATGACAAACGAAAGCAAGGGAAGTCGAAGCAAAGAAAGTTGGGCCGTTTACACCACACTAATAAGTGCGCTGTGACCATGCCTATGTGACAAAGTAGTCTTGCCTTTCCTCGGCAGTCGTTACGCTTCAAGGTCACCCTATCTGTGTTCTAACCATAGTAGGATTATTTCTATTTTCACTCATGCACGGGGCTTGGTAGACGAGATAGCTCTCGATTGAAGAGCAATTACAATGTACGCTGCTTGTAATGTACCCGCGTCACAATTATCATATGCGAATTACTTGCCTCTTCTTTACGGCCGCTGTATCCGAAAAACGTTATTTTTAACTTCTATTTGTGATGCAGGCACGATTGTACGAAATGCTTTAAAGCGTTGGAGTGACGGCTCCGACGAACCCGCCATGCAATACGAGAACAAACCTGCATGCTGCGCTACGTCTCATTGTTCATATTTACTTTCGTTATCACAAGGGTACTGTTTAGAAACCAGTAGCTTACGAACGGGATGTCGTTTCTTGAACCAGGGTAAAATTTTGCTTATTGTCGTCGTTCAGGATTTCCAACTCAAAACGTACATTCCCGACGGGGTGATCATTTTCAAGTTTTGCCGGATTTTTTAAAAAAGATCGACTGTTGTAGATAACAAAACTGTTGTCCTTGAGCTGGATTATTCAGAGAGGCGGACATTACAGAGACCACGAGAAATCGAAATGTATTGAACTAATTAGCAGTAATTCTGCAATTAACTCCTTAATGAATTAATTTACTGCACATATGACAATTTACGAATTGTAGCCGGTGAACTTGGAAGGCGTATCCACTTGGAATGAATGCACTTGGAATCAATTGAATCGACTTCGAATGAATGACACTGGTGTCATCCTGTGTCATCCTGTGTTATCTTGTGTCAATCACCCCATTCTCATCCCAAGTGCATTAATGTCGACATTAATGCAAGATGCCGGGTTCTGCCGGAATTTTATTTACCTCCACGGAAACGCAGCCCTTGCTGCTGTCACGTACCCCAGGCTCTCGCTCTCAGCATAAGCAACGCATTGAAAACGTACGTCGCCGCCGCGCATCGTTCGAACTCGGCTCTTGTTCACCCGCCCGTATCCCAAACATGTTTCGGGTTTTGTCTGAGTATGCACAGCGCTCACAATAACGAAATACATTTTAATTATTACTCCCCTGTTATTGATCAGCCTTTCTTGGGCGATAGGATATTACAGGCACTATTTGACATGCGAAGCTTGTTACGTCACTGCCTTAGGTTCACTAGCAACTTGTGTACTTTTAATATGCCTTGTTGAAGGCAAACACACAGTGGTCTGCATAAAAGCATCGATGCTTTCGCGGACTAGACGTTACTGTTTGTGGCACATAGAAGAAATTTAATTTTGCTATTGTACTTCTTATTTTTCTCTCTTCCTATTGTTTCCTCTGTTAGAGCACAGGACTGTGTCATTCGGGCCAGAGCCCTGCCCAGTCCCGCTCAAAAGCATCATTGCTTTGGTGGGCTGACAAAATATTTGACTGTATGTTTTACGTTCTAATAAAGAAAGAAAGAAAAGAAAAAAACAAACGCATGGAACGACGGCTGTGCGAGGCCTAACTCCAGGGTGTGACTACACTTTGCTTCCAGTGGACAATAATAATTAATACTTTCGTGAAAACAATCAGGTAAAGTAATGAAGTAGGGCGTGTTATGAATAAAAGAAAGTCCGTCGGATGACACGTTTACTTTTAGCTAGAGTCCATGCCCGGCCCTGTGCATTGCGTAAACTTCGCAAAACATCGCATGCCTTCCACTGTTATGACAGCACGCGCCGCGGATTGTACTGTTTGCCATGTCTTGCGAAACGACCAAGCGGATCTAATAAAAAAAAATTTTCATGCCTTAACCCTGATATGCACTCAGCGGCACTCTGTGTGTGGTAATACGTTTCTCCCTTTCGCCGGAATAACGCCTGTTGCAGTTCAGGCGCTTTCTTCCAGCGTTTTAATTTGCTCGCTAAGCCTACGAATATTTATATACTGGGGTGACTTCACAGAGTAACTGGCACCATAGCTAGAGTCTACTTTCAGTTTATAAAATTCCTGTGCTAGCTGCCCAGCGCGTATAGAAGAAAGGACGGAGATGGACGCATTTCGTTCGTGATGCGATGTGTGCTTATAGGCACGTACGTTAACCATTTGTGTTCGTTTCATTTTTCATTTCATTGTTCTTTTCAGCTTTACAGCAATATTGGCAATGATTTTCGCTCCGCCGAAGTGGCACCTCCATCGTATTTTGAGCTTCCGTTAATTGACAGGGACATCTCGACCGGCTCTGTTAACACGCATCTTCGCAAAGAATAATGGTGTTAGCTATACAGGCGTTGCGCTGCTTCAGCTCGAGGTCGCGAGGTCGATCCCGGCCACGGCGGCCGCATTTAGATGCAAGCGAAATGCAAAGGCGCTCGTGTACTTAGATTTAGGTGCGCGTTAAATAACTTCGCGTGGTCAAAAATCAAACCGGCGTCTCCACTATGGCGTGTCTAATGGGCGCATCGTGATTTTGGCGCGCTAAACCCCAAAATATTGTGATTATTTTTTACAGGCGATTCTGTAATCTGTCAAATCATTGGCAGCAATTGCTTTAGCCGAGCGTCTCCTTTTAATGTGTGTGGGGCTGAAGATTCCATAATTTTAAATGTCGCTTTAATAGATAGCATACCACTAACGCTCAATGAGAAATCGTGAAGTCCACTGAAAAGCGAAATGGACCAGACGGAACGGAAGTAAGACGCCTTCACTGTACCGGGTCCTAATTGCGCCCACTGGGTAATACTGCTACATCGAAGGCTTGACGACTTTTAGCGAGTAGAGCTATTCGTCGCTACTCGCCTCCAGTGTGCGTGTGTTTGTACGCGTGCGTGTGCGTTTGCGTACGTGCCTGTGTGTTTAGATGAGGGTCACTACTTAACGTTCTCAGCCTTACAAGTATAGAAATGCTATATTTTGCCTAATTCAACGTTTTCTCGGGCGATAGCGTCCGACCTACTCAAGTAGCGGACCTGACCATTCTATATGCTGACCAAGTTGGTCACGTAGACATGCGACGCTCAGTTCCTTAGATGGCATACGCACGTATGCGCAAGATAAATTTAGGCGATTTAACCATTTAGGCGACTACGCCGGAAGCAATGGTATGTGTAATGCCACAAAAAAACTACCAAGGATGAAGACACCTTTACGTGCCCAACTAAATGAAGACGGAACAGAAACTTGGTGTTTTATGCAGTACTTTGTGCTAATCAAATGTTATAGTACGTTGATACAAACGCTTCCAACTGAGTTATTTGAGCCACCTCCAGGACAGGCAGGCAGGGCTAAAGCTGCATTTCCGAAGACTCGTAGAAGAAAAATGTGCTTTATACTCCGGAATCTGCTGTGGCGTCTCATGGTTACAGGTGATAAAATAAACTCGCGTGCCGAAACAGAAAAAAAAAGGAAGACGAAAACCGCTGCGACGCCGTGCCATGCAAGGTCGACAGGAACTGCAGAGCGCGCTCGATGGTGGTCGCAGATGGGTTCTCCACCGGAGATCGGCGATGAGGAGGAAAATTGGCCACCGTGCCCGGTGCGGATTCAATCAGGCGGCGGGGGCAACGGGTGGGCCTCTGCCGCACGTGGACAGGGACCCCGAAGCGGGGCGAGAGGGAGGCAGCCCGCTGTCCGTTCGTAATTTGAGGACAAGCGCCCATCGCGGTAAACGGTATCGGGTGATGGATGGCTGGCTCTGTCTCAAGTCGTGGGGCCGCCCCCACCGCATGGAAGCACCGAGGAGCGGCGCGCGTTTTTCTTGCTGCCGGTTTCGCCGCAGCGCACATCATTTCCGCCATGGGCGCCGGGGGAGAAAGTCAGCAAACGGCGGCGAAGATGGAGGTTTGCAGAAGTGGGGGAGAGGCTGATTTCGCTTGCTGCGGTGAACGAGGAAAGCGTTTGTTTTTTCTATCTGCTACCGCTCTTTGCCTTCGGCTTGAATTGATCGCAATGCCGAGCAATCATGGCGTGCGGCTATGCGCCTTTCCGAGCGCCGGTTCCTCGTGACACGTAGCGGCTTGCTTCCTCCTCCCATGCGAGCCGCGTAATGCCTGTTGTGTGACGAGCGGTTTTCTTACAAGAGACTGGCGCAATCTCCGAGGCGTTACGCTATTCCGATGAGGCGAGGTCTCCTTACAATGTGGTCGCATAGTGAAACATCGCAGTGCCTGGGCAAGAGGACAAAGATTTTGCCAGTGATCGAGCGCTTGAGAAGTAGCACGAGCAGGCTTGTGCTTTTAACACATTTCTTTTTTTTTCTTTTCTTTTGATGCACGTGCGCAGCCACTGCGCTTTATTATAATTATTTTTTAAAGAGCTGGCGCCGAATTCACAAGCTTTATGTTTGGAGGTGACATTTGCCATTGGCCGCTCGCACCACTTATTCTGTCCGAGATCACAGTTGGCTGGAATTTGCGCTTACGAGCAAGTGTACTGTAAGAACTTTCTTGTTAACAAGAGCCTTGAGCTGGAACAACAAAGCTAGTTCCCGCTCTGACTGTCGACATAGTGATTTCACTATGAATGAAAGCCGCAGATTGCACTGCTCGCTTTTTCAGACTCCTGAAAACTCCAGAAGAAAACAAACCAGATAGATTTGCTTATGAATTATTAAGGAAGGGCATGCATTTCGCTTGGTGCAATGGTACTTTGAGTTGGTGGACTATACCTCAAATTGACAAAGGTAATTCAGTAGGGACAGTCTTAAATAAAATAAATTTCCGTTCTACTGCCGGAACTTGAAATGTCTGACGTTATCCAATTTCTCTCTAATGTTCACTTGCACGCAAAATAGGCGGAGTGAAATATGGATGCTGCTGAATCACGATCAAACCAAATGTTCCAACCTCATTCGTTATATATAGTATGCCCAGGTTTCTAAGCGCCTGACCCATGAAATTTGTTTGCTCACTGGAAACATATTCAGTTATTCGCATAAAATTTTGTGTCCATCATGTGGGCGTGTCTACATTAATTTCTTTCTTTTTGTTTTTATTAGATTTCACCAAACTGTGTGGTAAAAGTGGAAGTAGCGATCCTGATTCAATGTTTGATTATCATTGTTTTTGACGTTCAAACTACGCTACGAACTTGCATCCAATTTGCAGTTTAATGAGGCAGCGAATTTTTTTTAATGATTACGTCTTGTTCTTCACAGTGCAAATACCCTCGTTTCTCATTCTGCAAGCTCAAGCTCAAGTTCCTGATAGCCAAATAGATGTTTATTTGGGTGCCAGCAATACACAACAAGTTTGTCTTTAATACTCAATGGAATACTAACCACTAGCTCTGTTCTCAAATTCACCTTGAACATTTTAGTTCCTCCTTTTCTTTTTCTTTTATTCTTGTCCGTTTCTCCCCCCCCCCCTTTTTTTTTTCTTGACACACCGTGCTAAATTGAAAGAGCATCTTTCGCTTTACACAGCAGGACTTGAACTCTGCCCCATGCTTTAAGTCAAAATTGAGGTTAGCTGCTGCAAGAAAAGCTAAGTTCTTTCCACGGATGCCATGCGTCAAAGTTCTTCATGGTTTTTTAACCACACAGAGTTCCGCTAGGTACCTTGTCTGAACGCCGCAGGCGTGTGACGATGCACTATACTTATTCGGAAGGGGAGAAAGTTCGCTACAAAGTGATAGAGACCGAAGCGACGGAAGCAGAAAGGACGTCACTCGTCACAGGGGCTTATGGCGACTCCGTGTTTACACATGGGATTGAGCGCCAAGCACCTCTTTTGGACTTCGCGAACGCAATTGGACTGCAAAAGGCAACCGCCAGTGACGATCACGTCCGGAGGTGGCAAGGAAAACTGATGTCCCCAAATAAAAATCTTCCGACGCAGTCGGCGCAGGAGCCCGAATCCAGACGATAAGCTGCTTAGCGGGCATTACGCAGAAGAAGTAAGAGCAGGCTTCGACGCGCAGGAGCCAGCAGTTAGAAGCTACAGCTCTACCGCCCTCCGGTGCCATTGCATTAGGTAAGGGCGCAGTGAGCAGTAACTGAGCGCATTACGTGGCCTACTTTCTTTTATTTAACCTATCTTTTTTTATACAAGCACTCACCCGTTAGCGTCGCGCAACTTGTGCTGCGTTTTCTTTCGCAAGAGCCCGAACACAGCCATACATGCGGGCGCAGGCACCCCGGAGTGAGATAGATTTTAATGACTGACAGAACAACGAACTTCGCCTGCCGTGCCGCACGCATCGCGAATGGGGACAGCGGAGCGCGTGGCTTTGGAGCGCATGAAGGTCGGTATACATGCATATAGCGACAAGCAATGGTCCCTAAGGCTCGCGAACGTGGCTCTGATGTGCCTCTGGGCTTTGCTTGGTCGAACGGCCATGAGTGGTATTGGACTCGGTGCCACAGGGACTGTCCCGTGCCGTGTTCGGTATTGTTTGTTTCCTCGCCTCGTGTGTGCGCATCACGCTGGTGCGAGTGACACTTGTCGGTGCACAGGCGCTGACAGTACACGGCAGTTTTATGCATGCAACGCATTCTAGTCTTTTTTTCTTTTCTTTTAACTTGACGGCGTCATTAGCTAACGAAGGAGTTCAGTTTTAGAAAGTTGGGCGCTGGTAAAGCACACGCGCGGCCCCTGCTTTTGTTCGCAATGAAGACCTTCGCTGTTTTTTTTTTTTGGACAGGCGTGATACTACAGGCGTCTATGTAGAGGAAAAGAACCTACAACGGCGGCTGAGTGCGCTATGCCGTGCTGCAGCTCAGCGCGTGGTCGTGGGTGCGATTACCGTAAGCGGCAGCCACATTCTGGTAAGGAGCGGAATGCAAGTACGCCAGTGTATTTAGAATTGTGCACTGATGGTACACTGATGGTAAGCGAAAGAGGACCCGTCATCTCTGCTGCTCTTTTTTCGGCTTAGCCTGATTATTCATTCCAGCGCTGTAATTGCGAAGTTCAATTTTTCTCCTCAAACAAAAGTTGCTACAATACAAATTCTGAGTCAGCTGTCAATAAAGTACGACATGTAAAATCTTATAAGTCATACTTCTAAAACTCGGACGCTCCAGTCTGTGATTTCGTGCCTAAATATGGGAATTAAGGCTTTCTCTTTCTTCAAAATTAATCCCAAGGAATCTGTGAATGGTCGACGAAACGAATTGTATCCGTTTGAGACATAATCACCATGGTGCTTTCTATCTGAAACGCAGTTCGCGCTGCGCTCAGCGCAAGTACGGTAGCTGTTCATAGAAGGAAGTGCTGTCATTTTAACTCAAAAGCTGGAGTACCTTCATTGCAGTCTGGTGTCCCAGACTGTGCTTCCAGCGCGAATGCGACTCCTTTCATGCGTCGTTCGTTTGCACGGCCTACTGCTTCGTGCGCGCGTGCTGGCGCGTGTGGTTCGCTCTTGGAAGTTTTCTCAGGCGCCTCCGCGTTGTCAAGCCACACTTGCGTCCTTCCTTCGCGCACACCGCTTGATCCCTGCGACCTGGCGTCTGGCGGGCAAGCGACGGCGGGTTTCGAGGTCAAGTTCATTAGGCGACGAGTGAAGCCCACTTCTTGGCGCCGTCCGCTAATGCGCTCGCTTTATCCTGCTTTGTAGCGATCCTGTTTCTGGCGCGTTAATTTCCGGTTCCCATCGGCTCGCGCAGGCGCGTTGCGCCGCGTCGTGTCGCAGCCATATGCTGTAGAGACGGCGCGCGCGCGCGATGTGCCGCGCCTCGGCTGCTGATGGATGAGCAGCATTACGGCGACCGCTCGAGCGTGCCACGACAGGCCTCCGACCGCAGGCTGCGACGCCTACTCGAAATTTAACCCGCTGAGCACACGGCACCGCGAGCGTCTCCCCCCTACACCAAGCCTCGCACGCGCCAACATTTCGCGCGCCGATCGCATCACCGCGCGCGTGGATAAGCGGGCGGTTGCCGCATAATGCGCGCCTCTTACCTCTGCCTCCGTCAGAGAGAGAGAGAGAGAGAGACGGACGGTCGGTCGGAATAGCGCTGGCCCCCGTGGGGTGATGAACTAACGTGTATAAAAGAGAACATAGGGCGCAGGATTTTCAGCCCGGCGCCGAGAATGAATTGCCGCCTCCTCCATTGCGCTTAAAGGACGCGTCACTGTTGCCACTCTGCACCAGCGGTGCGGAACACGCACCGTGTGCTTGTATTATGAACGTGTACTGTCTCGTCGGGGACACGCGTGAGACAGCGGAAACAAGAAAGAATAACGGCGCAAAGCTCGCTGTCGCCTGGCTGCGGCGTTGCATATTAATGGCTGTAAAGAACACGCAGCAAGAAGGGGGAAAGAAATCGAAATAGAAGGTTTCAATTTTATTTTTTTTTATTTTTTGGGCGGGGGGGGGGGGGGGGATAGGATAGCCTTGCGGATTAACGAGGTTACGCTATGCGCGCGACATCCATGAGAGCGCGGCGGCGTGTGACCATATTCTCCCGCCTCACCGAACAGGACTCTGAGGAGCCGACGCAGGAAACGATGAACGGATCGAACCTTTAAAACTTCACACCCGACATAATTCTATACGCTCATGACAGCAGCGTATTCTTCTCTGGTAACGCGCTCAGTCTTCTTGAACAACAGGCAAATGTTTTGTTCAGGTCTGACTTGCTCAAAACTAATAAACGAGAACTAAGCACTGACAAAAAAGAAAGTATGTCCCCCCCCCCCCCCCGTAATAAGATTATCACAAGAGAAACTAGCATACCGTTTTAGGGGCAGAAAATTGAACACGTCACAGCACATAAATTTCTTTGGTTGCTTTTTCGAGAGCACTTAGACTGGTCCTTGCACACTAGTTACGTCCGCTCCAGTATTTCAGGATCTATGGGTATTATTTGTAAATTACGAAAACTGCTTGCCACAATGGTTAAAAAAAACAACTAGATTATGCAATAGTTCACTAGCACCCTCACTACTGTCTTCTTGTGCGGGGGAATAGTACTGAAGCAAACACAGATAGAATTCATGTCTTTAAAAAGAAAGCTATACGACAAATAGAAGGAGTACCACACAGGTTTCATACGGCGCCCGTTAAAGAAAAAAAAAGAAATTGGCGGTGGTGATTTACAATCAAGTAAAAACTAATCCTTCCGGTTCTTTTTTTTGTGTTTTTCTCAGAGACATCTTGCGAAAGAACATTGCCACTACCTACGCCATATGATTTATAAAGAAGTAAAACCACGCACCAATTACGGCACTGAAAGACTGAGCTATCAGATTCCGCATTTTTTTAACCAACAGCCTTTTGCAGCTACCTTGATTGAGGAGATCGGCTCATACCGTGTTTTTTAAGAGAAGGTACATTCATATTTAGTAGCAATACAAACATAAACCTTGTGTCATGCTTCATGTTTGTCAAAACGTATTTGCTGTTTCTTTTTTACACTTTGTGTCATATGAAAGTCGCAAAAATCGATCTTTCGCTGTCGTTTCATGCGTTTAGTTAGCGGTGGTTTTAGTTTGACTTATATACTTTTTTTGTGACTTACATGTAATAATTCTTATTTGCGTATATTTATGAGCAAAAGCGCTACTGTACTGACATACTTCTTGTGTCTTATGGCTATTACTTTTTTTCTGCGCTTTTATAGCCTTCGTGACATTGTAACACTGAGCATTGAGTTTTCACTGAATTTGAGTTTTCGGGGGTGGCTTTTTTGCCTTTTCGCAGGCCCCCAAGGCAACTGCACATTTTTTACAGCGAAAGCTGTATATCACTAACCTTCCGTAGTTTTTTCAGCGTCCGACAACAGAAACGGACTTTGCGATTTCTGACAAACCCATACGGGTGCAGTGCGGTGGCGCAGATATCAAAATGCGGAACAGATTAGAACGCTCGCCGTGTACAATAGCGTGACGTGAAGGTTATCGCAGTATATAAGCAGGAGAGGTATTGGAGCTAAAAACAGCTGCGTTATCGATGGGGCGGACACGTGTTGTTCGTACACCCGAAGAACAACATGCGTACGAGGAGCGCCGGAGGGAACAGCAACGAGGATGTAAACGGCGCCGGAGCGAAACGACCACCGACGAAGAACGTTCCCGCGATGCAGAACGAAAACGACAATCGCGACTCGCCAGACTCGCAACGCAAGAAATGAGAACCATTCCACTCTGTGGAATGCTTCCCGCTACGATGTACACCGCCTCTCTCTGCGGGAAACTTTGCACCGACTGAACTTAAGACCGTTCACCGAGTCAAAGATACTCGGACCGTGGCCACACCCGTCACTGGCACGAAAAGCGAATCGTGCATTAGTGCAATACTTGAGGTGCACCGGTTTAAGAGACCGTTTATAGTGTCCATGTGCATAGTGTCCCGCCCACACGCACTCTGTGCTCACTCTCTCCCTTTTTCCTCTTTCTATTCCCCTTTCCCCCACCCCCAGTGTAGGGTAGCAAACCGGATGCTCTTCTGGTTGACCTCCCTGCCTTTCCTGTCCTTGCTTTCTCTCTCTCTCTACACTATGTGAAGAGGGAATGGCAACGAAAGCACTTTGCTTTTCGTTTGAGAGCTTTGACTGTCGTCAGCTTTCGCTGCCATTCCATTCTCCCAGAGTGAAATGGTTGTCATTTTTTCTAGTTGTCTGAAATAAACTACAAACTTCAAACTTAACTTTGATGTTGCTGCCTAAAGGTATAGCGTCTTATCTAAGGGGAGTGACATTATATATCTCTTACACATCGCTTTATAATTAGTGGGATAAGTGGTTATTAAGGCACTGCTCATTGCTGATCTGTGCTGATCACATCACATTTCTCGTTGCATTACTTGTGCATCTTCGAATCTCCCCTTTAGAAATACCTTCACAAGAGAACTGCTGGACCAGCGCGATGTCGCTGTTCCACGTTTCTGAGCAGCCAGAGCTTTTACTGCCACGATTTTATATGAAATACAAGGTGCTCTTGTAGTTTTTCTTATATTCCCTCCATAAAATCGTATCATTTTACATCCAGTCGATATATCAACGGTAATATACTATAAGCAGGAAAGCGGAACTTGGGGGATACACATGATCATGGGTGATTTATAATTTAGCCGCCCTTTCTTTTACTGGAAGAATGGTACCATACCCATTCCTTCTTACGCAGAAAGTCTCGTGCGCAGAAATGTAGCCATTGCATCAGCCATTCCCCCGCATCGTATCTACTTGGTACATTTTTTTAAAATCTGGTTTTTGTTGCTTCTCGTAACAGCGCACGAAATATGTTTGGAGCACGATAACTTTGCATCACATCCCTTAATTTCAGCGGTCGATACGCGTCGCAGCTGGACGCAAGTGACAAGGCTTCCGGATCAGCGCGCCTGTCGCGAATATATACAGTACATGCTCGCGCTCTCGGTACCGTCTAACTGCGCGCTCCGGGAACAGCATCGAATGCGCTGCGCCTTTCCGCGAGGAGCTTGCTGCACGGCGTCCCCGTGGCGAGCGTCGAAACATGCCGAGCACATGGTGGCAAGCGCAAATAGAGCGTTAGCATGGAGGGCGCGTCGCCGGGCTTTCTTAAATTGTTCGGGAGAATTCGAAGGGAGGGCGCGTTTTGACTGCGCAGAACAGCGGGCGCGGAAAGGTCTCGAGTGGCGGCGCGAGTTGCGAGCTGGGCGCCGCACGCGCTGTATATTCTCCGCGCACCCGACGAAGACACGGCAGTTCACGAGTGCCGAATGTCGGCGCTGGCGGCAGGTCTTCTCAAGATGGTGGACCTCGTGCGCCTGTCAGCGCCTTTCGGGCGCTCCTCTGACCCACACGGTCCGCTCCTCCCACACACACCGTGGCCGCTCCGCGGCGCCTCTCCTCTCCCGAGTGGCGGAGACGGCGCTTCAGCGGCGCCCCGAAAAATTGCGCCTGTCCCGGCTACTCGGACACTCGGCGAAATCAAGTTAGCGCCCAGCGGCCGCCCAGCGACGAGGTTCGCCGATGCGCACCTTTTGTGCCGAAGCCGGCCCGCCTTTTATTTGACACACGAGTTGCCCCTCCCTCTTAGAAAGAAAGAGAAAAAGAATGCGGAAAGGAAAGAAACAAAAGTGTTTCAGAGAAGGATACCGTCGACAGCGCCGCTGCTGCGATATATTTGGGGCACGGGGCCGTCTCGTTGTTGGCCCGCCTGTCCCCGCGTACGTGCTCTGCGATTGCAATTGAAATTGTGGGCTAACGGCATGCATTAAATAATGCCCGCGATAAATAGCGGTACCTGGCTCTACTCTGGTCCCAATTCTTCGCCGACGCGCTGATGTAATATTCTTGCTGTGTCACCCTCAGCCTCCCCTCTGAATTCTTTCCTAAAGATTTCCTAATTAGAATAGCAGCGGTTCTATTTATTACTTCATTTAAGACTTTACTCTGGATAGGTGTGCGAAACAGCGTGCGAGTGAGCGGGATCTTCAAGGCTAGTCGCGTATTTTAGCTCGAACAGGTTCTGCAGTTAATTTTATTTGCGCTGAAAATTCTCCTGTAATTACAAATTCATGACAGCCCATAATTATTTTAGCTACTCCTTCCTTTCTAGAAAGCTGGGCCAGAACACACAAGGCTTTCTGTTCGTACGAACGTGCTTGCCATTGGCCGGCCGTTCGTAAGTAATGTGGTCGCTATCGCGATTGGCCGCTGCGTGGTCCTGTGAAGCGCACTGCCGTTCGAACTACTTAGTGGATGGGGTCTCGGATCATGAATAAGAAACGGAGAGCCTGTATCGATTGTTCGCTTTTTTTTTTTTTAGTTTCAACGAATTTGCGTCTGGTGCTCTTTCGCACTATTTTTTCGTAGATCGGATTTCTGTTCGGCATGATCTCGTGTGCATGCTTGATGTGTCGGTTCATTACTATGCGCAGATGGCAACCATTTTGATGGAATTAAACGCCCTCGTCTACAGACCCCGAAAGAAGCCCTACCATTTGCTCTGGCAAATAAACTAATCCTCAGGGCACTAGCCATTACACTATCGCTTGTGCTTCTAGCTGCTCCTTTTTCGTGAAGCTGTGAACGGGCGAAGCGGACGAAAGGAAATGGCTTCACATCTTCATTTCTTTTGATTAATCAACGGATGCGATACGCATAGATGCCTCATTCTTAACCAGAGGGCCTGCTCATTACTGCCTTGCCCCCTTTATTAGGCAGTATGTCGGAAAACTTACAAAATCGTTTACTCTAATTCGTGAAAGGTGGCATGCTCGTTACCAGAGCCTAAGCAGTAGTAGATGCCCTCTCCAGCCGCCCGGGCCTCATCCTCCCCCACCCATCCACAAGGAAAAACTTTGGGAGTTACATTACTCTTCCCTGAAATGCTAAGCACGAAGGCGCTTTTTTACTATATTCTATCAGAATACTGATGCCACGCCACGGTAACCGAATAACTCACCTCTTACCAACCGTAGAACGTCATAGCCCCATGTACCCACCACTACAGGTGGAGTGCTGTAGGTTACCTGAAGCTTTTGATTACAAGCAATTGTCATTTTACCGCCTGTCGCAGAAATGCCAAGGCTAAGGCGCTGGCACCTGGACTGGCCACAGAGCCGTGTCGCGGTGTTATTTATATATATGTACTCGGTAGAGTTGATCTACTTGTTGGGATCGACTCGTTTAGAAGCCTAGACGCTTTTATACCATCTCGACTCCGGAGACCGCAGCGTCAGCATACTACTTTATGCGTGGTCTGAGCGCAAGCGCTTTGAAAGGTTTCGCTTTGAACTAAATCGTGAACTCAAAGGCAAAAGTGGCTCTCCTCGAAAGTCAGAATGACCGGCATCATAGTCGGGAACTACTGCACACAAGAGAATCCTCACTTACATTTCCTTTGTCCCTCCGTACACGTGTACCACTGGCGGTAATGCAAAAAAGTACATTTGCAGAGCCAAGGCATTGGCGCGATTTATCATCATCAAGGAATGAACTGTATTTGTATACGCGTGCTTGCGTTTTAAGCTTAGCGCCATTGTGCTTGTATCTGTGAAAGAGAGTCATGGACAGAAAAATAAATAAATAAAACATGTTGCACCCTTTCCCGCACTCTAAGCGAATTGACTTGCCGGCCTTCTTCAACAAAAACATAGAGCACTGTCTGCTGCAGACAACCTGTTCGCGGGCAAAAAATAAAACAAACTAACAAATGAAAGAAAGAAAGAAAGAAAGAAAGAAAGAAAGAAAGAAAGAAAGAAAGAAGAAAGAAAGAAAGAAAGAAGATATTGACAAAGGTAGTTTACGAAAATTCTACACGAACGTGAAAGCGTTTGCCGGCCGGCCCACAATGGACTTGCGTTTTCTGTCCTTGTAGTTAGGGAGGTTAGCTTGTTTTGACAAGCACTGTTTTCAATATTTTGCTTGCGTACTTTGTAATTGCTCTCTCGCGCACGAAGCCTTGAAAGCGCACTTAGTTACACTTAATTCAGTCCATAAGAAACGACGAACTCAGTCTAAAACATGAACGAGGCATGAAGTTCGTGATGCGGTTGCCGGGACACATAACACAGCATTTCTTTAAACATCGAAGGCTTATACTAAGGCCGCATAATTCCCTTTTCCAGCAGCAACATATTCTCGCAACTCCTGTCTTGGAAGAAGGACAACTGGAAGAAAAGTATGTTTGAGTCGCTTTCGAATTTTTTTCTTCATTGCTGACCTTGGACAGCATAATGAAATATTTACTCGTACTGTCTGCATTTTGTTCATCTCTAATCATTGACCCCCCCCCCCCCTTTTTTTTTGCTTATACGTAGTGCTTCACGGCAGTGATGCACAAGAACCATAATAGTGAAATCACTTTGCTTTGTTTTCCCTGCTATGAAACATATTAAAAGAACAGCAATGAAAAGAAGCAGGAAAATATGCATAAGGAGGGCTAGGCAACTTACACCTATGAGTCCAAAACGAGATGAAAGGGTTAACCGAGGGGCCCAATTTTTATTAGTCATATCGTAAGAAGCCAACAAACACTGACACCAAGGACAACATAGGGGAAATTATTTGTGCCTAATAAATGAAATAAAGAAACGATGAATTATTGGAAATGAATGTGGATGAAAAAACAACATACCGTAGGGGGGGAATGATCCCACAGCCTTCGCATTACGCGTGCGATGCTCTACCAATTGAGCTACCGCGGCGCCGTTTCCCCATCCACTTTCTTGGGTATTCATGTTTCCTAGTAGAAACCTGGGAGTGTTAGCCAGCACCAGCACTCACAAACCTTGGCGGCGGATGTGGAACGTCCTTTCTACCGCAGGCGTCACGAGTTCGCGATCTTTTTGGTTGAAGGCAACCGGTCAATAAACCCGCACATGCTGCCTGAAGGCATCGATGTTGCCGGATTCAAGACACTCGTTCTGTAACAAACGAGAAGAAAGGACCTATGAGTGCAATATTTCGTGTGCGTGAAGTTTTGAAAGGCACAGAAAGTGTCGCGCAACCAAACATTGTAGCCGTGAGGCAGCGGTTAACCTTTCCTGGAAGCCAACCATGTTTAATTGTGGATCAGTGCGAAGCGAGAAAAATCTAATATCCGACGGGGTTGCAATGGGCCCTTTTTCTTCGGTGGACATGAACGAGGAGGAACTCGGTGTGACTTGCTAAGGCGCCAGCAGGAAATTGAACTTGTGGTGACTCCCGAATTGCGGATCTGTTTCTACGTCCCAGTAGCACACGCAGCGTTCGCATCGGCAGTGCTTGCCGTACCTGCTAATTTCTTTTGCACTTTCATGACACACACACGTACAAAAAAGAAAGGTCTCGTTCTGTGGGGCTCTGTTTACGCGAACCTGTCAAGCGCATCGTCGTTCTTGCGAAAATTGCGCGACGGTTGCCTCGGTACGACTAAACGCTTTGCGCAGAAACACGACGCCCTCACTTAAAGAGAAAAACACGTTTTGCAACGCGACTTTCTCGTAGAGAAAAAAAAATGTTGACGTCGAATTTACTCGCAGCAGCATTCGCTGGGCTTTTGAGGGGTACTTTGTTGGACGCGTGCACAAATTTTGCAACCTGGCGTGTTAGGTGAGGTGGTGGATTGTGTTTGCACGCGAACGATGCATTGCGGATTTTGAAGTTGCTCTGTGCTTGTGAAGTGTCCACTCGTAGCTGTCATGCGTTCATGAAGTCGATGCGTTAAGCGCAGACCGGCAGTCAGAGTGACTCGCTTACTTGCCACAATCTCAAACTGTGATAGCAAAGCGAAAACTTAGATTGATGAACGCTTGGCTGAAAAAAGGCAATCCTCAGCCCGGAGCTGCCATTTTAGCATTTTATCTAGCGTCTTTGTCCATGACGAAGGGAAGTCCTCTTGTCTGAACGTTGGCTCCGAGTCTATAGGCGTCCCTCGTTACTGTGTTGTTGATCGCTCATTCTTTAGACTGGCTCGACTGCTCACATATTGTACACCTGACATAAAAAAGGAAAAAGAAAAACACTAAAAAAGGCACTCACGTTTAAGCATACCTGTACTAATAACGTTAGTATTCTATAGCACTGATTGTGTGTTGTTGTCTTGAGAGATGTTGGCCTTCTTCAACATTCATGCACTAGTGCCATCTTTTGACAGACGTCGTGATACCTCCTTTCGCTAAGTGCAGCATGTGTTCAATGCAATGAGAGTGGGAAATGAGTTCTCCGGAAGCCCGCAATGTATGGGAAATTCATGAAAGGGAATATCGGCATCCTCCTCGGCTGTAGCACGAAGCTACAAAGGAAGAAAGCTTTGAAGTTGAATGAGAGTGCACAAAGTTGGAAATAAGTGGTTGCAAAAAAAAAAAAAGAAATGAAGAAAAGAAGCGCCATGTGCCGTCGTCCTACGCACGTTATTGATTGTTATTGATTATTACCGAATCATTAACTTTATGATTTAATAAGCTATTGATTGACGTGTTTTTCGTGATACTCAATTTTGTATTTCTTGCATCATTTCTTTATCAATATCGTCCGCAATCACCCTTACGATGCTCTGTTTATCCCAGTTCAATAATTGACAGAAATACATTAATAACGGCCACCCAAACTATCAATACAGCATTTTCATAATTTCCTACCTGATATTCACTGAGAGGTGGTCGAAAACTCCTCGGCTGGTCGACAACAGCGATGTGTCCTACACGGGGTGCTATATAGAGACAAGCTACCGTTGTTGTTTAATCGGGCCCCGGGCGTAGCCGTGCGCTCCAGTGGCTGCGCAGTAAGGGAGGGGGAGATGGGGGCAGCACAAATAACCCCCTCCCCCTCCTTCCTTTGCCTGCACATTCGTGTGATCGATCCCGGGCCACCGTGCTGTCGGAAAGGGTGCCCGAAATGCCCGGCACCCACTCATCAGACGTGCAACGCGGTCATGCACCACTAATGACAATATGATTCGGCTGCCCCCCTCTTGGACAGCTGGCTGGTCTGCGCTCGCCAACCCGTGCATCATCCCTTCAACCGCTCTAATTTGCATACCAGAGCTCGCGCAGAGAGAGTTTTTAAACTTGCGGCCGGCCAATCAGCGTACTTCACTCCACGACTCGCATCAGGCAGGGTCAAGACAAAAACATAGACGAGAGGAGACGCCAGCCAGGTTCGCGTCGACCGCTTGCGCGCCTTTTGGGCGCTTTAGGAATTCGCGGTAACTGGTCGCATTCTATGACATTACTACTTCGCGAACAGCTAGACCAGGAGCGTGGGTTGAATGGTGAGACAACCTCACGTAGTTTCTGGTGTTATTTTTTTAGATGTAAAAATATGGGCAGGTAGGCCACGTCAGAGCCGGCTATGAAAATAAGAATAAAAAAAGAAAGAATGTCTTAAAATTAAATTCTGGAATTCTACGTGCCACAACCACTATATGATTATGATGCACGCCGTAGTGAGTCGGACTGCGGATTAGTTTTGACCGCCTGCGATTTTTTACCGTGCCTTCGGTCTCTTTATTGAATGAATGAATTATTGAACGAACTGATTTGGTTCTTCTTGCAAATGATGTCCGCCTGGGCAGGTAGTTCATCCGTAGCTATATCATTTCGGTAAATTTTGTAGAATTAAAAAAGAAATGTGGTTGAAGTAAAAACAAAACAATACAAAGGAAAACATACTCGCGCTGTATATAAGAAAAACACGTTCGCGAGATAAGCCCGTTAAAAAAGAAGCACAATGTAGGGTGGACAAAACAGTAATGTCGCTTCTAGGCAGCCCACAAGATTAGCATCCACTCAAAAAAATTGTGGAGGGCCCTCACGGCGCGCATCAGTTTATCAGGGCATTACCACTGTCCAAACGCTTTGTCCATGCATGAGAGGGCATCCGTGAAATGATCTTCAAATAGTCACGCAGACGAACCCGCTGTTGGTCGTATTGAGGGCGTTCTATGATAATATGCTCCATTGAGGTGCCGGAGTTATCAGTGCAGTTAACGTAGTCCGCAGCACGTGGGAAGTTGGCGGCGAGATTCAGGTGAACGACATCCGCCCACCAAGATTGAATTGTATAAAACGCCGCCACCACTCGGGTGCATAAAAGAAAGACACACGAGGTCAAAATGAAACCGGAGAACACTACAGTGACAGTTCTTACAGCGAAAGTGTTGCTTCATTTGAGCTTGAAACAACAAAAACAACATTTAATGCCAACAGATGCACGCTACAAAACCATCGTTACTCGCGGCGTATAGTCCTCGTAAGTACAAATTTGTTACTAGAGATGCTACGTCGAGCTCATGGCGGTGTGGCGTTGCGTCGTTATTACATTGTTCGTTGCAGTGTTTTTTTTTTTTTTTTTTTTTTTTTTTTATTGAAGTGAATGTTAGGAGAGGTTGGCGCCTTTATGTGGTGGCACCGGCTACTCCTTGTCACTTGGCAGACGAAACAAATTTGCGCAAAAAGGGAGATAGCGACACTAAATATAACACTCAGTAGAACACCGGATCAGTAAAAAATATACAGTCCAACAGTACATGAGTCGCAAAGTTCTGTGCATGAGTTCAGTCCACGTACGCATATATGAAGTCCGATGTTTTGAACAGCCAAAACACACAACAACACTTGTAATACACTTCAAGTACAGGACAGAATTATACGTATTGCGTAAAAGTTGCGATCACCACATAAACCAACTATGCACCACGAACAACGTTTATGTAACTCATTTAGCGTATTCGGATCATCCAATGCTTAATATTTTCCCAAAATGTTGGTCTCCTCTAAAAAATTTTTCAGAGCAAGAAGCGCTCTTTTTTGAAGGCCCGCAGTTGGCCATGGGCCAAGTATCTTTTTCAGAGTGAAAGGTCTTCTGTCTAATATAAACAAATTAGCTTGCAGTACCGCTCTTTGTGTATCGTATTTCGAGCACTCGAGAAGAAGATGATGCACATCTTCGTCTGGATGTCCACAAGAACACTGCGGACTAGAGACACGTTTTATTCTGTACAAGAAGTGTCTCGTAAATGCAGTACCAAGACGCAGCCGGTGTACTAAAGTTTCAAATTTTCTGTTGTCTCTTAGAGTTTCCGGCATTGTTAAGTTTATATATGGGTCTATTGAGTACAACTCCGAGTTCTTAGTTTGCTGGTCAAACCAGGTAGTTTTGCTGAGACGACAAGAAATCTGTCTCAGGATCAGACGGACTTCACTACGCAATAGGGGAAGATTGGTTGTCTCTGCGTTATTGTGCGCTCGATTCGCAGCTGCGTCCGCTGCAGTATTACCAGGAATATTGCAGTGCCCAGGAATCCACTGAAATGCAATTACGTGGTTCATTGCGCTTGCTTTTGTAAGTTCTTTGAGCGTCTCATACAATATCGAAGTGTTCAAAGAATTTTTCTTATTGCTCTGTAGTAATGTGAGAGCGGCTTGCGAATCGCTAAAGATAACCCATTTTTGCGAATGTTTTTCTAAAGTTATGAAACGCAAAGCACACAGGATTGCAAATAGTTCTGCCATGGTGGAAGATGTCTCCCGGGATAATTTAAATGTTTGCTCTAGCGCTAAGTGTGGAATGACGAATGCTGAAGTCGAGGAATTTTTATGACACGAACCATCTGTATAAACGTGGATGTACTGGGGATATAATGAGTAAATTTGGTAGAGTGCCAGTTGCTGTGCGGCTACTATGAACATGTCTCTCTTAGATATAATCCCGTCAACCGATAACTCTATTTCAGGGTATGTTAACATCCAGGGAGGGTAACTAACATCCACTTTGCATAATTCAAATCTTGGTAATAATGTTTTATGTTCTCGAACAACATCGTGAATTTTGCTTTTGTTTCTTTCGGTGAGCGCGAGGTTTAATGGATGCTTCTCGTGTTGGGTTAAGATGCGATAAATATGTCGGCATGTTTCAACCGTTCGTATGACTGGAAATGGGGGGTGACGAGCTTCAGCAATTACTAAAGAACTCGAGGTAGCCTGCGGAACCCCAAGACACACTCGCAGCCCCCTTGCTAGTAAACGTTGAAGACGTTCCTCAGAAGTTTGCGATAAACCATGGAGAATAGGTGCCGAGTAAGCAATTTTTTGTTTTATGAGTGCGTTATGAACTTGTAGTAGCGAAGAGACTGATCCCCCCCACGTTGTGCCTGCGAGTCGCCGAAGTACGTTTATTACTGCATTGGTCTGTTTTTCAATTGCGCGGATGTGTGAAGCCCATGTAAGTTGGCGGTCAAGAATAACTCCAAGAAATTTATGCTCTTTCACAAACATCAAAGCTTGCCCGTTAAGCCTAAGTTGGAAATTAATCAACTGTCGTCTAGTGAAAGGAAGTACGGCTGTCTTTGCGTATGAAAGACTCATGCCTCTTTCTTTTAAAAAGGTGTCGATGCTATCAAGGCCCTCTTGCAGCGTTGTTTGAATGTCTTGTATATTAGAACCAGAGGCCCATATGCAGATGTCATCTGCGTACAGAGAATACCGTAGACCAGACGGGAGCTTTTGTGGCAAGGCTGCCATGACACAATTGAATAAAAACGGACTAAGAACACTGCCCTGCGGAACGCCCTGCGTGATGCTGTGATAATTACTTTCTCCTTCTATTGTTTCCATAAATATTTTTCTATCTTTCAAGAAGTTTGACACCCATCGCAGCGTTCGACCGTGTAGGCCAAGCTCTAACATACCAGCAAGGACGTGTATGTGACTTACAGTGTCGAATGCTCTTTGAATGTCTAAGAATACTGCTATTGTCACATTTCCGCAGCTTCGTTCATGTTCGACGTATGTGGCAATATCTAATACTGCATCCATTGTACAACGATTTTGTCGAAAACCGGTCATGTGGTCGGAAAACACATGTGTGTGTTCACACCACCATTGCAGTCGACTGTCTATCATCTTCTCCATTAGCTTGGAAAAACAGCTTGTGAGACTGACGGGTCGGTAGGAGTCAAGACAAAGTGGAGTCTTTCCTGGTTTTAGCACTGGAATTACCCGAGCTAATTTCCATGAATCCGGTAGAGTCTCTCTTATCCAGATATCATTAAATATCTCCAAAAGAGTCATTCTTCCTACTGGACCTAGGTTCTTTAACATCACATACGTTACACCATCTGGGCCTGCGGTTGTCTTTGTACGGCATGACGAAAGAGCACTTTTCAATTCATTTAAACTAAACTCACAATCAAGTTGTGGATGTTGTGACATAAAGCACGCACGAAGCTTCTGTTCTGCTAGTGTTGTCGAACTCGCAAATTGTAGGCAAGTAAACGGAATTCCTGGTCTGGATATAAGTTGACAAAATTCGTCAGCAACAGATGTTTCCGGAGTGCTTCGAGCTACGGCAAGGGCTCGAAAGGGATGGCTCTGGGTAACTGGACCACCAAAAGATCGGACAACGGACCATATTCTGGGAACTGGAGTAAACGGAGACAACGACGCGCAGTATTCTCGCCATTTTCTTGTGCCTAATTTTTGTAAGCGTCTGCGCGAAGTTGACTGAACTTTCTGTGCCATCTTGTAGTCGTCCAGCTTTCCACTGCGGCGGTAAGCCCGTTCTGCGCGCCTTCTAATTGCTCTTAGGCATTCATATTCGCCGTCGACTGCAGCGTATTCATTTGGAACAATGACTTGCTTTGTGCAGTTCTTGTAGGACTCATACAATGTATTTGCAAAACTTTGAAAGTTCGGATTTTCACCTAATGAATTACTTAAATGGTGCCGAAAACTTTGCCAATTAGTATACTTTGAGTAGCGGCGGGTCCCTTTACTCCGTATGAGGCGATGTTTGACCAGGATCGGAAAATGATCACTACCGTGCGTTTCTATGTCCGTTGACCATTCAACACCATCAAGAAGGTCTTGGGAGCAGAGCGTAACATCTATACAGCTTGAGTAACGAAACCCCCGCAAGAACGTTGGAGAGCTGTCATTTAACACAATCAGATTACTTTTTTCTGCGGCAGACTCTATAATGCTTCCACGGGAATCATTATATTCACTGCCCCAGATGACGTTATGTGCGTTGAAGTCCCCACAAACCAGCACATGTGAGTTTGCGATACCAAACACATTCACCAAGCTGTCTACTGATATTTTGCTAGAACATTGTAGATAAATACTGATCACTGTGACGCTTGTATTTCTAAAAGATATCTTGCATGCTACGAACTCCGGTATGTTTGAATCGCTCGACTGTATTAAATAGGACGGCAGGTCTTTTCTCACGCATAACATCGCTCTACTACTTCCAGCAATGCGCGATGATTTATATATAACATAGTTCGAAAGACGAAAGTCATCTCGTACGCCTGCTTCCTGTATGCATAAAACAGGAAAGTTATGTTGAGCTAGTAGTTTGCGAAAATCAGCTGACTTATTTCGAAGGCTATTAGCATTCCACTGAAATATGAAAACATTGTTATAACGATTATTCATTGTAAGCCTGCAGTGGAGCTGTTGGTGGTTGTGGAAGCACCAACGATTCCATAGAAAGCAGTGCTTTTACCTCTGGAAGGTTGTTTGCGTGTGGAATGGCACTGAGAATTGCACGCAGAGCTGTGAATAGCACGGGCAGGATCATCTGTGCCACGGGTAAAGACGCGTAATCACCAAACGACGCTGAAGCTCCATGTGTGCTCGAAGCAGGTCGCTGAAGAGCTGACTGAGATGGTCGCTGGGATGACAGATGTGGTTGAGGCGAATGTTGAGGTAGTCGCTCAGATGTTAGGTGAGGCTGCTGTGTCAATGGCACAGGGCGTTGTTTAGAAGGTCGGCTAAGTTCACTCGAAGCCTGGGCAAGATGAGTAGTGTTCTCTGGAGGTGGATCGTGTCGCTCGCTGTCAGAATGTTGTCGACCTGAGTGCTTTAGAGCTGCAGAATAGTTCATATTGACCACTTGCTCTTTCTCTTTGTTGGCAGTTGTAGGCGCGCATCTTACAGCATCAAGGTTGGGTGGGGGCGCATTTCGAGGAGGCAGCCTTCCGTATTTCAACTCATGTCTGCGCAACCTTGAGGCAGCTCTGCTCTGAGGGCACCCGGAGAAGGAAGCTGTATGGTTTCCGCCACAGTTGGCACACTTTGGCTGACACACAGACTTGCACTCTGAATGGTCGTGGTCTTCTGAGCATATCTTGCAGCGACGTGGACTGCGGCAGTTCTTCGATAGATGTCCAAATCTCTGGCAGTTGTAGCATCTCAGAGCAGGGCCGTGATATTCTTCTACGGGATGACTCGTGAAACCTAGATGCACTCGTTGCGGCATTGGTTTATCTTCTCTGAAATGGAGAATGACAGATCTCAGAGGGCGTGATTCTACCGCTCCATCTTCTTGGCGATTGTAGCGTGCCTGACGACGGGCAGATGTCACGCCAAAGTCCTTCAGGAAGTCAACCAGTTGTTCTTCTGTATACTCAACTGGCACATGGCGTATCTTGCCGACATTCTTGGTATAAGATGCCGGAATGAATGGCTTGACTCCCAAACCAGCCACTTCGCTCATCGACAGAAGATGTCTTGCAGATGAGACTGAAGTAACGTTGACAGCAAAACTTCCATCTCTGTTCACGCGGAATGACTGTACTTTTTCCTTTGCCGCGGAGACAATTTCCGACGCAGCGCGGTTCGGATTCACTTGCCAGAAGTTGCGGCCTTCCTGTGAGGGTCGAAAAACAACTGGAATTCCCTCAGGCCGCTTCTTTTTATACGATACCAAGGAGAACGGCGTGTCATCGCAGTCTATGTCTTCATCTTCACTTAGCTCATAGGTAGATGTCTTGTCGTCGTCAACCCGTGGTTTCTTGGCTTCACTTTCGCTTGTCTCAGCCATATTCACTGAAGGTGAGCTGGAAGGTAGGGCAGCGTTGAAAACTAGCGTCGCCGGCTTGATGACATTAGGCGCGTGGTGTGGCACTTCCGAGTGCGGCGCCGATTCTGCGGCACTCATGCGCCTAGGAATGCGCTGTCGAACATATGGCTCGTGCCGGTGTTCTTTGCCGCCCACCGCCGTGGCAGGCGTAGATGGGCTGCGGAGCGCAGCAAAACCACGCGATACTGTGCGCGATCTCCAGCACACAGGTATCCCACGGGATGTTCGTTCTCTCTGGACAACAGCGAAGTCTCAACACAGCACTAATTCTTGAAGAAAACAGAAAACAATATCTCACCGAAGAAGCAGCGGCCGCTCGGAGGGACTTCTTCTTCTTCTGCCTATCGCCGCTTTTTCTCGTTGCAGTGTATTGTTAATGATGCTTTCATAAATACAGACATGACAAAAAACATTTATGCATCTAAATACAGATTAGTGCGATAACGGTTTTTACAACATGAGTGAGTTGTAAAAGCCGGATTGGTGGCAGACGAAAATAAGAGAGAGAGAAAAAAAAATGTGTGGCTTAAATACAAAATACGCGTACTTACACGATAATTTTGTAGTTCACTTACGCGGGGGGGGGGGGGGGGGGGGGGACACTGCAGGTAGGCGGAAGTGAGACGGATTTCTCGGAACTAAAAGCTAGAAAACATAGAGCTTCTGGTAGTCCTAAAACAAAGTTTAATGTTTCCTGGAAACCCGCGCTGGAATGAGACGTAACCCAGAAGTAACGTTTATAAGTGCATGAATATCAGGCAAGCACGAAACGCATACGGCTTCCGCGCACAACCAAAACACGATCTCTTTCGAACAGCTCCTTTCTTAAACTCTTCTACGTGCCATGCTACTCCTGTCGCAGAAAAGTGCGCGCAGATTTCACCAGTGCGGTATATATATATATATATATATATATATATATATATATATATATATATATTATAAGAAACCAACAAACACTGACACCAAGGACAACATAGGGGAAATTACTTGTGCTTAATAAATGTAATAAAGAAACGAAATGGAAATGAAAGTGGATGAAAAAACAACTTGCCGCAGGTGGGAACCGAACCCACAACCTTCGCATTTCGCGTGCGATGCTCTACCAATTGAGCTACCGCGGCGCCGCTTTCCCATCCAATTTCTTGGGTATTTATGTGTCCTAGTAGAACCCTCGGAGTGTTAGACAGCGCCACCACTCACAGAATTTGGCGGCGGACGTGGAACGTCCTTTTTGCCGCAGGCGTCACGAGAACGTGATCTTTTTGGGTGAAGGCTACTGGTCAATAAACCCACATGGCTTAGTGGGCTTCTTATGTTATGACTAAAAAAAATCGAGCCCCTCGGTTAACCCCCTTTCATCTCGTTTATATATATATGTATATATATATAGTATACGCACAAGAAGCTCACCCTCAACTGCCGTAGTCTGCGATTGAAGTAGATGCCTTGGCTGTAACCAGCGATAAATAACGAAATAAAAGAACGAACCGTCATCATCGTGTGACGCAAGTAAGGCGCAATGTTTCGGTCTCTGGCTCGCTCCCCTGGATACGACCGCTTACGTGAGCGGCGAGGAACCGCAGCGACAATGTTGCAGCGCGCTCCGGCAACCGGCGAGACGGCGGGTAATTATTACGATGACTGTTTCGCCATCCCATCTTCCCCCCTGGCGGCGCGGCGCTCCTTGTCCGGTGTCTGCGTGGCACCCTGCGTCCCCTCCGCCGAGCAATTAACCGCGGTCGGCCCGTGCGTAGCTGCGGCACGTTCCTTCGGCGACGCAGAAAGGAGCCAACTGCCACGGTGGCCCGTTTTATGATGCCGTTAATATTTTCTTACTGGCGCCCCGGTCCGCTCGAACGGAAGCTCGCCCGGAAGGGCCTGTGCTACTAAACGTGCTGCTGCAAGAAAACAGCGTCGATGTGTCATAGCAGTGCGCTGCGGAACATCGGCGTGGGTGGCGCGGAGTAGCCGCGATCGTGTCGCACTGCTACCCGCTCTGCAACGGCCAAGGTGTTGTGGAGCGGCCGTCGGCTAGCGGGGTGTTTCGCGTGGCGTTGTCTGTGGTCGCCACTTGTGCTGAGCTTTTTCGTGCAATACTAGAATGAAGCTTCACTACGTGACTCTTTAGATTTTGTTACACTTATGGGAATTTCGTTAGCCGGCGCCGGCTGCCCCTCGCCAGAAAGCGAAGGAGTCCAGGACTAAAGAGCCACGCACGAACACACACACACACACACACACACGCACACGCACACACACACACACACACACACACACACACACACACACACACACACGCACGCACGCACGCACGCACGCACGCACGCACGCACGCACGCACGCACTTATTACAGTTTCATTTTCTTTTCTCCTTGATCTCGTGGTACAGGTTTAACCGAGAGAAGACTTCCATTTGAAGAGAAGAGAACAACCACAAAATTGATAATTATCAGTTTTGTTGTTGATCAGTTCTAAGAATAAGAAAGTGTAAACTTTCTTATTCTTTGGAAGTGATCCAGTTTGCAATAGTAAAAAACGCCTTTATTGAGGGGATGGCCTTAAGGTCAGCGAAGGGAGAGGGGGTGAATGTATTTTTCACACCAGGGAGTCCAAACCGACCTCCCATAAGTAAGAGAGGAGCGTTGCCGTGTTGCATGCTACGTTTGGCTTGGGCGGCATGGCGACGTCTGATACTTGCTGCCATAAGTGGACAAGTCGATCCGTAAGTCAGATGTGTCCGAGGGCTCATAATCTCGATGACAGAGGGGGCAGCTGCTACTGGTCGATTTCCCGGGTTTACCGAAACTGCCGTTTGGCTTTGACCTTCCCGTGACATCAGGTGTTAGGGTGGCACCCATCGAAGCCGGCGTTGCATGACCTGATCTTTTCTTGTCAGCTAACGAGAAAAACAGTTCTTTGACTCACCGTGGCGGGAAAGATTCCACTTAGATATGTATTGCTTCATAGATCCGTTGTTCCGCGGTTATATATGTCTTGCCGAGGTTTGTCACCGGGCAAAATAAATTGGGGGCTTCAATGTTTAACTGTGCAAGCAAGACAAACGGGTCGCAGGAAGCAGCAAGATGGAGACCTGAAGTTATCAACACTGAAGTGTTCAACAGACTCAGCCTGGAGGCTGAACGTCTCGAAAGAAAATTTAGCAACGCTGCATGTAGACTTGCACGCGCGTAATGAACATGTACAAGGATCACACACTCGTTTTTCACGTGTGATAAAGATATTCTTGCGTCGATCAACACCACGTGGCTTCTAAAACTTCAAAGGTCACTACGAATTCAGCACTCACTCCGAATGCGCGGAAAACTTTAAGCACTTGCGCGGCTCAGCTGCGGATGTATGTATGAGTGTGCCCAAGACCGAAAAGTGTTAAGAATGGCAGTTTTGTAAAATGTCGGCTTAGCAGTGGCTTGATTGGCAAGCCGAGAATTGAACTTCGTGGTGAGGTGCTCTGACTTAAATGTGTACAGAGAATGCGCCTTCGGTTACGGAAGGTAAAAGTAAGCTGCGAGAAAATGTTCATTTCCATGTTTCAAGGTCCCGAGAACTCCCTCTCTATCAACAGCGCGCAAAATGCTCATTCAATCAATCACAGATCCGGCAGCTCTGTATTATTGTCTTTACCTGTCTCCTAATGAAGTGAGCCACATTGAGTTATAATATACACATACATGCGCACGGAAAAGTTCACTCTCTACTGAAGAAAATAGCACACAAATTTTGAAAGGAATGCCTGAATGCTAATCCTACCGCCTAACTAAGATGCAGGTGAGCGTAAGACGTTCTTAAATAAAAAATATTTCAGCCAACAGAGGCGCTGCATGAAACTGGAGATTGTTGTTTATAAAACTCCTCCGTGTTCTCCGTGTTCATTGACATACGGTTTCCAAGGATGTAGAACAGTCGTAGGGTATAGAACTCCCAAAGAAATGAAACGGCGTCTGATTTTCATACTGGACATTCCAAGCAGCTCACGTATTTTGTCTTGGGCGTTAAATCCGCATGAAACGGCACTGACAGAACGCTGAATACCAAGGGCCGTATTTTTTAACGTTCCGTTGCATCTGCAATTTTTTTCGCCCTTCGCTGGTGGCTATCAAAAAACTCGCGGAAACCCGCGCACCGCCGTTATGGCTGGGATCGATTACTTGTAATGCCGTGTGATAAGCAAAGAAGAATACAAAATGAAATCGAATGTTACAAAATACGGGCTCCGCTCTTTTGTTTGGCTGTTAGTTTGCCCCGCCGACCTCCCTCGACGGAGAAAAAAAAAACATTTCAAACATGCTGGACGAAGTTTTGCGGTTTAATCGAAAATAGTTCATGTGCGACACTTACTGTTTCAGCTCGGTCATTCACGCAACGTGCAGACTGAAACACGGTCGCCTCTGGCTCGCGCCGCCTTGCCTCTCCCTGGAACAAGTTTAATAGCGGTGCCCCGTCTTCGCCGGGGGACATCCGGAGAAATGCTACGGCCTGGTTCGGTCATTTAGGTTGCCCGATATTGTGTTTGTCGCAAGCGACACATGCCGCGCTCGTCTTCCGCGTTTACGCTAAGCAGGTTAGCGAGATCGCGCATCACGCACCCAAATGGGAGCTTGGACAGATGAAGCAGCGAATAACAGCGTAGTCTTCGTACAAGCGGGTCCGGGCTGTGTAGCCGAGATTTGCAAAACAAGATTAACACGTCGATGACAGCAACAGGGTAGCAACGCATCGGGACCACAAAAGCTTGAAAGCTGAACAATATATGTCAAGCTCTTTCGTATGTTTTGGGTAATTCGCGTGACAAGAATGATTCAACTGGTTGTTCTCTAGCGACAGGACAAAAAAATAAAAAGAAAGAAGAAAGACATAGGACGTTATTTAAAGCATAGGATGGCTCCAAGATCACAAAACTTTGACTCAATATCTCTCTGCGTCTCTCCTTTTACCAGAGCTGCTTGGCTGTAAAAAGTATGTCGCTTATCCCTATAAAAATATTCGAATGTTAAATTTAAGCATGAATTTGTCTGCAAGAGAGCGAGAGAGAAAAAAAGGATGCATAGAAAGGCAGGGAGGTTAACCAGAGGCAGTTCCGGTTGGCTACCCTGCACGGGGGGAAGGGTGAAGAGGGGATAAAAAGAGAAAGAGAGCGGAAGGGGGCGATAGAAAGAAATAGAGACGAGCACGAACAAGCCGCGTACACTACAGAGCGGTAGCGGGCGGCATTCTTACAGTCTATCGTCAAGCCCCGCAGACCGCAGGAACCTTAATAACGCGAGTAAGGCCTTTAGCGTGGATGTTCTGTGGGAGTACTGACCTATAGCTTTCAGTTCTGATAGTTGACCATTGTCCAACTGGTCCAGTACTCTGCACTGCACTTGTCTCTGAGCACTATCAATATAATACAATCAATATAATCATTATAATACAGTCATTATAAGCCCAGAGGAAGCACCGGTATGTGTGCCAAAGAGCTACTGCGACAAAAAACCAATGCGAGCCTTGGTGGGACCGGGTTAACTCGCTTAAGAAAATGCAGTATACACTGCGACCAAGTCTAAAGTGAATATATATTCAGGGGGACTAGGCGGGCAGTTTATAGTTTAAGAAAATTAAGGGAAAGAATGGAAAGCCAGCAAACATCGCAAATGTTTGGCCTCTTCGTGCGCAACTGAACTAATCGTTTTAATAATAATAATAATAATAATAATAATAATAATAATAATAATAATAATAATAATAATAATAATAATAATAATAATAATAATCCTATTTTATGTCCACTGCAGGACGAGGGCCTCTCCCTGCGATCTCCAATTACCCCCGTCCTGCGCCAACCGCTTCCAACTGTAGCGCCCGCGAATTTCCTAATTTCATCGCCCCACCTAGACTTCTGCCGTCCTCACCCCACCTAGTCTTCTGCCTCCCTTCTCTCAGCACCCATTCTGTAACCCTGATGGTCCACCGGTTATCTAAACTACGCATTACATGACCTGCCCATCTCCATTTTTCTCTTAATGTCAACTAGAATGTCGGCTATACCCGCTTACTCTGTGATCCAAACCGCTCTCTTTCTGTAATGTTATGTCTAGCATTATTCGTTCCATCGCTCCTTGTGATGTCATGAACTTGTTCTCCAGCTTCTTTCTCAGCCTCCAAGTTTCTGCCCCATATGTCAGTTCCGGTAAAATGCACTGACTTTACACCTTTCATTTCTAATAATAATGGTAAGCTTCCAGTCAGGAGCTGACAATGTCTGCTGTATGCGATCCAATCCATCTTTATTCTTCTGTGAACTTCCTTCTCATGATCAGGGTTTCCTGTGAGCAATCGACCTAGGTAAACGTGCTCCTTCACAGACTCCAGAGGCTCACTGGCGATCCTGAACTTTTGTTCTCTTGCCCGGCTATTCATCATTACCCTTGCCTTTTACGTATTATTCTTCAACCCCACTCTTACATTCTCTCTGTTAAGGTCCTCAATCATTTGTTGTAACTCGTCTCCAGTGTTGCTGAACAGGACAATGTCATCTGCAAACCGAAGGTTGCTGAGATACTCGCCGTTGATCCTTACTCCTAAGTACGCAATGAATAGCATTGGAGAGATTGTGTCTCCTTGTCTGACCCCTTTCTTTTTATAGGTATCTTCCTACTTATGCAGAATTAAGGTAGCTGTACAATCTCTGTAGATATTTTCCAAGATATTTAAGTAAGCGGCCTGTACTCCTCGATTACAAAAAAAAAAATTAAATTATGGGGTTTTACGTGCCAAAACCACTTTCTGATTATGAGGCACGCCGTAGTGGGGGACTCCGGAAATTTGTACCACCTGGGGTTCTTTAATGCGCACCTAAATCTAAGTACACGGGTGTTTTCGCATTTCGCCCCCATCGAAATGCGGCCGCGACCGCGACCTCCCGCGACCTCGTGCTCAGCAGCCCAACACCATAGCCACCGAGCAGCCACGGCGGGTTCCTCGATTACGTAATGCCTCAATGACTGCTGATATCTCTATTTAATCAAATGCCTTTTCGTAATCTATGAAAGCCATATAGAGAGGCTGATTGTACTCTGCAGATTTTGCGATTACCTGATTAATGACATGGATGTGATCCATTGTAGAGTATTCCTTCCTGAGGCTGCAGCCTGTTTTCTTGGTTGGCTAAAGTCCAGTGCTGCCCTTATTCTATTGGAAATTATCTTGGTGAATATTTTATATAATACTGGAGGTAAGCTAATGGGCCTGTAATTTTTCAATTCCATAACGTCTCCCTTTTTGTGGATCAGTATAATGTTTGCATTCTTCCAGTTCCCTGGGACCCTTGAAGTCGACAGAAACTTCGTATAGAGAGCCATCAGTTGTTCAAGCTTTGCGTCTCCTCCATCCATCTCTTTCATTGCTTTTTGAGGCTGCTTTTTCTTTCGTGTTCCCTCCCTTCTTCCTGTCTTCCATTTCTATGTTTCTGTCTCTTCCTCCTTTCTGACGAGTGGCCAGGCGTTGTGCCCCTTCCGTTGGTAGTAGCCAGCCTGCTCTTCCCTTTCCGTCTTTTAAAGTGTATATATGTTTTCAAATACAACAACAACAACAACAACAACAACAATAATATTAATAATAATAATAATAATAATAATAACGTGGTTTTATCTTGCTTGTTTGCAATCAGCTATTAAAATCCCACATATATATATATATATATATATATATATATATATATATATATATATATATATCTGTAGCTGTGGCTAAGCAAATCATGCTGGCCCGATTGCCCCGCTAGTCCAATGCAGAAAAACAGATCATGATGTATGTTCGATTTTTACAGTAATATTTTACTAACATTCCAGCTGGTGGAACAGCCTTTGTCAGAGATATTTATTTATTTATTTATTTATTTATTTATTTATTTATTTATTTATTTATTTATTTATTTATTTTCGTGCTGGTCTTTCCAATGTATTCTGAAGTGCGGACTATCCGTAGCCTGTTTCTGGCTCGGATCTCTCTAAAATGAGTCTCTAGCTGCTGTGACAAGCAGGATGAAAGTAACTGTAGGCTTCGCCAGTCGTTTGAAGACTTTTACGAAAGGAAGCCTTAGCGGTCAATAGTACTTGTTTAATGATCGCAGCGCGCTACTGCAACATAAGAAGCACACGCAAACAATAGTTGGTCAGTGGTACTTCATTGTGATGCTGCGCATTGAAATATCCATTTCCCTGAGCAATGAAAGGCTTCCCAAGTTCCATGCATCTCGATACTGTGCGCATTTGTGCTACAGAAATTTCGTCGTTGTCGCAAAAGCAGCTGCCACACGAATTATTAGGCGAAAAAATACGCAATTGAGGCCCAATTCCTGCTGCTGCTAAGAGAACATCGAACTCGGCGCCACAAAACGATCTCTTTCGAGTTATCGGATGGGTGTTAGGCGTTAGTGGGTTATTTTTGGCTCTGGCGCATTCAGTGTACGTGTTGCGTCGGCGAAAAGCGCTGTGGGGATTAAACAGGCACCAAAAGCTTGCAACACTGCGTCCGAGCCCTGTTCTCCGAGAAAAATCGATACTCTTTCTCCTTGAGTATCCAATTACGCTCCATTGCCTCAGGCAAAGTTCGAGTCGTTGACTTGCGCGTTCTGCGTTACGAGCGCGTCAGAGCGATTTTCTACACTTTTTTTCGTGTCCTGTAGGGATAGGGAAAGAAAAAGAGGGTTTGCTTGAGTAGAATAATTTTTTTCTTGAAACTGGACCGAAGACAGACATTCCTATCGTGACGTAACAACGACGACACGCAAACAGGCAGGCATGCAAAGCATGGTAAAGTTGAAAGGAAAGAAAGAAAAGCAAGCTGTTTATTGGCGTGGAACTGGTGCCCACAAAATGAAGAAGCAATTATTTACAGGCTGTCACCGCGACGAAAGCGGCTGGCGTTCGTCTAACCAAGTGACGCAGTTTCCACTCGGTCGCAATTTAGGAGGCAGCTCGATGCTACTTTCGTTGACTCTGATTATTGGGCCAGCGAGAACAATGGCGTAAGAACGAGCTGGTAAGCGCGAGTGCGTCCTGCCGTGTCACGCGGAACGATGAAAGAGCGCTTCAGCGAGCAAGACAGAAAAAAGAAATAACCGAGAAAATAACATATCGTCGGGGCAGAATTTCAGCAGTTCTTCGATGTGCTATAGTGACGGTGTGTTGCGTCTCGCAAATATCACGAAATTTACAACGTGTGATGTAGTCCTCGCAATACAAATCAGGCGGAAATAACCACTAATTCGCAGAACTAGCCGAGCTTTTAACGCGTAGTACGGTTTTCTATTTGACAAAAAATGTGATTGGAAGAACGGGGTTGACTTTTTTCAAGGCTGCCAATGGTATATTTTGTTATTAATTTATCGCACAAATAGGCAAATGAAAAGAAAGACGTAAGGGGTGGAGTGGTGGGGGAAGGGAGTCAATTTACAGGAGATACACTTTAGATAGGTTCTATACCATACCGGAAATATGTTCCTGCGCGGTACTGCTGAGCTCCAGGTCAATCCCGGCCGCGGCGACCGCATTTCCGTTTGAGAGAATTGCAAAAATGCTCGTGTACATAAATTTAGGTGCACGTTAAAGAACCCTAGGGGGCCAAAATTAGTCCGGAGCCCCCGCAACGGCGGGCCTCATTATCAGATCACGGTTTTGGCATGCACGAAAAACCCCATAGTTTAATTATTCTTAATTTAATTATATTGCAGGAGCTGTTCATGCTGCACCCTACTGCTATATGAGCACTGTAGCAGCGCGCTAGCACAACAGGATGACAAAACTACCTGCACCTGATGAGCGTCAAGTATACTCTCACTGTACTACTTCATTTAAGTGAAGTGTGCGCATTCAGCTCCTCTTTCTTTCTTTCGGCTGCACCCACGTTTGTGAATTTTCTAATTGGAGTCTTTAGGGCCGCCTGCACGAGAGCTGAACTTTTCCCCGTGTCTGCCACAGCACGAGCAACTTTCCCAGTCCGCACGCTCCTGTCTCGGGGTTCCTAGTGCGCTTTGGATCCTCTCTCGAACTTTTTTTTTTTCCGTTCTTTCGGCGCAGCCACGCCAAGTAAACTGCATTCCAGTTTTCCCGGTGAAGCATCCATTTACTTGAGGGCCAGCGAAAGCCTCTGTTGGCGGCTTCGGCGCGGGCACATAAAGAGATTTCCTCCCAGTTCGTGTTTGTTTGCAAACAAGGCGGGTTTCTGACGAAGCCTCCACTCCGCTCGGCTCGTCCGCACTTCCCCCCAGAGGGAGCCGTTAAAGGTACCTTCCGGTTGCAACCATCCGGCGGCGAAAAGTGCGCTGCGCCACCCTGCTCAGTGCACCGCGCGTTTGCAAACCTGGAGCCCCGGAGCGCAGGATGTCGCTGCTCGCTCATCCACCGGCGGTCTCCGGAAGGTCTTGCTGTCTCTGTCATAACATTTCAGTGCCTTTCGGTTTCATCATTTTGTGCTATGGGCTTATTTCTTTAGTTTAAAACCTCGACAACTCTGGATTTGTCGAAGCGTATACGCCGAGAGCGTTGGTGGAACCGGCGTGCAGCGAAGCTTAAGAGCGTCGAGCCGCGTTCTGACGCCCCGTGCTTACCTTCCTAGTTTTACCTTCATATTCAGGACTCGGGTATTTGTACACATTCCAGACTGCTTCTTGACTGAGCATTCGAAGAGGCGTGATAAGACTGGGACTACGTTCTTAGCGTTTTTTTGTGTTTGGAATACGAGCTGTGGGTAGTACGCATTACTATAGAAATGCCAAAGCACGGGGGTTGAGTGGTTGCTTGAATTTTGTTGAACAAGCTCGCTATCCCGGCGTCATTGGCATTCACTGGCACCCAATGCAAGAAGCGGGAGAAAGTTGAACGTATATTGGGGCGCTTAGCCTAGCTACGCTCTCTGCATGCTACTCCAGATTACAAGAAGTGAAAGATAAAGAGACCGGCGAGCGTTAGGCCGGTCGGCGTAAACGTCTATGCACACAGATTCCATGTCAGGTCGAGCATTTTCTTCTTTACCTCACAGCGTTGACCATGTGAACAAACATGATACTCTCATTTCATATCTCGTGACAACAGCTCACAGTTCAAGAAAACGACGTGTATCGGTGCTTACGCTTTTTTTACGCGCCCTTCGCGAATGATGCGCTCTGGGAAAGTTGCCGACACGTCGGATATCGTGGCAACCACTCTTCCTTTATGTATGCTTGCGCTTTATGCTTGCGCTGACGTTCCAGATAACTATTGCGTATACTGCCTTGTTCAAGTCTATCTAGGAACAGGAGAAATGTGCGCGGGTTGATCGCCGCCCGAAAATTTAATCTTCTTTAGCTGCGGGTTGCGATTTTAAGCCTATAACAAAACAACGTTAGTATATGGCTTTAACGGTGACATCATGGTGTATTTTAGCCATAACAAGGAATGACACACATGAACTGCATGCACGTGTTGTGTTTTATGTGAGCTAAAAAAATGCTAGTGTCCCGAGGTATGTACAACTACACTTTAATTGACCGCTCTCGAGCAGAAATCACAGGAACCGATAGATACCAAGTACTGTCGTTGGTCATATATATACGGGAGCCTGAACGTCGTCGCATGCGTTACTCTTTCTTCACGTCGTGCGGAATGCGTTGATTCCATAGGCCCCTGCAGTGAGTTCTTTAGGCGTTGCCTCATCGATCTCCGCGCTCCGCGCTCCCCTGACCCTCTTTGTCCACCAGTGTATTAACGCGGCTCGAGGCTGCTGTCACGCTGAAGCTCCCTCTAAAAACTCGCAGTGTCAGCTACAAAGCCGGCAGCGATCAAGACACTGGCGTTACCTGGAGCTGCTCGCATGGGGCGGCCTCTGGCTCTAATTGGCATCCCGCGGGTTGCTTGTCGCCGACGCGGCAGGGGTGGTTGGTCGTGGAGGAATGAGGACAGCGCGGCCGTTGGAATAATTAGGCAAATGACTCCCTCCTTTGTCTTGCTTTCCTCTTTTTCCCTACATCTATTTCCGCGGATTCTGGAAATGAAGCTGTGGAGGTTTCCTGTCGAGCCGCGCCAATGGCTGTCCCTCCATTCTTCGGACTCGGCCACGCTTTCGTCGCTCTTGCCGCAGTTAGCGAAGTATTGTGGGTATGGTATACGAAGCCCGATCGCGTAGCTCAGCTTAAGCCTCTCCCTTTGACAAATCAATTGAGTGAGCTGGCGCGAACCTCGGGGTAGCTCGGAGCGAGAAGTGCGAGTTGCAGTGGTTAACGTTGCTCTCGTCTACGTCGTCAAAACAACAGCAGCACATGGTGCACGTCTGGGTACGCCTGATTTGCATTTGGACAAAGGTCCGCGCGTGGTGCTCCAGACTCTCCTAAAATATCAGTCTCTTGATTTTTATGGGCATCGACTGTAGGTGAAGGTAAAAATTTAATTTCCGCTTACTATCGTGTTGTAACAATAATTAATACACTACCTTCTTTTTCTTTTTCCTTTCTTTCTGTTTGTACGCATTTGGACAAAATCACCTGCCACAGGTAGCGCACAGGTCCTGCCTTTTCAGGCGGGTTACTGGAAGAAGCGGACACTTTCATGAGAAATCACAATGTCCATGTGGCTGATGAACAAGATTCACTGACTACTTTTTTTAGCTACTCATGCTGCAATTGCAAAATTGAAGCTGAACAGTAGTGAACTCATGTCTGCTTAGCAGAAATCCTAAGACTAGCAACACTTTCGAGATATTCGTCCGTAAAATGTGCTTCCATAAATGTGACCAAATACGTCCCTCTGGCACTTTGCGACTTTCTGCAAGTCATAGGATTTCTAGTAATCCGACATGTCTGCTCGTCTTCAATTTCGTCCTCACAGTGCGTCACTTAATGTGACTAATTTTGTAAAAAGGTAATAGCGAAGGACTTCGTTAGCTTCACCTAATCTACCTGATCATGTCGAATTGCCCTATATGCTCGATGCTATTTTTAAAGAATGTGCTGAACACACACACAGACACACACACACACACACACACACACGCACGCACGCACACACACACACACACACACAAACACACACACACACACACACACACACACACACACACACACACACACACACACACACACACACACACACACACACACACACACACACACACACACACACACACACACACACACACACACACACAAGCACGCACGCACGCACACGCACATGCACATGCACACACACACACACACACACACACACACACACACACACACACACACACACACACAAAGAAAATTGTATACGGGAATCACCTCATGGTATCACTGAATATGGCCGTGTTTCTAATCATCTTCGAGAAAACAAAGCATACGTGTCTGGAATTGATTTCAGTCACCTGTATTGGTAAACGTCCACCGAAATCTAAATACACGAGCGTTCTTGCACTCCGTGTCAAAGGGAAGACAGGCATCGGGATTCGCACCTGTAACCTCGCGCTCAGCAGCAGAACGCCGCAGCCAATATTGGGCACCGCGTCGTTAACGTTCTACTTGTTACCCATTTCCTGCATTACACAACCAATGAGGTTATCTTGGGGAAAGCATGATGTGTCTAACATGAATTCTAATGTAGTGCAATTTATATCTAAAAGGGGGGAGGGGTAACGAATTTCGCGCTTTTCTATGACGTTCACTGCAATGTAAACGTCCTCTAATTCGGTGGAGCCCTTGCTTTGCTGTTTGCTATTCCCTTCCGCGTTCTAGCTCCTCCAAACTATAATTCATTTTTCTTTTTCGTTTGCATGTAAATGGAGGTCGCTCTATAGCGATCTCATATGGAAATAACGGCGCTGCTTAGACACGGTTCGTCTCGGCAGCAGTTTAAGTCTGTGCGCTTATTGAGCTGTGAAGAAATTAATATTAATGGCTTACGTAGGCAAATATTTGCTCATAGATGAAGGAAAAGACTAGGTGAGAATGAGAAGGGTTCTGCACCTGGGAGAAGTGATGGCGTCCGTAGATCGAGGCACTTAGAGATCTTTTCCACAACACTTATGTCTAATATCTCCCATTGGTCGAGGGAATGTCGGATTTGACGCTTTTGTGTCCGAGTTACATGTACAGCCTCTACACGAGGAAGCGTTCATTTCATCAATGAAGTATATATGGTGTAATGCCTTTGCCCTGGCACTTTAGTTATCGTGATCAGATAGCAGAAGGTGACGTTGAACAAAAACATAGCTCTCATTCTTTTTTTGAGAACTCAACAACGTTTCGCTGAAAATAACTCGGAAGTCTGAAGTCTAACTGCCAGGTTTAACGTGACGTTCAAGAGGACAGTAAAAGCAATCCCGAGATCCAAAAGCTGAACCCATGATCAATGGTCTTCCGGATGTTTATGCTGTATGGATCGTTTCCTTAGTTTATGTTGCGGCAACTGTACGAAGTCCTTTCCTGGGCAGGTCAAAAATGCGAGGCCCATATTCACAAAAATCTTGTTACGCTAGGAGTGCTCGTAGAAGCAGATGTCAGCCAATCATGATATTGGAAATATTATAAGTCAATTCGGCCAGCCAGCAGCATATAGCACTTACGAAAGAAGAAAAGCAAATAATTCAAATCCTACGCACTGTGGGAATCGGTGTTATGCGAAGCATTTGGTAGTCGCTGGCTACTCGGCATCGTTCGGGATTACGCAGAGCGTTACCAGGTGGACCAGCGTGTTTGTGTAACACGAACAGCTACGCGTATGACGCGAGCGTGTGTGTGACAACAGCAGCAATACGATGATGATGACGATCGTGTCATGCCGACAGCAGGCTTTCTACTCCAGCCGTTCGACGTGAGCTTACGACATGATAATTGTTGGGTTCTGCATAGGTAAGGGACGAGCGTGAGAGAGATAAACATCGATTGTGACGTTATCAGTGAATACGTGTTGTACAAGCGTTCGTTCCTATAGCTATGTCATGTGGTGTATGGTAAAATTTTCGACCTGGGCCGATCATGAAGGCGGTACGACGTCGCACAGTTTCTACATAACGTTAGCTGCTGCGAGTAGAACACTGGGGAATGTGACCGATCCCATAGATCGTGCAGTCTAACACGGCGTCTCAAAGCGCGAGCTGTCAAGAGGAAAGAACGCAAGATACTGTCATGGGGTGGGCGCACCAAGCTCCTCAAATAGCTATAGGCGGCTTTGACACAAGAGGAGTTTGCGTAGGATCGGGGCGTAGTGGTTAGAGCATTGGGCTGATGTGCTTAAAGCAGAGGCTCGATTCAAATGTCGGTCACACATTTCTTGTTAGTGTGACGAGACAGAAAATACCTACCTGCCTCAATGTGTCTGGAATGAGGCAAAGAATGGTTCGCAATAAAAATTGTGAATTTGTCCCTGGTCCCTACGAGCTATATTCAGCAAACTATATTCTAAAGTAATAGAACATATAATTTACTGAAGATGGGTTCGTTTTGTTACTTCCTCTCCGCATTCTCTAAGCTTTATCTTGCGTTAGCATTTAACGGTGTCAATAACGCCTTCCTTCCTGTTTTTACCATCCGGCGTTATTCATTTAATATTTTTCTATATGCTGTATGCATAGCAGCTAACCTCGAAATTCTTGCAAAGCGTAAAACTTGAGATAACGGTTTTCCAGCCCTGGCAGGCAGATGAAATGGCGCAGAGTGGCCTCATAGCTCTGGAGTGAGCAAACATCCTGGGTCCCGCCAGACACTGCACTGGCAATTCATGTAGAAGTATCCTAGACGACCCATCCTGTCGCTTGCAGTCTTGATTGCGTTTTTTATTTGCCCAACTGAACGCTACTCAAGTGCATGATGAATTTTCCAGATAATTTATGTATGCTGACATGAATCACTGCCTCCTGCAGCAGCTGTGAAAAGCAGGTGAACAGAGTAAGACACCGGCAATCCGCGAGCATGCACTTGTCAGGACACGGTCGATCGGGCGTGATGATCGCGAAGGTATGGCTTTGTGTCAAAAGTTCACCATGTCGCAGCGAATGCAGTGCGACATAAAAGCCGGCTCTAACCGGTGACCACGTTACGGCAGCTCCCGCCAGGGGCTTACGCCCGTCGCCATTAGGCAGCGTGAAAGAGAATAAACGGGGCACTGCACCCTCTTCCGCGCTCTAAAGCCAGCGCCGACTGTGCTCTTGCGCGCTCGCACTGTGAAGGACGCCTGTGCGCGCGGGAAACAGATCGCTGGCACGAAACGAGACGCTCGCTCGTTTCCGCGGGCAGTGGGGGATGGAGAAAAAAGCGGTCATGTTTTTCATACGCCAACTCTCGCAGAGGGCTCATATCGGAGCGCAGCGGGGAAGCGATTTGTCGTTTCGCGGCAGAGCGTGAGCCTTGAAGTCTTCAACAATAAATAAATGGGGTGACGTCAACGATACCCTAGTGCCCTGAACGCGGGCTCATCAAGGTGTTTCGGCGGCAGCTGCTTTTGACGGCTCGGTGTGATGCGAGTGTGCTGGACAGCTGGCACCCAAGTCATAGGCTTCCGCATTGACGCGTTCCGTTCCTTTTGAGCAACCTTTACGAAGCTGTAGTGCCGGTGATAACAAGTACGAAATATTTTGAAGATGTGTAACGCGGGTAATATCGAAAAAAATATGTAGTTTTTGCATGACCCAATAAAATTTTCTGACACGAAATACTAATAATTTTTCTCTCGTATGCGGATTTTCCCACTCTTTTTGATGTGGAAGTCAGGTAGCTAGAACATGCGTAAAGTATTCTAGTTTGCCCGCTCGCTTTTACTGCCAAAGTGCAGCAAAAGGCCTTCCCGGATACATGTTGTTCGCTCACGTAGTCTTTGCACATCTCCCAGGCATTTTACTGTCGGAAGATGCAAAACGTGTTCCTGCGTAGTATGCCGGTGCGGAAGCAGCAAGAAATCCCATTTGGGACGGCGTAGAGCAGATAGGGGGGAGGGGGGGGGGGGAGGAGACTGCTGCCATTTATGTAACGTCGCACCGCATCCGGCGGTTCTGTCGTCGGAGGCCGTCAACACCGCCGTGAGGCCGCGTGTCGCGGGCGCGCTCGCGTGGACGAGAATTGCGGGGGCTCCTATTCCGCCCTTCATCGCGCAGAACAGGAGAAAAGAACAATAAAAAGATGATAGAGAGAAGGGACGTGAAAAAAAAAATCGATCCTTTGGCAACAGCGAGAGATACGCTAACATTTGTTCCTTCCGTCGAAACAGTCATTTTTTCTACACACCCGCTAAAGGAAACCAGACAAAGTGAAGAAAAAAAGGCAAGAGAATAATTTGGCGGCCCGCCTCTGTGGCCTGGTGGAGTGTTTGCCCGTTGAGCGCTAATGCCGGAGCCGCCTCGGAGGCGCCGGGCGGCCACGAGGACCTTGCCTGCTAAGTGGCGCCGTGCTGCGCAAGACGAGGCGCGAAGACGCGGGGCACGAGGCAGCCACGTCCTCTCCGGCGCCCTTTGTGATAGAGCAGCGCGAGGTGAAGCGAGAGAAAGGAAATAGCTTTCGGTTTCCTCCCTCCGTAGCCCGGCGGCGACGGCAGCCAATGCCGTCTTCGCCCGCAGCCGAAATCTTTCTTGTCCCTTTTTCCCCTTCCTCGGCGATGTTGCAGCGCGAAGCCAGTTTTCTCAGCTCGCTAAAGGGCAAAGAGCCAGAGGCGCTGGAGACAGGCGCTCTTTCGCGCTAGCGCAACAACAACGTCGAACAGATAAAGAAGCTAGCTCAGGGCAGAACAGCGTGCAGTCACAGCGATACCGAGCGTAAAAGACAAAAGGCTGGGAGCGCCAAACTCTCACACGCCGAAACGGAGGAAGTGAGCGAACGCGACAATGCAAAGAAGCGCATCAAAACGGGGCCAGAAACGAACTGAGACGCCAGGGAGTCAAAACAGAGAGAGAGAGAGAGAGAGAGAGAGAGAGACGGCGGCAGGAAAACCTCTGGTACAGATGCGGTTCTTTTGTGCTTCGTGGGCTTGATTGTACACTCCGTGTGAGAGGAATGCCTCGGACGTCTTTTTTCCCAGTGCTCTGGGACAGAGCGCCGGGCACCGGCGGAGAAAAAGGCACCCGGGGCTCGTTATTTGTTGCCTCTCCTCTTCCTACACGCTCCTCCTCATTCGGCGACACTGCTTTCTTCCGGTGTTCCTCGACGACCCAGGCGGAGTCCGATCGAAACCGGCCGAAAGACGTGCTCGCGCTTTCGTCGTCGTCTGGGCCGCTCTCGTTGTCGTCCCTCCCGGCCGATCAGCGCTCGGTTTTCCCCTCGTTTTCCCCTCGCTTCCAGCGGGCCTACGGCAGGCCTGCTTCGACCTCGGCTCCCCGCGGCTCGTCTCTCGTTTCTCGCACGCCCTCTCGACGCCACCGCCGACAAGCCAACGAGGAAAGGCAAAGTGGGTGATTCGTACCGTGCGACCAGCTCTCACGGATCGCACCAAAATTTGAGGCAAACTGCTCTGCGCCTCGCCCGAGAGAAAAATAAAGCAAAAAGAGGACGGCGGGAGAGACACGTCGATTTCGACTTTTTTCGTCGTGCGACACGACGGCACTTTTGGACGCATTCTTTGCGTTTTGCTCTCCGTTACTCCTTGCAAGTCTTTCTCTCTATCTCTCTTTCTCAATCCTTTTCGTGCCTCTTCACGATGTCATATGGGGTCCCCCTCTTGCGTATGGCGAAATGGCTTTATTTCCATGCTCTTTTGGGGCGGCGTACGAGGCGTGTTGAATCGGGGCTTCCTCATTGTGGGGCACTATTCGTCGCGCTTTGAAGGGCATTGCACAACCATCGAAAAGGCGCTGTCGGTCTTTTCCTTTTACACCACGAGCTTGCGTGCGCTTTGCCTTTTGTTTTTCTTTTGTAGACGATTGGCGCTGTACCATTTTTTATACGCATCTTTTTGCCGTCTAATGTCAGAAATGTAATGAGGTCCGCAAACGTTTTACTTACCCTTCCTCTGAATAACAGCTAGTCCCCGCCCACAATGTCGAAAAAAATTCCTTGTTGTGTTCTGTAGTTGCCTCCTGGAAA